>NC_139637.1:10881264-11223764 GCF_964638095.1 Poromitra crassiceps
GCCAGTGTACCAGGAGGTACAAGCATATAAAGTGGCATTGGATAAAAGCGCCCGCCAGTATTAGTAGTGTGCTTTTGTCTAGAAAAGAGGAACGTCTAGCCAGAAATTTTGTTTTTTGTTTTACTTTGGAGATGGTTTTTGAAGCCATACCCTTACCGGATATTTTATTATCCAGGATGCATCCGAGATAAGTTACTTCCTCTTTGTTTTCAACAGAGATGTTGTCGACTACGATGTTGAAACCGGGGGATTTTTTGAGTTTGGCATTTGAACCAAACAGAATTGATTCGGTTTTACCGAGGTGAAGTGATAGCTTGTTGTCTGCCAGCCATGTGCTGACGTTCTGGAGTTCATTGCTGAGGATTTGTTCTACCTGCGCTTTCTCTTTGTGGGAGACCAGGGTAGCCGAGTCGTCCGCAAATAGAAACAAGTTACAGTCACATGCTGACTTCATATCATTTACATATAGATTAAAAAGAAAAGTGGTCCTAATATGCTTCCTTGGGGCACCCCGCAGCGTAGGGGGAGAGGGGAGGACAGGGTGCCGTTCACTTCAGGTAGGACCCCACCCATTTCAGGGAGGTGCTGCTGAAACCCAAGGCCCCGAGCTTATACAGGAGGATGTTGTGCTTCACTGTATCAAAGGCCTTCTGGAGGTCCAACAAGACCATCCCACAGTACTTACCAAAGTCTACTTCTTGTCTGATGTAATCGTTTAGGTAGAGTAAACAGGAATCCGTTGAATGTGATTTCCTGAAACCAGATTGGAATTCATATAGTAGATTTTGAGATGATAAATAACTGTGTATTTGATCAAAAAAGACTTTTTCAATCACTTTGGAAATTGAACAGATAATGGAGACGGGACGATAATTGCCTGGTTCTAATTTACTTCCTTTTTTTGTGTAGCGGGGTTACTTTGGCCAGTTTGAGTTCATGGGGGGAAGTGACCCTGTGTGATGGACAGGTTGGTAATAAACGTAATGGGTGGAGTGATGGATTCTGCTGTGTCTCTGAGAAACCTGGGCGGGATGTTATCAAGACCTGTTGCTTTAGATGGGTTCAGGGCCTTGAGTTTCAGCAGCACCTCCGCTTCAGACACCTCTGCAAAAGAAATTAAGGCATCAGACTGGACACCCATCTTATTGTAAAAGGACTTGATATGGCTTTTTCACCAAAGGCCCCTGTAAAAGTGGGCAGTTTGCTTACCAGGGTGTCGGCTATGGTGGTGAAAAATCTGTTGAAGCAGTTTGCAACTTTGAGTTTATCCGACGTGACTGTGCCCCCTATATATTCAGGGTCTTATTTATGGTTTTTGTCCTAAGTCTGTTATTTTGCCCTAGGTGTTTTAAGGATTTCCATAGTTTTGATGGGTTATTTTTGTTTTCTGCTATTGCTTCCTTAAAGTAGTTTACTTTTGCTTTCCTAACAAGCTGATTGGCCTCGTTTCTCAGTTTTTTATACTTGCAGAAAGCGGTGGGGTCCCTGCTTTTTCTAAAAGAATTAAAGTTGTCATTTCTTGTGTTGACCCAGGGTTCTGTCCTGGCTTTAATCCTGCATGTCTTCAGAGGTGCGATCTTGTCAACAGCAGATAGAAATAACGATTTAAAATAACACCATGCTTCATCCACAGAAGAACCAGAATAAACATTCGACCAGTCCAAACTACCCAATAAAGTTAAAAGAGCCTCGATGTTGTAGTTTTTCAGAGATCTGAACCTTACTGAGCTATGACAGTTACTAACAGATTTACGGGTTTTTCGGGTACAGAAAATCATTGAGTGATCACTGAGGCTATAATTGATGACACCACTGTTAGATATTTTGGACTTATCAGATGTCCAAATCTATGATGGTTTGATCAATACTCCGCTTACAGTGATAATTTTGGGCCTTGTCCCACCTGAGAACAATGGAAAAAATGTTGAAAACTACAGTAATTGTATTATTTTGTTGACTTTCAAACTGCCAAAAATGAGCCGAGATACAGCAGCGATACTCGGTGCATGTGTGTCTGTATAGAGAGATGATGGCATCTCTGTCTGTGGAGAGATGGCGTCTGTCTACGTGAGACAGCTGGAGGCCTAACTTACTGTATGGATTTTTAAAGTCAATAACATTCCTTTACTTTATATCTACGGTATTCACGTAATACATATACAAATGTCAATTAGATGTAATCTGCATGAGAAAAAAGAAAAAGAAAAAAATCGGTTACAATGATCATCCGCTTATAGTGATCTATTTGACCCACCCCAAGGTGAGCACTATAATATAATATAAGAGGAGTGCACTGTAGTTGTAGTTCCCACTACAATAGAGAGGCAAAGTCTTGCCTACTTCCTGCTTCAGCACTGTACCAGAGATTTTCATCCGCCATTTATTTTTCCATACACATTTCGTAAAATGCGTATAAAAATAGTTTTACTTGTTCAAACCAAACGGTATATTTAGAAACAGGAGAGATCGCATAACATCTCACTGGGACCAAAATGTAAAAAAAAAATGCTGGTTTAAAGAAAATATTTTTTTATGTTTTTTTTTTTTTTTGGTCCGAGTGAAATGTTCTATATGGTCTCTCCCGATTATAGCGTTAGTTGAACTGTTTGGTTCGACGAAGTAAAACTATTTTATAAGCATTTTACGAAATGTCTATGGGGAAATAAATGGCGGATGAAAATCTCTGGTACAGTGCTGAAGCAGGAAGTGACGTTCCACTTTGCCTCTCCATAGGTGTCTGCAGCACCACATTTTGCCATGACGACACACAGACTGCTGTCATGGCTGGTATCCTAATCATCTATTACCTCTCATGGGCACATTTCTTTTCTTCTCACAAATTACAATTGGAGTCTCACCTCCCACTGTCATCTTGTAGGTGTTACTGAACTGTCCGTTGACGTATCGCTGCACAAAGGAGGACTTCCCAACATTTCCGTCTCCAACCATCAGGATCTTCAGCTGGTGCTCGGTCATCGTGGCTCTCCTCTCTGTCAGACAGCATGCGAGGACAGGCAGAGATTTCTCCTCCAGAGAGATACAGGCTCAAAGTTCAAACCCCATGTCAGGCAAACTAATTTACAACAACCACAGGCAGACTGAGCATGTGCTAAATCACTACCCATTCTTTGTCTGGCCTCCAGTGCACTGACTTTTCTTACCTTACCTTCACCCTTACATGTAAAAAAAAAAGTAAAAAACTATAACAACTGTCTGTGCCTCTGGCCCACCTGAAATAACACCTGAAATCTAAAATATAAATTTTCTTACCCCTAAAGCTGAAAACCCCCTTACATTTCCCGACAATAAGACAACGGTTTCACCAAGCACACTACTACTCAGTTCTACCAGTTTCACTATCAAGAAGAAGAAGTTGCACATGCCATAAATATCTGCCTCATAAACCAGGAAGTTGCAGTGACTTGACAGCTTTTTTTTTTAACCCTTATTTAACCAGGCAGTTTGACTGAATCTGCCCAGCAACCGCCTTTGGTGTTTTTTTTTCTCCCTATTTTTACTTCAGTCAGAGAGAAGACACATCTGCCTCGCAGAAAAACATTTCCAACTCAGGCAGACATGAAATCTGTGTGTTTTAAAGGCATTTCTGACACACTAGGATACAAAAATAACTGTTTTGAAAAACCAGGGACTACTTTCTCCTCGTACAAGACACATGATCTGTGTTTTCATCACCATCACAATGTTGCAATGGCTGACACTTTTGTCTCCCAGAATGCCACAGTGCGGCGACTGTTTGGGGCGGAAGGGAACTGGTGGGAATGGCGTGATCCTCCCGCACGTGCTACGTCCTGCCGGTGAAGCTCCCCGCTGTCAGGTGCAAAGAAGCGGCTGGCAACTGCGCATGTGTTGGAGGAAGCAGGGTGCTAGTCTAGGGGCTCTCCCCAGATCGGCAGAGGGTGGAGCAGCGACCGGGGCAGCAGGGGGAAATTGGCCAAGTACAATTGGGGAGAAAAGAAAAGAAAAATCATAATTATAACAATAAAAAAGAATGGGGACATATATCATTCCCACATAAATATAGTGGTCCGCACATTTCCCCTCACAAAAAAGTGAAATTGTTTGGTTGAAATCCTTAATGACTCTCCCTCCTTCTGCCTCATTAAAAATTCCAAAGCAACCAATCAGGGTTATCTAGAACATAACTAGCCAATCACAGCATACAAACAAGAGCTTTAACACTGTGTCCTGGTGGCTCACCTGATAGCATGAGTACGACGGGCTCGGTCCTTCGTCCGACGTGGGATCGAATCCGAGGGAGCGTGTCTATGTTCCCACAGCCCTGGGACCGCATGTCATCCCCTCTCTCTCTCCCCACCTTTCCTGTCTGCCTGCCTACTGTAGGCTATCTAAATAAAATAAAAGCGAATAAAATCTTAAAAAACAAAACAAGAGCTTTAACTGTTGAATACCGGACAGTATCGGTGATGTCACAAATCATGCTAGTTGAAAATGGCCTTTTCAGTGAGCTCAGATAAACTTTCCACTTTCAGCAGATGATTGTGAAAACAGTGATCTGTCAAACTCTGCACACAGACATTCTGCACAGTGAAGCTTGGCCATCCAACTACTGTAAGGAACAAGAAGAAAGCATATTTTGTCACTTTAGGCAAAGATTAAAAGCCAACCTTAAATGATAAATATCAATTTTCTTAGCCCTAAACCTGAAAAACCTCTTACAATAAGACAATCGTGGTTCCACCGTTCTACCAGTTTCACTATGAGGAAGCTGTCACATGCCATACATCTGTCTCATAAAGCAGGAAGTTGCAGTGACCTGACAGCTTTCTTTGAACCCTGGCTTAGAGTACTGCAGGAATGAGTCCGGACGGGATGGAGCACTTCGGTTCGGGGGAAAGTGAATGGTCTTTAGGGGGATTTCGTTTAAATGCAGGAAATAAGGTTTGTGGGCAACAGCTTATGTATGGAAGTCAGGGAGTGGTCATTTGTGTTCAACACAATCTTCACATACATCAACCACTTTTATGTCTTTTTAAAACGTAACTGCATTTTTAAAACGTGATTTTCATAAAACAAGAGTGGTCCTCATTTGTGAAGATTATCCTGCTGAAATGACCACTCCCACAAACTTTTCTTAACCACAGACTTCATTATGCATTTAAGTGAATTCCCCATGCTAAAATCCCATATAGGCTTTTAATCCCCATGAACCAACATGGCCGCCATTTCTGGTTACACCCATGCCATCCCTGCAGTACTCTATATTTAACCGAGCAGGTCGACTCAATCTGCCCAGAACCTCCTTTGGTGTCTTTTTTTTGCCCCTTTTTAAAAAAAATTCTAGCCTTCAATCAGAAAGACACATCAGCCTTGCAGAAAAACATTTCCAACTCAGGCAGACATGAGTATCTGTTTTAAATACATTTTTGACACACAAAGACCATAACATATTCCCTTTATTGTTATTTAATAAAATGTTTGCTTCAATAAAGTAATTGTTTTGTGTTGATCACATTAAAGTGGTGCTTTTTAAAGAAATTCCACTGAAACAGTTTCCACATTTCTGTCGGGGTCAAGAAGACTGGACAAACGGTGAAGAAAGGCGGGTGGCTGAGAACTTACATACTGGACTGGACTCGCAAATTAGGCTAAGTGAACAAGAGAGAGCTGATGAGACAATATAGTGCCTTTTTCACCACCAGCCATTTTGTATGTAAAAAGCAGGAAGTAACGCAGGTGCAAGCAAACATAAATGAGGGTTTCCAACTTCCAATCCATGAGGCTACATGCACAACTTTTTTACTTCCTGAAATTAGTACAGCTTCTTTATTTCCTGTCCTACACTAAAAAAAAAAAAAAACTATCTCGTAACGGGACAAGCCCCGTCTTTTATTGTCACACGAACACCACAATACATGCATGCGGCCACAACACACTCATGCTGACGGTGGCCGGTGAAAAGTGTCCTCTGCATTTAACCCATCCAGGCATGTCCTTTCCTCCGGGGGGCAGGCCAGGAGCAGTGGTCGCTTTCTCGTACAGCGCCCGGGGACCAACTTCGGATGTTGTCGTCACTGGTCGGATGACGATGACGATCTGATCTTCTGCATGTTTTTAGTGGGGGGGCTATATACGGAGGAACCCCCTGGGGGAGCACATGCAAACTCCACACAGAGAGAAAGGCCCTTACGACGAGATACCCCACCTGGGCAGTAGGCACTGAAGATATGGGGGGGAACACAACCACAGCGCCCACAGTGTCCCAGGCGAGAATCGAACTCAGGACCTTCTGACTGTGAGGCGACAGCTCTACCACTGAGCCACCGTGCCTGATTAATCAGGATGAGTGCCTGATCATTGTTGTGACTGCAGCACACCTGACATTAATCAGTTCATCCAATAGTGATGACAGGAAATAAAGAAGCTGTACTAATTTCAGGAAGTAGTGGAGTTGTGCATGTAGCCCTTTAGGTGTTCTATAGTGCCGGGGCCCCTCGTGAATGTTTCGCTTGCACCCGTGTTACTTCCTGCCTTTGAGACCCAAAATGGCTGAGGTGAAAAAGGCCAGTAGGATGTGGGAAAAGAGCATGGCTAATGAGACTTTAATGCAGGGCAGGTGTGGAGGGAAAAGCAGGCTGGGGAAGGGAGCACAGGAACACAGAGACCATGGTCTGAGTCCATCTGGTGGACTGGTGCAGAATGACAACTAAGGGACATAGATGCTGCTTAATTACTAATCTGATAAATCTGTTTGATTAATCTATGATAAAAATGCATCTTGTCCTCCAAGCTGAGTAAAATGATCACGGTTTGGCACTATTTGACACAGCAGTTGGTGACATTATAACATGTGTCACAGCAGTTGGTTGCATTATAACCTGTGTCACAGCAGTTGGTGACATTATAACCTGTGTCACAGCAGTTGGTGACATTATAACCTGTGTCACAGCAGTTGGTGACATTATAACTGTGTCACCGCAGGCTTCATTCAGCTGCCTACTGCTGCTGCTCAACCCGCCACGGGAGCTCAATAAAGAGAGTAAGATCAGGAGAACTCACTCTGGGAGATGCAGCTGATGATGTTTGTTTCTGCAGTTTAAGCACCATCACTGAGGCAGAGAAGAGAAGATACAAGAGAATACTTGTATTTATGTGGACATTAATACATATTTCAAATGTGTGTGTGTATGTGTGTGTATGTGAAAGTGTTGAGACTTCCATGTTTCCACATTTGCCGTTGTCCCATTTCAGCTGCAGCGACTGGCCTAAAACATACTCTCTCTGTCTGTGTGTGTGTGTGTGTGTGTGTGTGTGTGGTTTGTTTGTTTACAGGTTAAACAGAAAATAAAATGTATACAAATAAATAAATAAAAAACATGAGTGAGATAGAAACCCACTACGGGCGTATCTAGAAATCTCACCTAAAGACAAGAAATATACATAATAACAGTAAATGCAAGATAACAATAGTTAAATGTTACATATTAGTTTGTATTTGTGTAAAATGAAATGATTAAAGTAAAATTGTCATCTCTATTCCAATTCCATGATGACAGTATGGCTTCTGTCCGGTTCTTCATCAGGCTGAGCTGCTGTAACACAAATAAAATAGAAAATAAATAATAAATAAGACTAAAGACAACAACATCTTATTCACACTACCCATACGGTTAGCTAGCTAGCTAGCTAGCAGGTCACTATTGTAGAATACTGCTTGCTTAAATACAATGGTCCATCTCTACCAAAATCAGGGAGAACTCAAGTAAAGTAGCATTAAGTCAAATCAAAATGGAATTTCCTAACTTTGAATGGAATGATGTTCAGCAAGACAATACTCAATGTACCTGGACATCCCATAGATTTGTATGTGTCTACATTCTGGGTCTAGACTAGAAAGTTTAACAAGGCAGTGGTTATCCATGTCTTTTGAGGTTGAGACAGACACCCCCCATCCCCCCCCCCTGGTTTCCCCCACGGTGGGCGTGGCTGTCGATTGACGCGTCACGAGCTCCCCTCCCCCTCGTGTTGTGATGTCGCGCAAGATGGCTGACGGTGTATGCATTGCAAATGTCCATGAAAGGAGCAGTAGCGTATTATTTCCCGGTTATATCCTTTCATAAGTTTAATTTACAAACAGAAGACTCGTGTGTGCGGATGGTATTATCACGAAAATATAAACTGGAACAGCGGCTCCGTTTAACTCTTGAGGGGAAGAAGAAGCTCCTCTCTTCAGTGGTTTAGCTGTGAAGCTAACGTTAGCTGTATTAGCTGTGAAGCTAACATTAGCTGTATTAGCTGTGAACTCCATGGCTGTGAAGCATTAGCTGTGAAGCTAACATTAGCTGTATTAGCTGTGAACTCCATGGCTGTGAAGCTAACATTAGCTGTGAAGCTATTGGAGCTTTGAAGGATACAGTTTGCCAGTAAATAGTTCAGGAGGAAAAGTTACTGTCACTGTGTGAAAATGAAAATGTCTAAAGTCCAGAAGCTGAGAGCTGTGGTGAAGCAGCGCCTAACTGCCGTTCCCGCTGAGCAGCAGGAGTGGAGCCCCAGTCTGCACCAGGAGGACCCAGAGCTCCCACACATTAAAGAGGAACAGGAGGACCCAGAGCCTCCACACATTAAAGAGGAACAGGAGGACCCAGAGCCTCCACACATTAAAGAGGAACAGGAGGACCCAGAGCCTCCACACATTAAAGAGGAACAGGAGGACCCAGAGCCTCCACACATTAAAGAGGAACAGGAGGACCCAGAGCCTCCACACATTAAAGAGGAACAGGAGGACCCAGAGCCTCCACACATTAAAGAGGAACAGGAGGAACTCTGGATCAGTCAGGAGGGAGAGCAGCTTCAAGGGCTGGAGGAGGCTGATATCCCCAAGTTCCCATTCACTGCTGTTCCTGTGAAGAGTGAAGATGATGAAGAGAAACATCAGTCCTCACAGCTTCATCAAAGCCAAACTGAGGAGAACAGAGAGGCAGAGCCTCTAGCCAGCAGCTCAACTGAACAGGTGAAAACAGAAGCTGATGGAGAGGACTGTGGAGTATCAAAACCAGCCAGGAACTTATATCCAGATAGTAATTTACAACCAACTAGTGATGACAAGACTTCAGCTGCTTCTGAACCTGAGACTGACCACAGTGATGAAGACTGGATGGAAACTAGTGAACCTCATTCAGGTTTAGACTCACAGAAAACCAGCGAAGTTCTTAAGAAGAAACACAGCTGCTCAGTTTGTTGTAAAATATTTGGTGGTAAAGCACAGTTGAAAAGACACATGATAGTTCACACAGGAGAGAAACAATTTAATTGCTCAGTCTGTGGTCAAGGTTTTGGTCAAAAAGGATCCTTGAAGACACACATGATAGTCCACACAGGTGAAAAACAATTTAATTGCTCAGTCTGTGGTAAAGGTTTTGGTCGTAAAGGAAGCTTGAAGGCACACATGATAGTCCACACAGGTGAGAAACAATTTACTTGCTCAGTCTGTGGTAAAGGTTTTGGTGGTAAAGGAGACTTGAAGAGACACATGATAGTCCACACAGGTGAGAAACAATTTAAGTGCTCAGTCTGTGGTAAGGGTTTTGGTAATAAAAGGTCCTTCAAGTCACATGTGACAATCCACACAGGAGAGAAACAATTTATTTGCTCAGTCTGTGGTAAAGGTTTTGGTCGTAAAGGAGACTTGAAGAGACACATGATAGTCCACACAGCTGAGGAACAATTTACTTGCTCAGTCTGTGGTAAGGGTTTTGGTAATACATCCTTGAAGAGACACATGATAATCCACACAGGTGAGAAACAATTTACTTGCTCAGTCTGTGGTAAAGGTTTTGGTCGTAAAGGAGAGTTGAAATCACACATGATAATCCACACACGAGAGAAACAATTTACTTGCTCAGTCTGTGGTAAAGGTTTTGGTCGTAAAGGAGACTTGAAGTCACACATGATAGTCCACACAGGAGAGAAACAATTTACTTGTTCAGTCTGTGGTAAATGTTTTTGTCAAGAAGGACACTTGAAGACACACATGATAGTCCACACAGGTGAGAAACAATTTACTTGCTCAGTCTGTGGTAAGGGTTTTAATCATAAAGGAACATTGAAGAGACACATGATACTCCACACAGGAGAGAAACAATTTACTTGCTCAGTCTGTGGTAAATGTTTTTGTCAAGAAGGACACTTGAAGAGACACATGATAGTTCACACAGGTGAGAAACAATTTACTTGCTCAGTCTGTGGTAAGGGTTTTGGTGAAAAAGGAAACTTGAAGAGACACATGATCGTCCACACAGGTGAGAAACAATTTACTTGCTCAGTCTGTGGTAAAGGTTTTGGTATTAAAGAATCCTTGAAGAGACACATGATAGTCCACACAGGAGAGAAACAATAGATTTGCTCAGTCTGTGGTAAAGGTTTTGGTCATACAGAATCCTTGAAGAGACACATGATAACCCACACAGGAGAGTAAACATGAATTGTTATCTGGTGGAGAGGCATTTGAGTGTTTATGTATGCAAGTATGTAGTGTGCATACGTGCACTTTCCTCTGGAAGCCAATCATCAAGCAGGTCAGCCAAGGGCTCGTCTAGATCTGTGGAGAGGAGAGGAGATTTTACTCACACCAACACTGGATGTTTTGTTTACACTGATGTTTGTCAAATTATATGAATAATAATGTTAAAAATGTGGCTGCCTCATGTTGTTTTCTAAGCTAGAGGAGCCTGGGACTTTGAAAGGTTTGAGTTTTGTTGTGAAAAACTCTGTCAGAATTCTGAATCAGGTTAAGAAAGTTTTGAATGTCCAGATGTTTCTGTTCACACACCAATCTGTTTTAATCATTCTTTTTTGCCCTCATGGTCAGATAGAATTTGCCATGCCTGGAGTGAAAAGGGGCTTGTCTCCATCAGTGACCTGTATATTGATGGCCAATTTGCATCCTTTGCTCTTCTGAAGAGAGCATTTGAGTTGCCCGAAACGCATCTTTATAGATATATACAAGCTAGACATTATGTCGGATCCAAGATTCGCAATTTTGAAGTTCTCCCAGATGAACATGTTTTTTTGAGGTTTTGTTAAGCCCTCCCAACTCCAGGCATCTTATTTCTAAGTTTGTGTGTTTGTTCGACGATTGCATTAAGGCCCCCACTGAGAGGATCAGAGAGGTGTGGCAGGAGGAACTTGATGTGGATCTGTCTGAAATCATATGGGACAGGAGTCTGTCTGTGGTCCAGCTCTGCTCAGTTAATAGCAGACATCAACTTATCCAATTTAAAGTTGCTCACCGTCTTCATTACTCCAAGCATAGGTTACACAAGATATATCCTTCGGTCTCACCACTATGTGATAGGTGTCGGGTGTCGGAGGGCACACTGTCCCATGCTTTTTGGTGTTGCCCTTCACTATCAGGATTCTGGGCCAAAATATTTGTAAGGCCTACAAAATAACCCTGCAACTGGAGGCGGAACTCGCCATCTTCGGCTGCTCGGAGTCCTCTTTGCTCCTCCCAGCGGCCGTGCAGCAATCTCTGACACAGGGAATGACAGTTGCCAAGAAACTAATTTTGAAGGAATGGAAGTCCTCCTCTCCACCTTCTTTTCAGCTGTGGCTGACAGACATGATCTCAGTTATAGGTATGAGATGAGACTCAGGTTCCAGAGGACAAATTCTTTAAGGACATTTGTTGTTATTTGGGACCCGTTCCTGACCTATTTCGATCAGGCTAAAAGCGGTAATTGAGTTTCTTTTGGATCCTTTGCACAGTTTTTATTTTTTATTTTGATCGTTTTGTAAGCAATTTTCTATGACTGGTAGCACCATTTTGTAGCATTGTAATGTTGAATGTATGTATATATGTTTTTTCTTTTCTTTTTTCCTGTTCTTGTTTTATTTTCTTTATTTTCTGAAAAAGTAAAATAAAATATATAAAATAAATAAATGTGGCTGCCTGTGCATGCATGTTTATTGAAAGGTTGGATAGTTATTTTGTGGTCAGTCCATCCATGGTAGCCTCATTTGGAGAGGGACAAACTGGCAGGGCCTTTTTTCAAAGGGGTCCCTTGACCTCTCAGCTCAAGATATCTGAATGAGAATGGCTTCTATGGGTACCCACAACTCTCCCCATTACAGACACGCTTACTTCCTGCTAATCACATTCAGTTATTGGCAAAATCCATGCTGTGTTTTGCAGGCAGTATAAATGTGTTATTTTCACTTATTCTATGAATATTTCTGCATACACTCGGGTCCCTAAACAGTCTTGGAATTGCATAAATTGGGTATGCTGAGACTCTTGTGGATTTACTGAGCTCAATTGTCTTCATGTGTGATGATGTTAGTCTCCATAGTACAGTAGCCATTTCATTGTAGTGAGACCATTTTTCAAAACTTGACCTGACTGAATAAAATGACCTAATGTGACCTCTAGGATAATCACAGCCTCGTGAAACTTTACTTCCACTAACTAGAGACCTAGGGGCTCTATGGCTTTCCTCGCTGTATTGACAATAAGAGGGTTTCTAAGCCAGAACAGAACAGAAGTGTTCGCCACCAAATCCAGAAAAATGCAAATCTTTCCAAATTTCCAAATGTCAAAAGTTTTTGATACCAAATCACAGCATGGGTTTTTCTATGGGGTTCCTCAAGGTCTTGCTGTCATGTGGTATTTTGGTGGGATTTCTGAACATTTTGATCCATTTTAGAGTTAAAAAATAAATTGTGAAATCATCCACAAAATCTCTAACAAATGGTATCAAATCAAAAACTGCTGCAACAATTTATGAGACATAATTAAGCATGGGGATGGTCATCATAGGCTATAAGTTCCATCATAATGTTCTAATCTACGCACTTGTGCACTCTAAGCATTCACCATTTGAATATATGCCTAAAACACAATGTTTATTACAGATTTATGACTAGAAAAACTTGAGTGCTGAGCTGCATCTCAAATTAATCTTCACTTTCCCAGCTTTCAGATGATGTGTACCACTTCTATGTGTCATATACAGTAGGCTATGTTGACTTGCTATTCCTGATTGTTTTGTTCAATATTAAATTAGTACCCTATCATCATATAGAATGTTTTTTTTACAATATACTCACTAAGAATAGTGTTTTCTTGTTTTTGATAAAAGTCAACATTCAGAGACCCTCCTTATTTAAAGCTATGGGTCCTGGAGGTGTGTGTTTACAGAAAATGTGCAGGGTTGACACAGCCTGTGGCGCCCTGCACCTCCTGTCACTCATAACCATTAAAAGGCAGACAGACAAAGCAACAATTTTACATGATGACTTAAAATTCTTCTTTTTATTTTATTATTATATATATATTTTTTTTTTTTGGTATTCAGTTGAGTTTCAAGCAATTGGGCTTTAAGTCGAGAGAAAATCTCAAGACAAAATCTATCTGGAGGAAGTGAATTTGTAATGAATGCTCTCTCTTCCCTCAGCAACTCATAGGCCTACTGAAGTGCCTTTGAGCAAAGCAGACAATCCCCTTGTTGCTCCAATAGAACTGCTCCGTGGTTATACTGAGCAGATCCCAGGTGTGAGTGACATTTATTTTCCTTTTTTTCTGAACCCCCCCCCCCCCCATTTTCTCCCCAATTGTAGCCTACTTGGTCAATTTCCCCCTGCTGCCCCGTCGCTGCTCCACCCTCTGCCGATCTGGGGAAAGCTGTAGACTAGCACAATGCTTCCTCCGACACGTGCACAGTTGGGGGTAACTCATTACAAAAGTAACATACATGTAATATATTACTTTTAGTAGTAACTCAGTAATGTAACTTATAGGATTTCAGTAATATTATACCAGTTACTTTGTCAAGTAACTCAAGTTACACAATTCGTTTTTTTTTTTTTAAATCAAAGCACATATTTAAAAAAGATACAATCATTTCCTAATCAAACCGTGTTTCTTTATGCAAATAACCACTATAGATGACAATAACAAAGGAAAATAATAACATTTAGAATTTTGGAGTGTTTACACTGACTTCAAGGTGGTTGAAATTATTTTTCTGGATGGTTGCATGTCATTCTGCTGCTGCTGTTGTTTTGGTGAAAGTAATGCAAAAGTAGTGTAATAACGAGTTACTCTACACAGACAGTAATATTGTAAAGTAACTTATTACTTTCAAATGAAAGTAACTAGTAATATGTAGTATATTACATTTTGAAAGTAACTTGCCCAACACTGGTTAGATTACTACTTTAATCTTTACTGTAAAAACCACTAGTGCCTCCTCTGGACGGCCGGGGCGCCTGCTCGGGGGAGGGGCTACTGGGGGGAGCAGCAGGAGTAGTCAAATCTATACTGATTATTGATTATGAATGATCCAGGAGAGATAAACACACACACATACACACACACACACACACACACACAGGTAAGCATGTCGTTTGGCAATTCATTCTTCACACTTTATTTTGTGTGACCCCAGCTGATGTGGTGGCTGGAGAGCAGCACAATACGCTCAGCACAAATCCATATAGTGCAGATACACAAACTACACAACTCATTAGGACAGAGTTTACTGAGGTCATAACTCAAGTGCAAAGAAGTACCGTAGTCATTTTACCATTGACTTCGATTCACCTTATTCACCACGCCCACTTTTTCTCTCTTCCGCATTAGACGCGATTGTATTTGTTCTTCCTGTTCAGCGCTAGTTGGCGGCCAATTTCAAAACAAACCGATACTATGAATGAAGTTGGGCAACATTCAGAAGCTACACTGCGGCCAACTTCAGTGACATGTTCATATAGCGTTACTGCTGCGAGGAGCCGATGGCTGTACCCGGTCGGCATTTAACGTTAGTTACAAAAGCACGTCGACAGTGTTTTCTCACTGCCAGTACTGTAGGCGTTGACAGATACTAGCTAGTCCGACTGGTCACACAGCCAGCGCTCTCAGTCCTCGTCACTGCTCGTTAAATATTTCCAAATAGGGTAATTCTGATAAACTGGTCACATCTTTGGAATGTTACATTCTCACCCTAAAAAATATTAAAACTTTAAAACAGTTTGTTTTTTTTGCTTGAAAACTTTTTGGCAAGTCTAAAAATGACTACTGTAGGCGTCATCTACTTCCGTGTCTAAAACGGAAAAACGATTACAAAATGACGTCATGCAGAAGCGTCCTTATATGGGCAAATAATAAGGTGAATACAATCAGACTTATTTTTGCAGCCAGTGGAGACGTCCCCTGCTGTCCACTAGAAAGAATGCAGGTTATCAGCTTCATTTTTCAGCCGCCGAGGTTGCCCCTTGCTTTCGTTTATGTTGTTTTCCTGGAAAGTCACTTTAACATGATGTTGTGTTTTCCTGGAAAGTCACTTTAACATGATGTGTTTTCCTGGAAAGTCACTTTAACATGATGTGTATTCCTGGAAAGTCACTTGAACAGGATGTTGTGTTTTCCTGGAAAGTCACTTTAACACGCTGTCCCATCCTTTCTCCTTTTCCTCCATCCCCCTCTGTGTCTCTGAGCCGTAGCAGCTGGAAGCCTTGGCCGCACACCAGCACCCATCCCACCCTGTCTGTCTTCACCCTGGTCCCACAGGACGCCCCGCCACCTGTCTCACCCCTGCTCACCCCCTCGCCCTCCGCTGCACTCCTGCTCGATCCAAACCTCCCCCCCCCCCTCCTCTCCTCGCCCTCGTCCTCCCCATCCGTCTCACCCTCATCTTCCCACACGGCGAGTCCCGCCGCGTCCGCCACGTGGGAGTAGAGCGCCCCTGCGCGGGCGATCCCGGTACCGCGGCGGACCCTCCAGAGGCAGACCCTCTGGTCGGGGGAGGCGGAGACGAGCAGCCCCGGGGACAGGAGCTTCAGGGCGGTCAGAGGGGCGGCGTGGGCCAGGGGGAGGCGCGCCTGGGAGCGGAGACAGAGGTGAAGAGGGGACTGAAACTGAGACTGGACCTCCACTTGAGGTGGAGTTTGGTTTTGGGGTTCAAGCAGAGGCACGGACTGGGGTTCGGGTTGGAATTGCATTTGCATCTGAAGCGGGACCTGTGGAGAAATCTGGGAGATCTGCGAGTGAGAAAACGCCCCGCTGCCCCCCGTCTCCCCGGCTGGGTATTGCACCCCGATCACAGACACAGTCAGTTGTCCGTCGTCTCCTCCGCTAGCGACAGTTACCAGGCAACTGCCCTCTGGTTGTCCCGGTCCCTCTGCCCAGACGGCCAATGCGTTGACACCGCTCTGGTGGGCGGGAACGCTGAGGCAGGGGATCGGTGGCGTCGGAGCGTCGCTCAAACTGCCGGTCGATAAGGAAGAAGCGGAGGTCACATCCCACAATGCAATTTTCCCGTCTGTAGCGGCACTGAAGAGGAGCTTATGCCTGAGAGAGAGAGAGAGAGAGGAAGAGGAAGATGATACCATATTTCTAGCTGTAAATTATAGCTATAAAAATGCTGTACTTCAGCTTTACATCATCCAAGACATTGTAGATTGACTGTAAATATGATACTGTAAATGACACGATACATTTGACTGTTTTATTGTTCATTTACATTCTTCCATCTTAAGATTCCTTTGTTTCCATTTGCATTTTAATGTCGGCATGTGTGACTATATGTTTTTACAAATACGACAATTGCATCCTAACAGTCCTGCCAATTAAGTTAAGCAAAAAGAAAGGGGGAGAGGTTGACATGAGACATTAATATTCATGAGGGATAACTTTCCTCACACGCTTGTGTTTCTAATCTATTCTAATGAGCGTGGCTCCCAGTCGAGACAAAACAAAAAGTGACCAGTTCAGTTCAGGCCTGTGGGCTAGAAAAAAAGAAAAGAAAAACAAATCCACCTGTTGCCTTTTCCATCCTCCAGGCTGCAGGTGGCGACACTGAGCACACAGCGCTGGTGGTAAAAACTCTCCCACAGCAAGTCGATATGACCTTTAGCCTCACTGACGGAGAACAATCTGGAAAAGAAAAGAGATAGCAAAGAGATAAAGCCAGAGAGAAAGAGCAAATCAAATCCAATTGAATAAACATTTAAGATCGAGGCAAGAGACATGACGACCTGTCACAGTCGTCTTTTACTGAACTACATGAAACGTTACCTTAACTGAATGCTGACAGATTTGGCATGAAAGCCTGCAAAAACACAAGGAGCGCTTGATTTAACTCATCCTCAAAGTCATGTGTCTACTTTAGACACAGTTAAATTGCCAGGGAAGATAAATCAAACACACGGGAAGCAGGCTAAATATTGTAAACAGCACTCTGAGCTGTTTTTTTGTCTCTATTGGGTACTAGCTGCATTCCAGTTGTATATAGTTGTATATTGGTGTAATGACAACAACCTTGATTTAAATGTCACCAAAACTAAAGAAATCATTGTTGACTTCAGGTCAAATGCATGTTTGCACACTCCCGTTAGCATAAACGCTGCAGATGTTGAGATTTGCGGATAGTTGTACGTTTTTCGGGGTGCAGATCTCCAAAGACCTTAAGTGGTCTCTTAACTGTTCTTCTAATGTCAGGAAGGCTCAACGACGTCTTTACTTCCTGAGATGCCCTGTAAAAGGGCTGGTGTTTCCACCACAACTTGAATCAACGTCTACAGATCCACTGTCCAGAGCCTCCTCACAGGCTGCATAACTGTCTGGTACAGAAGCTGCTCTGTCCTGAGGACCGTTGTGACAGAGTTGTGAAAACAGCCCAGAAGATTATAGGCGCAGACTTGCCTCCTGTGAGAGATACAGTATCTATGCAAAAAGGTGCCATGACAGACAGGGCCCAGGAAATAATCGCTGACCCCAGTCATCCACAGGGCTGTCACTTTTTATTCTAAATTCGAATTTAACTTTGAATGTGGGGGAGGGGGGGCATGTTTGAATGTAATTGACCTGTTCGAATTATAAAAAAAAATGAATACAAAAAAAAAATTGCAGGCCAGGCCAGGGCACCGGGCATCTAGCCTGGGTAAACCCATCCCCCACGTGACCTGCTCTCAGACCTGTTCTCAACTGAGAGAGCAGGTCACGTGGTGGCTGGGTTTACCTAGGCTACCGGGCATCGGCCCGACGTGCCCGATTACGCAGTCCGCGCCTGCCGGGAGCGGAGAGGAGCTGACTGACTGGACCATGAGGACAGCTGAGGATTTTTTTTTTATATTCTTTTAATATTTTACATTATATTATATATATTTATACGATGTAACCGGCAGGCGCGGACTGTATAATCGGGCACGTCGGGCCAATGCCCGGTGGCCTGGCCTGGCCTGCAAAAAAAAAATAAAAAAAATAATGAATTAATTAACCAATTAACTTCGAATATATTCAAACATTTTGCGGGCATTTAAAGTTTGTTCGAACTTTATTTTGGGAAAAATTGACAGCCCTAGTCACCCAGGAAATGGTCTTATCACCCGACTACCTTCGGCCAGACGCTTGGGATGGGAGCGCTCCCCAGACAGGAAGGTTAAGCACAGGGGTTCCTATGGAAGCGCTCCCCAGACAGGAAGGTTAAGCACAGCATGGGAGCGCTCCCCAGACAGGAAGGTTAAGCACAGGGTTCCTACAAGCAGACTTGTAAACAGTTTCTTCCCAGAGGCAGTCAGGTTCTTAAATGAATAGCACAACTGCACCTTATTGCTTTGATCTGCTGCTATCATTATTTTATTATTATTCTTATTTTTAATCTTTCTAAGCGTGCACTGTGCAGACATGCTACCCTGGCATGGTTCCTAGAGAACAGCACAAAGCACTTTATTCATATGCGCTTATTATTATGCCTTTTTAAAAATCATTATTTTTGTATAGCTTTTATTCATTTACAACCATGCACTGTGCCGACATGCTGAATGTATGCATGTCTTACCCTGTACTTTCTTTTTCTATACCATGTGGAGGTGGTGGCTTGGTTACAAGCATTCCAATGCATTTGAATGCCAAAGGCAAATAAACCTGAACTTGAAGAGTACTTTAACTTTCTGTCACATTCAGTTTGAAAGGATTTTCTTTTCACCAGCTCCTACGAAGAGATTTGAATTGTGAGTGAAACGGTTCATTTTATTTGATGCGAGACACCAACCTGACAGCTCCGTCACTGCAGGCCAGAGCCAGCAGAACGCAGTGCGCCTCCTCCTGCACCACCGCGATGGACATGTACCTGAAAACACACAGACAGACAACAGATGAGGCTGCTGGGAAATATACAGCACAGGGCTGCACTCGATTCAGTTTCAATTCAAAGAGCGGCTTTTCTTCACAATTAAAATACTGCAAGTGTGTTTTGTGTCTGCGCATGAAATCTTCCAGGACGTTCTGGGTTCTTAATTGAACTCTGAATTGTAATTTCAAAACGATACGGCACTCCTGGGACAGTAATTATGGAACAATTCTGCTACAGATCATTTGTTGATGAAGATAGAATCTAGAAGCCACCAAATACCAAAAATACCCCACCAAAAATTAGGTAAACATGGAGCAGACAAATGAATAGGTCTATAATTTTATGGAGGAAATTCCATCAACAAGGGCAGAATCTAAACTTGCGGGTGCTGGATGAGGGATGTTTCAAAAAACTATATATTTTTTATTATTTATTTATTATTATTATATATATATATATATATTTGTGTGTGTATATATATATACCGGTATATATATATATATATATATATCGGTATATATATATATATAATGTATATATATATATATATATACAGTATATACACACGCACACACACACACACACACACACACACACACACACACACACACACACACACACACACACACACACACACACACACACACACACATATATACATGTATATACACACACACATACATATGTACAGTATTTATACACATAAATATATACACATAAATATATTATATATTATATATATATATTTACCCCAAAGATCTAAATAAAACTTGCCTCGTTTCTGGGTCCATTTTCACCGTCTTGTGTCGGTTCCGCCTCCTCTCCCACTGCTCGTCCAATCGGTGCTTGGCCACCTGGATCACCTGGCAGGAGGGAGCCAGCCTCTGCCCATCCCAGCCAATCAACAGCCGGTAACACTGCATCTGAGCCCGCCCGCCGGCTGAGACGAGCAGGGCGGAGAGGGACCGCGTGGGATTCTCTCTCCTCCCGCCTCGCGGCGAGCGCATCACCGCCGCCAACGTCCGCACGCTGGAGATGTGGTCGGTGACGACGGAGAGGACTTTGACAGCACCGGAGTTGGGCCGCACGGCCAGGACGCTCAAACTGGTGTCCTCTCCTCCCGTCACCAAAATCTCCCAATGCCCTTCGCCACCATCTCCATCTTCTTCTTCTGTCCCGTCTCTGCCCTCGCGTCCTGTCCCATTTCCAGCATCCCTCATCCCCATCCCATTCTCGGCGCCCCCTACCTTCCCCAGCCTGCACACACACCCAACCCCCCTCCCGTGGACACCCTCTCTCAGGCCCCATCCCCCGCTCTTTCCGGCCTTCCCCGCGCGGATCGCCGCCTCTGCGGGGGGACGCGAAGCCAGGACGGCCCCCTGCCTGATGAAGACCAGCGCTGCGTATCCCGGCCACAGAGGCCCGCTGGAGGGCCAGAGGCTCCAGGAGCGATGGCCGCCACCGCACGGCACCGCCAGCAGCCGCTCCTGCCTCACCGGGTCCCACACCACGAAGTGGACGCCGTGGAACCCGGCGATGACAAACCGGGCCTCTCTTCCCTCGTTCTCCGTCTCTGCTGCTCTTCTCGAGTTCTCCGTTCTCGCGTTTTCTTCCTCTGCTGCCTCGAGCGTGTCCGCCTGTCCCTTCTGGAGTCTTTGGTCCATCTCACAGTGATTCTCACACCCCTCGTCTTCCTCCTTGTGCGCTGGTAGTTCGGGTTCCAGGATCAGAAGCCTCTCCAGCCACTCCATGCCCTTGCAGGCCCTCTGGACCCTCAGAACCTCCAGCTGAAGCTCTTTGTCGCTCCCGGCAGTCTCCCCATCGCGGTTTCCTTTCTTCTCTCTGTGTGTTCCCGGCGGTGTGGGCAGCACTCTGAACACCCTCACGCAGCCGTCCCTGCCGGTGCTGTAGAGGAGGCCGTGGTATTCACACACCGATGTAACGCCCTGTTTTCCGTGCGCTCCAAACAGGCAGCTCAGTGGCTGCAGCGGTGCGGCGTCCATGTTTCTATCATTCCCCTCTCTCCTTTTCCTTTCTTCATTCTTTACCTTTCCCTCCTCTTCCCCCTGTCCGTCGTCAGCGTCTCTCTCCCTCGCGTCGCTGCCCGTTCGCCCGATGAGCAAGTCTTCGTCCGTCTCTTCCTCGTCCTCCTTTTGCCCTCCTTTTCTTCTCTCCCGAAACAGCAGCAGGGAGCCTCTCCGGTCGCCGCACACCCACAGCGCCCCCTGCTGCTGCGACCCGGGGTGGAGGAGGCGCACCGCGGCCGTCAGCCAGCGTTTGGCGCAGGGGGGCAGGAGGAAGGCAGGGAGAGGATCTACACCGAGAGCCAAGCAAGAGTCTACATTGAATTGGACCTGGACACGCCAGCGATGGACGAGACCTCCCGCTCCCGATGCGAGCAGACACCCCGCGTGACCGTCGTGTCCCTCCAGCCAAACAAGGCTGTGGATCTTCCCGGACCCCCCGCTGAGAAGAACCCCGCATTTGGGCTGAGAAATGGGGAACACCTGTATTCCCCCACTGAGGTTACCCACAGCGCACAGGTGAACCTTGGTCGGCGAGTCTTTCACCCAGATGCTCAGCGTTTCCATCACGCAGTAGGACTGAAACTCAGGAGCGCCCTGCCATAGTAGCTCCCACTGTCCATGGCCGTGTTGATAAACCCTTCCCCGATCAGTGCAGACCACCACCTTACTGTGGGTCCAGCTTGCATTCTCGTCCTCTTCCCAGACTACGCGCACCTCCTTAGGCGCGCCTTGACCGGCAAATTTCAGGTCAGTTAGCGCCTCTGTCGCTGCGTCCTCCTTCGCCTCCTCGCTTGCGTCCACCCTCCACAGCCTCACCCCTCCGTCCGCTCCCCCTGTAGCCACCCATCTTCCTCCCGCTGCTTCATCCCGCGTTCCCTCGCTGACCGCCAGCGCGCGGACCCCTCCCGCTCGGTGTCCCTTCAGCGTCCGCGCCACCGTCCCGCCTCCGGCCCAGTCCCAGACTAAGCAGGCGCCGTCCTCCCCGGCGCTGAACACTTTCCCAGGGCAGAGGTGCACAGAGAACACCCTGGCCTGGTGCCCATACAGGACCCTTAAGCAAGCAGGGTTCGAGTCCCCACATTCCCCCCCGGGTCCCCCCAAAACACCGACAGCCCACACCCTCACGCTGCGGTCGTCCGAGGCTGAAGCCAGCCATCCTTTCTCCTGGAGGTAGGAAATGCTAAAGATGACGCCGCTGTGCCCCAGCAGACGCCTCTCGACTGGGGCTCGGTTGTCAGGCTCGCCCTCCTCCCCTCGTCTTCCAGGCTTCCAGAGAACCAGCTGATTGAAGACCGTTCCTCCAACTAAGACAGAATCCACCCAGGATTCGTCTACCAGCAGCAGGGCAGAGTAGAGCAGACACCCCTCCAGGCAGGAGCACCGAACAAGGGCCTTTCCTTCCTCCACGTCCAGGAGAAGAGCGCTATTGTGGGCTAGAGCCACGCCAAGGAGGGGGCGTCCCTCTCCGGAGAGCCAGCGGACATCCAGGGCCCAGTCTTGCAGCTCCATGAGTGGACCCAGGGCCCCCAAGTGCAGATGGTCCACGCCATGAAGCTCCACAAGGAGCCTGACCAACCTCACAGCCTTGCCTCCAAACACGACTAGGTCATAGTGGTTGGGCTCTGTGGTGGAGCTTCGTCCTGGGGAGAGATAAGACAAGAAGAGCTTTTATGGATTTGTTACAGTGAATGAATGCATGCAGACATTACAGAAACAACAATTCTCCCTGTTACACCCAAAGACATGAGTCATATCACTTACATTTTTTTTAAATAACTTGACCGTGCAAACACACCCTTAAATAGTTAGAATGATCTCATCTTAGTTTAATCTAAATATCTAGCTCATTCGATTTATAGTTATTGCTTAAAAGCAAGCAAGCAAAGAAACAAAGAAACAAACAAAGAAACAAACCATCCGGATCAGCGCCACCAACATTTAAGTTGTAATCTAAGTTCCTTCCCAATGGCTATCTGTTGACCAAATTTCATGGAAATCCCTTCATTCATTTTTGAGATAGCTACAAGCTAACATGAGTGAAAGCATTACTTCCTTGACAGAGGTAAGTGAATGAACCCAATAGAGGAAGTCATGTCAGAAAGAGAAATGTGGAAGCAGGGTGTCAGCCGGAGTTTAGTCTGACAATGTTGTGCGTACTGGATAGTTAGTTAGGTTAAGTTAGTTTGGTTAAGTACATGCATTAGTGCCTGGGTAGCAAGCAGACGGCGGTATTTGACAATTTAGCAGCTAAATCATAGATTATTGAAAGATATTCCATATTCCAGACTGAAATGCTATAACAGAAGTGGAGTATTGGCCTGAATGACATGAACATTTGGACACTGCAGGTATCTTGCATGTTGCGTTCAGGTGCACTGTAATTTTTTTTTTTTTTTCTTCAATTCCATCGCGGGCCACACAGGGGGCCGCAAGTTGAGTATCACTGTCCCAGTGAAATCACACAATTGAGTCATTTTGCTGGGGACTCTCCTGCGACCCCTCGTCAAGCTGATGTTTGAGTTTAGAGGACCAGCTGCCACCGGCAAGGCTCCAAGTCGAGGCGGACGCAGAAGCATGTTTCAGCCTTAAGATGTAACAAATCCCCTGCAAAGCATGTTCACATGTTTTGGTGTTGCCCCTCTCTATTTACTTTCTGGACAGATACATTATCTGAAACAATTGGTACACAAATGACTCCAGATCCTTTTATTGCATTATTCAGGCTTCCTCCACCCACACACTACAACTGACCAAAATGAATCAAGATAGAACTGCCTTTGGCGCTCTGTTGGCGAGACGATTCATCTGGCTTCAGTGGAAGTCCGCTGTACCCCCTTCTCATGCTCTTTGGATTTCAACCATTTTAAATTGCATAAAGTTGGAAACAATTAGACACACACTTAATGGGTCTGCAGACAAATTCTATAGAGCCAAAGTGGAACGTCACTTCCTGCTTCAGCACTGACTGTACCAGAGATTTTCATCCGCCATTTATTTTCCCACAGCCATTTCGTAAAATGCTTATAAAAATAGTTTTACTTGTTCAAACCAAACGGTTCAGATATTTAGAAAGAGGAGAGATCGCATAACATTTCACTCAGACCAAAACGTTAAAAAAAATGCAGGTATAAAGAAAACATTTTTGTAATGTTTTTTTTTTTTTTGGTCTGAGTGAAATGTTCTATGGTCTCCCCCGATTCTAAATATAGCTGAACCGTTTGGTTTGACCAAGTACAACTATTTTTATAAGCATTTTACGAAATGTCTATGGGAAAATAAATTGCGGAAGAAAATCTCTGGTACAGTGCTGAAGCAGGAAGTGACGTTCACTTTGCCTCTCTATACAATGTGGGCCCGCTTCTTTTCTTATGTTCAAGAACTACATTTCCCTGCAGTTAAAGATTGATGCATATCTATTCCGATGTATGACTTTGTTATCTATTGTTGGATTGAGGTGATCAAATTCAAGACACTGGTACTGGCCTACAGAAGTACACCAGACAGCCCCTCTGTGCCTACAATCTATGGTCAGGTTCCAAACCTCTCACCGCTCCCTCCGCTCCTCTACCAGTGCAGGACGCCTCGCCCCTCCTTCACTACGTGGGATCAAAAGTCGCTCATCCCGTTCCCGACTCTTCTCGTCCCTGGCACCTCAATGGTGGAACGAGCTGCCCCCTTCGGTCAGGACGGCCGAATCACTGCCGATCTTTCGGCAAAGACTAAAAACACACCTTTTCAGGCTCCATCTGGGCCCTTCTTGAACTAACATCTCTCTCTCTCTCTCTCTCTCTGTCAACAAAAAAACCCTACTCTATTCCTTCAAAAGTTGTAGCTGTCATAGATTGTGTTGCATAGTTGATTTCTCTATTGTTGACAAAAATGTATTATTGTAAGTCGCTTTGGATAAAAGCGTCTGCCAAATGACGTCATGTAATGTAATGTAGGACGTAAAATGTTCTGGTGATATAAAAGGCCTGGCATGAAATACGACATTTGAGATGTGGAAGGGTTTGGTATAGAGAGACACTGCGTGAAATAGGCCACGCCCATCACTCCCATACACCAGCATAATTTTCCTTGAATTAAACGTAGCTAAAAGCTGTTGTGTGGTGGGGCTGCGCAGACAATAAATGTAAAGAATCGCCAATTAAAGTGTTTTTGTACTCCCGAGCAAAACAAGGAAGCCATTGAGAATTGGCGAGAAGAAAAATGTGGATGTTGCTATCAATGAAGTAAGTTGGAGTGTTCAACTTCCGTATATATGATCTTTGTGTGCAACACGCGACCATGCACGCGACACAGGAGAACGGCAGGATTGTATCAAACCTCCCCCCCCCTTCCTTTTCTTTTTGGTGTGTGCATGTGTGTGTGTGTGTGTGTGTGTGTGTGTGTCTTAGGGCTGTTGAAACGAATTTTGATATTCGAATATTATTCGAATTTAATAATTATGAACGAAATTCGATTATTAATTTTTTTTTTAACGGATTTTTTTTTTTTTTTTTTTAGAACACTAGAACAGTGACAAGTTCTGACAACATACTTGAAGAAAAGAGTGTTAACTGAAGTTGACTGTTGAAGCTGCTATACTGATGTAAACCTACCTGTAGCTCTTAAAATGTATGTTCATTCATTGTTAACTGAAGTTGACTGTTGAAGCTGCTATACTGAATGTAAACCTGTAGCTCTTAAGTGCAATACGTGACTGATTTTTTTTTGTTCATGGCTCATTGTTGTTTTGGCAAAGTTTACTTATTTGTTTATTGATAAGGAGCTCAAACAAAGGCTGTGTCTTTTTTTATTATCAATTATTTTATTTTAGCATTTCAGACAGCACCAATACATCACTGATGAATATTAACTAAGCTCTGGTTATCTGACCTATTTTCTAATGCAATGAATGTATGTACATTGTACAAGGAACATGTTTTCTTAAATAAACATCATTGCTGGACTATTTGTGATAAGCCTAATATTATTGAATATTCATCCTCCATTCACTTTTCCATCTACATTTGGTAAAATGCTTAGAAAAAGTTTTACTTGGTCAAACCCAAAGATTCAGCTATATTTAGAATCAGAACATAACATAAGAGAAGACAACAATTCACTCAGACCAAAACATTTTTTTTTTAAATTCAATTAAAAATTAATTAAAATATTCGAATATAATTTGAATATTAAAATGTATAAAGCACTGAAATTCGAATTTGATTATAGAGGGAGATTGACAGCCCCTCTGTGTGTGTTTGTATGTGATTACCCTGTCTCGTAATATTGTTGTTGATGTTCTATACTCCCAAGGAATATTATTATATTATTGTATAAACTGATTATGTTGAAAATCCAATAAATACATTTGAAATAAATGAAAGCAGCATGCGCTCACCGTCTGTCTCCTCCCAGCTGGTCTCTGTGGCAGAGCTCCATCGTGGGCCACCGTCTGTCTCCTCCCAGCTGGTCTCTGTGGCAGAGCTCCGTCGTGGGCCTGCTGCCGGAGGTCTGGGTCGGATCCCATGGATCCGGTAGTGTTGGAGCACGCTCAGTGAGGCGCAGGCTTTAGGGCGAGGCTGGAGAGTGTACACTGTCAGCACGGGACCCTCACCTATCAGGACATGAAACAGTAACAGAAGAGCAAATGTCATCTGTCTCAAAGCCTCGTGACCAGTGGTGTAGTGGAGGGTAGACGCGGGTAGACGGTCTACCCACTTATTTTTCAGACGGATTCGCGTCTACCCACTTCTTGCCGCAGGAAACGTTGCGTTACGGCCGCCGGAGCTGGTCGTAATATATTACATGTAATATGTTACTTTTGTAATGAGTTACCCCCAACACTGTATATATATATATATATATATAGCTTAGGGCGTAAATTACAGTCTACCCACTTCTCCAGGGACCACTACACCAGTGGTTCTCACATTTTTTCACGTGAAGGACCCCTAAACTGACAAAGATTAGACCACGAAACCCCATTTGATAGGATTTTGTCCCACGGTCCCCCATTATGATAATAAGATTGATGCTTTTAGATGTTTTATTACAGAAAGTGTAGAAAACCCATGACCAAAATAGTCATTGTGTTACTTATGAATGGGATCATAGCAAAAATAAATTACCTCCTTTTGGCTGGGGACCCCCTGGAACCCCCTCAAGGACCCCCATTTGAGAACCACTGCACTACACCACTGACTATTCATGAAACAGTTTCACTGAAGCTTGTGACAGCAAAAAAAGGTTTCTAGTCTTTGTCCAACAGTCAAATGAGAAGAATCAGAGAAGTGGATTATATCACACACCGCAATGCTTCATGCATCACAAACATTACCAGTGCAATTTTAGCCATTCATTTATGGCATATGGTGATATTGTTTGAGTGTTGAATACCAACAACATTCACCTACCTGTCAGAAGATATTTGCCCTCAAGGAACTCCAGAGACGTGACTGGAGCTACCAGAGCTGCCGTCTCCATCTCTTAGTTACATGCCTTGAAGAGTCAGAGAGAGAGAGAGAGAGAGACCATAGTTGTTACAGACGAGGCAGAAAGAACATCTATCTATTCTACAGTATCTCTATCTATCTATCTAATAGAGTTGATGTCTGTGTGTGTGCCTATCTCACTACTCAAATAAGGCAGGGAGGGGTTCCGTGCTACTAAACGGCAGGGCGAGGTGCCGCGCCACAGTGCACAATTGCTTGAGTGACATCACTGATGATATCACAATTCTCTAGTGACATCACTGGTAACATCACAATTGCTCGAGTTTTGTTTGCAGCAACATCTCATCCCCCTCAAGTTGAGGAAGCCTGAAAACTCTGGACCTCTGGTGCCCTGCACAAAGTTATAATCACATCAATCATGGTCTTTCACTATCATCTTTAATGCATGCCCACACCCCAGGTCGGATTGGGCTGAAAATGTGCATGGCGGTAGTATGATCCGGGGAATGAGCATGTTGGAAAATCCTGGAAACCACCTTGAAAGTCCTGGAAACCAACATAATTTCCAACCAATCAAAAGGTGCAGTTGTGCTTAATTATTCCCTGCATGCCCATGTCCTTCTGATACACCATTCATGTCCTACACTGTACATCTGAATGGTGTATCCAACACTGTACAGTACAATACACACATTCAACTGCCAGTGACACTCAGCTTCACCCTGATCATAAACAGTCACTGTCCTCAAACTCCAGTCACCCTGCTTCAGTCATGGTCAGCTCATAGTCATAATGTATTCTGTGTTGGAAAAGGTTAACAATCTGTATACATACTGTACATTAGCTGGTACACTGCCTAAACGTATTCGCTGTCTAACCATTCCTGTAACGTTCAACAAAAATATTGTGCATAGTTAACAAGAATAACGCCGGGTAACGTTAGATTGCTATTGCTAGTGGATTGTAAATAGCAAACTGTTTATAAATCTGTGGTAAAGGCATGGTTAGCTTGTTAGCCTAATAGCTAACGACAGGAATGCTTCAATACCCGAAAAGTAACTTCCCAGCGTCAACAAGGTCGCTGCATGCATTACTTACAGAAAGCAATAGAAAAAAGAATGATTGATTGATATGCTTTCAGCTTGATCATAAAACCATTATTTCCATTCACAGCTGTCACTCTACTACTCGCATGTGTTTCTACTTTTTCTTCCGTGTCGCGTAACCAATCAGAGGAGACTACAGTACGCTGCTGGTGACATGAACCAAAACAAACGCTGATTGGTTAGGAAAAGCTCGTGATCCATTGGGCCCGAGTGCTGATGCCTTCACACCCAGTCGGGCTATCGGGCTGGCCCTTTAGCTCGAGTGGTTAAGTGTTGCACAGTGTATGGGGTCTGAGTCAGAGGTCCCAGGTTCGTATCCGCTCGGACGTTACAATATTTTGAATAGAAAATACAGACACGTAGCCTAATACTAGAACAAATATACAGGCGTGTATTGGGGAGTTTTTCCAATGCAGTTGCAAACAGCTAGAGTTAGGACTTTCAAGGTGGTTTCCAGGACTTTCCAAACATGACGTTCCCCGGGTCATAACAAACCGCCATGCAATTTTTTAGTCCAATCTTTATTATGCTTTGTAAATTACAAACAAATTGGGAGGTGGTTTCCCAGGTGGTTTCCATGACTTTCCAAGTGGTTTCAGCATTCCAGGAAGGAGAATATTCCCAGCAGAGCTTGAACGCAGCACGGGGTTTTTCATAAGCGTGTGTGTGTGTGTGTGTGCGTGTGCGTGTGGCAGTGGTGCAGCACTGAGCGCTCTCGTTCGGCTAGCTAGCGGTGCAGCAGCAGCAGCAGCAGCAGCAGCTAACTTCACAGCTAGCGTTAACGCTAAACATGCCTGGGAAATGTAAGTTTCAGGACGCCTGGCTTAACAAGGACATGTACAAGGACTGGCTGCTGCGGGACTTCCAGGACATCCACCTGGCCCGCTGCAGAGCCTGCTGTAAACTCATCAAGCTGCAGACCATGGGCGAGGCGGCGCTCACCAGCCACGCCGCCGGAGCGCACCACAAAGCTGCGGTCCGCAGGCTCATGTTAGCGCAAGGTTAGCTTAGCTTCAACATACACACAAACAAAGCCTAGGAAAAGGTTACCCTGCTAGCCGGGCGCTTGTATGAGCGAGAAGCGCCAGGCTAGCAGCTTAAGGAGTGTTGACATTATCTGTGAATGCATGTCGTGATATTTTAACTTGGCGTTAAGCTATTGGATGCATTGTTGTTGTTGTAGTAGTAGCAGTTGTCTGTGGTGGTGTTTGCTTATTTACTAGAAGGTATCAGAGCATTACTAGCCTGTCATTTCAACAGCAAATAGAGGTGTGTGTTCTTGTGTGTGTTATAGAACCAATTGGAGTTTTATACCTGGGAAGTGAGGACATTGTTGGCGAAGTGTGTGTTCACTTTATCACACACCTTCAAAGGGCTGTTTGAAGTTAAAGGATTCGGTTAGACTTGGGTTTACTTTAGGGTTAGGGATAGGTTAGCGGCTACATGGGGCATGACAATGACTGTCTTCAGTAAGATAGCTGTACAAGTGTGTGTGTGTGTGTGTGTGTGTGTGTGTGTGTGTGTGTGTGTGTGTGTGTGTGTGTGTGTGTGTGTGTGTGTGTGTGCGCGCGCGCGTGTGTGTGACTCATGTCCACAATCGAAAGCTTTTCATTCTGTCTGAGCCATGCATTGTTTACATGCACAGATCGGATTTGTGGATGGCAACACATGCTGGATGCACATGTGGTGACAGTGTTCAATCTAAGTGTTGTGACTCTGTTTATGTTTTCCATCAAATCTTGATTTAAATTCATGCCATGCATTTTGGGCCTCAAGGGCATTATGCAAGGCCAGTATTTCAAGGCAGTGGAGAGATGAGGGGCAGCTGGGTGGAGGAGTGGAGTGGCGTGTGTTGGGGAGGGGAGGGGAGGGGAGGGGGTGGAGTGTCCTTGAGCAAGAATTCCCCTCTGGGCAACAATAAACTCAGGGTTCCTAACGTTCCTACGCAGGTCTGGAAAAGTATAAAAAAATTAATTTGATCCCGGTCTTGCATAGTTTGGGAATTAAAAAAATATGATGGAAAATGTTGTGGTTCACAGTTTTTGTTGAAGAATAATGTTCACATAGAGGGATGCTCTTATTACTCAGCTGCTGTCAGCAGCATGCACAATCAAATACCCACCAATATAATCACATCCAGTCAGGAGCATCGGGTCTGCATGGGCATTTAAAATGGAAAGTGCAATGTAGGAGAACCTGCCAATCATCTCTTACATATTCTGGTGATATGATAAGCAAGGGCAAGATGTCTATCTGCATAAATCATATATCATATAGCCTACAACACCAGACGAAATATTCAAAACAAACCAAGGCCTTGAAAACGTATGGAATTCTTGAAATGAAAATATGTAGCAACCCTGTAAACTGTTAGCTGTTAAGTTTCTTATAAACCAACCAGCAATTATTTTATGTGTTTACAGACTCTGAACTCTTGCCTTGATATGATCTAGAGCAGTGGTCCCCACAACCACCGGGCCGCGGACCGGTACCAGGCCGCGAGCACGGTCCACACACACACACACACACACACACACACACACACACACAAATGAAAAATAAACATAGGCTATAATATTATAGGTTGTGTGTGGTAGTTGCATTGAACTTGGTGTACAGCATGTCTGCTGCACTTTTACTCACCCCTGCCACACCCACAAACACACCATGTCTCAAACTATGCCGTGTTGGGGCCTTGAATTTGGGGAAAAGGTCCTTGAATTTGATGTCCTTGACCCAGTTAGAGTGGACATCACGGTATCCAAAACTCGGAGGAACTCGAGACGAGATGAAAGAGATCCCCGGAATACAGTTAAAAGACATCTTGTGCCGTATGCGTAAAGTCTAGACGCTGGACATTCCCACTAGGAATATGACGATGTGCGGCGCTGCAACTTTGCGATGTAGTTGGCTCCTAGACCCATCCTGACAGTGAGTACAGGTCAGGAAACCTCGCCCCATTGAAAGAGTTAGTTTATTTGTGTGTAAGGTAACCTGTCTGTTGCTGGCAAAGCTTTAAAATACGTGGAGGCGGCGTCCGGATCGTCCATATTTCTATGACAGCTGAGCCGCTAGTTGTAACTTTCTGCAACCAGTTCGGCTCCGCCCACAAAATACATAATGGCTGTTTACAAACATAAAAAGGGTCTATACCAGAATACACCATATATATATACCAGGGGTGTCAAACTAATTTTAGTCCACAGGCCACAAGCCACCCAATGTGGTGTCAAGTGGGCCAGACAATGAAAATCAATAATCAATAACATATAAATGACAAAACCTCAAAATGTCCCCGTTTATCTTAGTGTAAAGACTTACAGGTACAACCCTACAACACGTAGGGTTATCTCAGATACCATCAAGCACATTATCGACTGTCTGTACTGTGCATTACAATCAGGGGTGTAGTGGAGGGTCAACGCAGGTAAACAATTGACCCACCCCTTTGAAATGAGGCAGATAGTTTACTCACCTATTCAGATCAACTGTATCAATCAATGAGAGTCAATCAATGGGTAAACTACTCACCTTGGATAGTTTACCCACCTGTGCAATTCTCTATAGTCAAGCAAAGGTAATGAAAATAGCTGACTATTTAGTGATGAATACAGATAACATGAATACTAGGTGACTTAATATGTAACTTGCTCCTGAAACCTGCTACCTCTTAGCCTTCACAAGTGCATCACATTGGATTGAAGGTAGGGTTGTCCCGATCCGATCACGTGATCGGAAATCGGGGCCGATCACGTGACTGCAGACTCGATCCGGACTCGGACATTATGACCCGATCATATGTCCGAGTCTTTATTTTTATCAGATTTTTTATATATGGGCTATTGGTGATTCAAAATAAATTAGAATAAAATTAGTATTACTACCACCGTTTACAGAGTCAGACCTTGTCTGTGTCAAACGACACTCAGCCAGACAGCCTCACAAAAACACCGCACCGCATGCGCAGAGAGCACGCCAGTTTGTTTTGAAGCTGAGCCGCGCTGCCGCTATCATGTCTGCTGTGTGGAAATATTTCAAAGTGAACGACGAGAACAACAGTGAAAAGGCGAAAAAGATCACAGAAAAGATAGCCGAGATGATAGCAATGAGTGACCAGCCACTCTCTCTGGTAGACGACCCGGGTTTTATCATGCTTATGGAGTACATGGAACCACGATACGACATGCCCTCTCGACACTATATCACTGAAAAGGCTCTGCCAGCGCTCCAGAAAAAGATAAGCGACAAGCTGCTTGTCCTATTGAAAGACGTGCCTGATGTCGCGTTTACCACAGATATTTGGAGTTCGTCTGTGTTTTCATGGCCCTTCTTGAGCCTCACTGCGCAATGGATCAACTCCAGTTTTGTTTTAAGCCGTGCGACTTTGCATGCACAGGAATTTCGTGGATCCCACACAGCAGAGCGCATCCAGCAGGCGATGGAGAGGATGCTGAACAACTGGGGAATAGACAAGAACCGAGTCCATATCATTTTGCACGATAACGCTGCAAATATGAAGAAAGCCATGCTGGATATGGGAGTACAGAGTGTGGGCTGTGTAGCGCACACATTACAACTTGACGTGCACGAGGGCCTGCTTTCCCAGCGCAGCGTCACAGACACACTGGCACTGATAATGCACTAAGTTCTAATGTTGCACTAGTTCTAATGTGAAGAATATTTTTTCTATTCTGACTTGAAAATCTTTAAGCTACCTCATAAGTGCTCAGTTTACAATACACTGCACTGCTTGAATATTGGCTCATTTGTTTTATTTGATATTTTTATTTATTTATTTTTTATTTTAATGCCTGACTGGCATTTTAAGTTAAGCTGCTGTTTGTTTTAACACTAGACTATTGAGTCTGTGATGTTGCACTAAGTTCTAATGTTGCACTAGTTCTAATGTGAAGAATAATTTTTCTGTTCTGACTTGAGAATGTTCAAGCTACCTCATAACTAGTGCTCAGTTTACAATACACTGCACTACTTGCATGCACAGTTGTGCATGATAAGTGTTACATGTTAAAATATAATAAAAATAAGGGACATCCTGGATAATTTTCTTCGCTCTTCATTTTTAAAATGTATTATAAAAGTATCGGATCGGGACTCGGTATCGGCAGATACTCAAAATCAAAGGACTCGGACTCGGACTTGGAGGCAAAAAAACCTGATCGGGACATCCCTAATTGAAGGACTTCTCAGTGCAATTTTCACACTTTGCAAAGTCATCCTTTGGGCCGGATTGGACCCTTTGGGGGGCCGGATCTGACCCCCGGGCCGCATGTTTGACACCCCTGGTCTATACTCAAACGTCAGCTTGACCAGGGTGTATTGATGAGGCTTACACACGGAGTGCTGTAGTCAGAATGCTTTACTTCCGGAGTGCATGTTGACTAGTCTCTCCCCAGACTCAAATATTATGTTGAATTGCTGCGCTCCGCATCCTACATAAATGAGTCTGTGCCGCTTCACAGCCACTGCTGGTTTTTGAAGGCGGGGTTGAAATTGAATGAGTGACAGGTCATAGCACCGATGAGAGAGCGGTTCGAAAAATGGGCTGCGCCTCCCGTGTCGTCTGATCGCAAAGTCCTTACTGATCGGGGAAGACTGAATGCACCACTGGCCAATCGACCCTTCTCACGGGGGCCATTTTGTGTCAAGAAGGCAGGGTAAACACAGGTGCAAGCAAAACACTAATGAGGGTTTCAAACTTCCATGATTGGAATTTGGAAACCCTTATTAGTGTTTTGCACCTGTTAGGGATGTCAATTTTCGGTTAATTTCACTTTCGATTAACCGACGCTAATAATCGATTAACCTATCGGTTAATTCATAATTTTTTAATATTAAAAAAAATATATATATATTTTTTTTGTCTATTTACTCAATGAGCTCATGCCCAAACAAGGCGTGTCTATTTAGATGCTGAAATGTTAATGCTTTTTGTGTTAGAATTATGCCTTTATTTTTTGTTGGCTTTGCTGAAATTTATAAGTTTATTGCCACATTTTGATCAGGTAATCATTCCAAAATCATTCTGGCTCTTATATGGATGACAAGGAAATATATTTTTGAGAGCTTTATTTCCTGTTTATGTAAACATTACAACAACAACAATCTGTTATTTCTTTTGATTTTTTCACATTAGGCCTACTGTCTTTTGCAGCATAAAAACTTAAACAAAATATAGCCTATTTCGATTTGCTGCCAACAATTGAACAAAATTTGAACAAAATAGTTGCATGATGCAAAACACTGTGCAAAATCTGCAAGGAAACTCAAAAAACGTGTCCAAATTTTTTTTTTTTTTTTTTTTTTTTTTTTTTTTAATATTAACTGATAGACCGACAGCAATAACCGAACAACGACGTTAGCGACGGTTAATCGATTAACGGTTAACCGTTGACATCCCTAGCACCTGTTTATTCTGCCTTTTCGACACAAAATGGCCCCTGTGAAAAGCATCTATTACTGGCCAAGTGAACGGTTCCCTCCCATAACCAGCCGGCTGGGGGGAAAGCGTCCCAGACCCAGAGAGAGCTCTGCAGCATGCAGTAACGTAGTGTATCAGACCCAGAGAGAACTCTGCAGCATGCAGTAACGTAGTGTATCAGCGTAAGAACTCTCTTAGGTCTGGCATTGAGGCTATCACATGACAGACTGTCAGACCAAGCCTGATGCATTACTGCCCTCTAGCGGTGTTAATTATATCCAACAGTGCATGTCTCACACACATCAATACAGAGGGGTCGCAGGAGAGTCCCCAGCAAAATGAGTAAATTGTGTAATTTCACTAGGATTTCAATGACTAGAAGTTAGCCCAAGGAGAGAATGTAGTGCTTATACTTAGTAATAGCTTTCACTCTCTCCCTACCGTGAGAGGAGTCTGGCGCCGCAGGTCTCCATTGTGGGATTGCGATGGGCGGCACTTAGCGGCAGTGCCCTTGGAAAATAGTTTCCAACGATCCAACTTGCGTTTTTCAGCATGTAGCAACGAGCTAGCATGTAGGTTTCTGCCGTTAGCTTGCGAGCTAGTTAGCGTTGTTGTTTTCACTGAGGCGGCAGGCAGGGCACTATTTACAGTGACACACAGGGAGGAGGGAGCGGAAGCCGCTCTGATTGACGTGGTCGGAGCCAATGACAGAGCTTGTAAGTTGTAATAAGCCGGGAGCAGACATCCGGCCGCGACTGAAACAGTCGCTCCAATAGAGACACTGCGTAACGCGCCATCATTCAGAAACCACGCCCAAGACGGGGGAAAACAGAAAGCCCCCCTCCAATCCTGGCGTTCCCCTATGTCACGTGCATGGTTGCGTGTTGCACACAAAGATCGTATATACAGAAGATGAACACTCCAACTTACTTCCTTGACAGCTAAATCCACATTTTCTTCTCACCAATTCTCAATGGCTTCCTTGTTTTGCTCAGGAGTACAAAAAAACTTTAATTACCGTAGCTATTTTTTTTACATTTGTTGTGTGCGCAGCCCCACCACACAACAACTTTTAGCTATGTTTAATTCAAGGAAAATGACGCTGGTGAATGGGAGTGAACGGACCGATTTCCCCCGTGATGGGCGTGGCCTATTTCTTGCAGTGTCTCTATGGGGGAGCAGCTGTAGAGTAGGGGAGGGTTTATCCTTGTTGCCTGTTTCCGTGCAGCCAGACGACTCTCATGGAAGGGAGAGGAGGCTGGCCAGCGAAACTACTCTCTCAGAGGAGAGTCTCTCCTGTTATCTCCCCATCTACATTATATTATACTTGCGCTGTTCATGTCAGCTGCGTCGAGTCACATTTTTGAGGAGCTGCTCGCCAGCCTCGGCACATTCGGCGAGGGCTTTGATGCACAAGGATGTAAAGGCTTTTAGGCAAAGTTCTCATTTCTCTTGCTGCCCTTTCCACAGAGAGAGAGAGGTCAGCCTCGGCGACTGTAGATAATATTGCCAGCTTAGGGCTCCAATTAATCTCCACTGTCACCAATCACACTATAAATATACAGTCATGGCGCTGTGGACGAAAGTATCCATCAAATGGCAGAGGTTAAATATTCTGCTCTGTGTGTGTGTGTGTGTTGCTTGTGTGTATTGGTGTTGTACCTACTTCCACCAGCAGGTGGCACTCACTGCTTATTTTCCTCACACTTAACTTAGATCTCTCTCTCTCATTACCAGGTCACGTCATGATGATAAATGTCACAGAGAATGGAGACAGCAGTATAAATATGGTAAGGATTTTTTTTTTAATTGCAGACTGGATGCAATCACTTACTTTGGGTTTACATTCACATTAGCCATTTGTGTGCCATAATTTTTTCATGGTGCCCCCCTCGTCCCAAGAAAAAAATCACAAATGCAATCCTTATAAATATTTATGTATGTATGTATAATCAGCATTGTTACTGTGCTGTCTTTAAATTTAAGTTTACTTGTTTAAGTATGTTTTTAGTTTATTAAGTTGTTTAAAAAAAAAGTTTGTGATTTGTAGGTTTGGGAAACTTTGACAGAGTGAGAGCTCTTCCCGCTGTGCAATCTTTGGTTTTGGAATCTGCGGCAGAGTGAGACGTCTGGTCTGTCTGCACTGTTCTGTGAGATCTTTGGCTGCTCTCTTTCCTCAGTCATATCATATCTCAATGGTCTAGCTGCAGCATGTACCGGTAGTTTTTAATCTGGAGATGCACAACTTTCTTTTAAGGGGCACCGTGGCCAGTTCAAAACAGGGAATGCCAAACTGTCTCTTTGACGGTATTCCTTTTTTTTTAATTCCTTTTTTTATTGGTGATAGACAGATATAAACACATTTGAATAGCATGAGCAGCATGTACAGTGTTCTGTGGGAAATCATTTTTTTTAGCTGAAATCATATCAAAACTCAAAAAGTTATAAGAAAAAAAAACATTAACTAAACCTAACAAGACAACACCAAATGAAAAAAAGGGGGGGGGGGGGGCTCGTCAAGGACTTAAAAATGAATTAGAAGTGAGTAAAATAAGTTATGAGTATACCAGCATATCCAATAGGTCCTGTTGGGAATATGCTTGTAGTGTATACCAGGGCCCAGTTGAACAAAGCACCTTAGGTTAAGATTTCCCTTAGAGTCAGAGTTAAGGTGTCCATCAAATAGAATCGGCACAAAACACTCTCGTGGCACTTGGTGCCCTACGCTACAGTACGTTCACACAGGGCACCTACGCCTTGCCTTGCCTCAACCCATGCCTACGCCTACAGACCTTGAGCTGCGCGTGAACCTATCACACGCTTTTGTGATCACACTGCACGCCTATTCCACGCTGAACCTGAGCCGAGTCACAAGCGTCTCTCCTCTCTCCCGAGTGTTTTTTTGGTCACGTGTGGTCCCGAATTATCATGGGTAGGTAAAATAAATTTAGATATATTTAATGTGCTATTGATGCTGGATATGTATAACCAGGTCTCCTTCTTGGGCGACCGAGAACTGGATGCTGTTGTACTAAGTGGATTCACTTTTCATTGTCCATCTTGCTTCGTCGGTCGCTATTCTCTCTCCTGAAGATTTGTTTGCCGACGGGGAGAAAGCCCCACGTGATAGCCACCCGTCAATCACTCTCTCTCTCTCTGCTCAACATTGTTGTAGTAACACCATTTTATTTTGAAATTCAGTTGACTTTGCCATTTCCCACGGATATTGTCGCGTTTTTCCTTCGTGGCTTGACAGAAGAAGTCTGCCTTCACGCGCCTAGTCGGCTTGAAAATAGAACTCGCGCCTAAACGATAAAATCGGCGCAGCTCAGGCGAGGCGTGGGTACACGCAAGCTTCACGCTGAGGCGCCCTGTGTACACAGCCTCATTGACTAAAAAGGACGCCTATTTAAAAGCGCGGGGCAAGGCGTAGGCAAGGCTTGGGTGCCCTGTGTGAACGTAGCCCTACGCACGGCGCGTGTACATAGCGGGCGGCGGCCCTGAATATTAGATTAGAAGTATAATTTAGCAGTAGCATAATCAAATGAAAGAAGCAGCAACACTAGGGTTACCTGGAACAGTGAATATTTGTGGCTGGTGAATGTTACATGAACATGAAATAATCCCTTCAAATGCTGTTCTCCACTTGTCAGAATGAAGACAGTAAAGAGCATGTGGCCATCTGCCTGCAGCGCGACTCCCTGGACAGAACCACAGGCAGTGCTTGGTCAGAATTGCACCACAGCCCCAGCGCAAACTCCATTTCCCACAATGCAGAATTCCAGGAAGTTGAATTTCCAACCGCCTCCTCCATCACCTCACCAGGTACAGTGATCTAAAAGTATGAGCACAACTATGAGCAAATAGAGAGCCGCAGGGATGACGTATTTTTGTAGTCAGAACGCGGAAGTCCCGGACTTCCTGGTTCTTCACTGTTTCTGTCTATGGGATTTTTGAATGGGTTTTTTGCCGCGATGCTTCAAAAAAGGTCTCTGGGCAACGCAAGCTTAATCAAACGCGAACCAGAGTTCAGTCGGATAATCTTCACATATGAGAACCACTTTCTTGAGTTTTGTAGCGTAAATGCGAGCCCTAGAAGTAAAAAGCTCGAGCTAAGCTAATCCAGAACTACACACTGTCGCATAGGCTTCCACGTCACGTCAGCACTCAACCTGGACTGTTGTTGATGTGTGCATTGATTACCCCGGGCTGAACGAGCTGAACCAGGTGAGGGAAAGATAATTTCCGTGTTCGTCCTTTGAAGTGGTGACGTTATTGACGTATATATCCCCATCGACTCAACAGTGTAGTCTCATTTAGCCGTTTGCTAGCTAGCCGCCCTTTTAACGGCACGTAAAAGCTTCAAAACTCATAAAAGTGGTCCTCGTGTGTGAAGATGATATTACTAAACACTGGTTCGCGTTTGATTAAGCCGGCGTTGCCCAGAGAGATTATTAGAAGCATCGCGCCAAAAACCCATTCAAAACTCCCATAGGCGAAAACAGTGAAGAACCAGGAGTGTTAGCATTGATGATTTCTGGACTCCTTCCTGCGGCTCTCTATATTACAGTTATATCAATTATATACAGTCTATGCAACTGTTTCTACTAGGGATGGGCATCGAATTTCGAATTTTCGAATAATCGTTGTTATTATCAAGGTCGACTGTTATTATTGAAATTCGAAATTCGTTTTTAGAAAAAAAAACCTTTTTTTTTTTTTTTTTTTTTTGTGAGTGAAATGTTGCATTGTCTCCCCTGATTCTAAGAATAGTCGAATCGCTTGGTTTGAGCAAGTAAAACAATTTTTATAAGCAACCTCTCCCTCTTCATGGGATTTCATCCGCCATTCATTTTTCCATAAACCTTGCTTAAAATGCTTATAAAAAATGTTTTACTTGCTCAAACCAAGCGATTCGACTATACTTAGAATCAGGGGAGACAATGCAACATTTCACTCACACACACAAAAAAAAAATTGATTTTTAATTTTTTTTACATTTTATTTTTATTTTCGAATTTCGATTAAAAGTCGACTTTGGCCAGCGAATTTCGAATACCGGTAGTGTTTTTGCTAGAAATGCCCATCCCTAGTTTCTACACAGATGGCTCTGGCCTGCAGTTTGTAGTACGACAAAATGCATCATATCTGCTTTCCTTTATGGTTTCACAACTTGCTGCTTTTGTTTCTGTGTTTTGGTTTTTAAATGGGTCTTGAATTAAATTCTGGGAAGCATTAAAATGAGCTGAAACCTGCCGCAGTCTGTTTAACCCATTGATACCTGATGCAGCATTTGTGTGTATATCCCTCATTTGCGTGCGTATCCCTTTAAGACCGCGAACCGCGTTAACGCGGTTCGCGGTCTTAAAGGGATACGCACACAAATGCTGCATCAGGTATCAATGGGTTAAAGGTCTTTGCCCATTTTCAACCAGCTTTGTATCACTACAAAATGGGTAGTACAGTGTATGCAAATGAACAATGTGTAACTTCCCTCCATCTTGACTGGACCAATAGCTCCCTGTTCATTCACAGAACTGATTGTTTCATGGCGTTTGGTGCAGGAAGTCCTGCAAAGGAAGAGACAGAGAGCATTCATTGCAGTGATAGTGATAATAAGCATGATAGTACGGGGACATCAAAAGACTGTCGGACGAATAAGAGTGGCATGAAGCTTACCTGATTAGCTTGGCGGGCTAGCCGTGGTTGACGCAGCTGGTTGTCTCTAGCCAGCTCGCGCGCCTAGGTTCACCAGCGCTCCGTCGCGGTGAACATGCTCCGGTTCAGGTTAAACATTGAACACACTGACATAACTCAAAAATCAAAAAGACGGTTAAAAACATATAAAACGTGAAACCGTTGACTCGGCTGTCACACCCGGCAGTCGCCATCTTAACTATCCACCTTATTTCTAGCGGCCATGATGCCTATGGGTTTTTCTTCCGGTGTATAGTGGTGGTGAACGGCAAAAAAAAAATGTGATCCTGTTTGAATTGTGGCATGAAGTACGCTTGTGATTTTTCCTCAGTTTAAAAGAGAACTTTGCATGTCAACAAAGCCGCAGTTTGTCGTAAAACTGAAATGTAACATTGAGTTTAGCATGAAACCGCTCAATCAGCTACATCTCACCTCACACCAACACCAACACGGCCTGCCTGGAGGGACGTCACTTGACTGGTTGCGTGTCGTCTTTCTGATTTATAACTTATCGTGCAACCGTTTCACCGCAAACTGCCACTTTCTTGACTTGCAAAGTTATCTTTTCAATTGACAAACATCATGTGTACCTCATGGCACAATTCAAACAGGATCTAAAAAATTATTGTCTCACATTAATATTTTTTCAGACGCTCGTGCGTGTAGGCCCAGGGTTGGGGAGGGGGACTTTGGATCTCTATTCACCTTATTCACCACGCCCACTTTTTCTCTCTTCTGCATTACCCGCAATTGTATTTGTTCTTCCTGTTCAGCGCTAGTTGGCGGCCAATTTCAAAACAAAATGTCACTATGAATGAAGTTGGGCAACATTCAGAAGCTACACTGCGGCCAACTTCAGTTACATGTTCATAGCGTTACTGCTGCGAGGAGCCGATGGCTGTACCCGATCGGCATTTAACGTTAGTTACAAAAGCACGTCGACAGTGTTTTCTCACTGCCAGTAGCCTACAGTAGGGTTTGACAGATAGCTAGTCCGACCGGTGTCAGCACAGCCAGCGCTCCCAGTCCCCGCTGCTCGTTAAATATTTCCAAATAGGCGTTATTTTGATAAACTGGTCACAAATTTGGAATGTTCTCATCTGAAAAAATATTAAAACTTTATAACAGTGTGTTTTTTTTTTGCTTGAAAACATCTTTTTGGCAAGTCTAAAAATGACTACGGTAGGCGTAATCTACTTCCGTGTCTAAAACCGGAAAGACGATTATGAAATGACGTCGTGCAGAAGCGTCCTTGTATGGGCAAAGAATAAGGTGAATAGAGTTCAGAGATCAGAGAGGATGAACTCCGACCCGGAAGTCCTCTATATCGACATCTGTGTAACTACGATAAGCTTCACCCACTTTTGATTGACAGCCATTAAGACGAATCCATGAGGGAGGAGGGTGACCGTGACAATACGGGTCCAGGTTGAAAAATACAGACTTTAAATGTGACTTTTTGTTGAACCCTGCAGAAGCCCTGGAGCAGCACGAGCGAGGGGATGCTCTCTCGCCGGAGCAGCAGCAGCAGCAGATGAAGCTCCTGGAGTGGGAGAGCAGAATGAAGGTGCTGGAGTGGGAGCAGGAGGTGCTGAGGGAGAAGAGGAGAGCGGCCCGGCAGAAGGAGAAGGCCTTCAGGATGAAGAAGACCTACTACCAGGTGGGGTTGTCGCCATACTAGAATTTCGAACTTCCATACCGATACCCAGGGAAATATCGATACCACTTTTGACCCATCGAGAGACATAAAAATAACGGAGACAGATGAACGGACAGACGCATGCTTCATAATCTTGGCCCGATAAAACTCATTCGGAACTTTGCACTTACACAGCAGATTAGCCCTGCTCTAGTCGTCAGCCTATCACAACACAGCAGATTAGCCCTGCTCTAGTCGTCAGCCTATCACAACACAGCAGAGTAGCCCTGCTCTAGTCGTCAGCCTATCACAACACTTTTAGCTTGTTGAAGCAACAGATCCCCACCAATGATGGGGAGGGAAAAATCTGTAGTATGTTTGATTTTTCATTAAGAGAAAGCACTCCTGGTATCCATATTGTTGCAAAAGAGTATTGTATCTCTTTCAAAAAATGTGTATCGATACTTATCAATACTATCGATACCTGTGGCAAATGAGTATTGTATCCGTTTCAAATTTTTAGTATTGATACTTATCGATACTTTTGACAACCAGGCCAAGCTAAAGAAGATGGGCCAAGACGTGCCGCCCTCTTCCTCCAGCAGCGGAGATGAAGAGGACAAGCCCTCCCATCACACGGGATGAACTGAATTATTACCAATCATATTTTTATTGTTTTATTGCGCGAGTGCAGTGACCAGGACACACCCCTAATCTGGCTTCCTGGGCACCCTGTGTGTTTTTTTTAAACAATATTCTTTGATCTATATACCATGGAACTATTACTATTTTTATACATTGTTTTTTGTACTTGAAAGCAGAAGGATTCTTGGTTGCTTCATATCGGCCAATGGACTGAAGTTTATTGTTGTTGTTTGTTTCTGTTACACAAAGTGAGTCAATTACTTTTGCTGTTGAATGGCTGATTTTAAATGGATAAAAAGGTGTTTTTAGCAGTTGTGTCTGTGTGTGTGTGTGTGTGTGTGTGTGTGTGTGTGTGTGCGTGTGTGCGTGTGTGCGTGTGTGTGTGTGTGTGTGTGTGTGTGTCCGTGAGGTGGACAGGCCTCTGAACCATCCTGCATTTACCCATATGTATCCTGCCCTTTATTATATTATCATTATTATAAATGATGCATACTGTAATATTTTAATGCAATTGATGCTAAATTACATTCCTAAATGTACAATCTTTCTCTCAACAGATATTTACTTTTCTAGTTTCTATAGTCTAATATATTTTACCGAATTACTGTTAGTGATTTAAAAAAGAAAAATGTAATTATGCTTAAACATTTTTTAATTTGCTTTGAAAGGTGAAGTTGAGTCTTTTTTCTTTCTTGTTTTCTTCTTCTGTATCTTCATGCCCACTTAAAGAAAAGTGGATATCAACGTGACCATACAAATGATTAGCTTGCATGTGTGATTTGGCAGTAATTGATCAACGTTGTATAGAGACACTGCGGAGCGCGTCATCATTCAGAAAGCACTCCCAAAACGGGAGGAAACACAAACTCCCGTCCAATCCTGGCGTTCTCCTATGTCGCGTGCATGGTCGGGTGTTGCACAAAAACATTGTATATATGGAAGATGAACACTCCAACTTACTTCATTGACGGCAACATCCACATTTTTCTTCTCGCCAATTCTCAATGGCTTCCTTGTTTTCCTCGGGAGTACAAAAAAAACTTGAACTGGTGATTTTTTACATTTGTTGTCTGCGCAGCCCACCACACAACAGCTTTTAGCTATGTTTAATTCAAGGAGAATGACGCTGGTGTGTGGAAATGAACGGAGCTTTTCCCCCGTGATGGGCGTGGCCGATTTCATGCAGTGTCTCTATTGCACATGTAGAAAGTATCTCATGGCTCGACCACTCTCACTGACACTCAGTGTCCTCAACCTCCAGTCACCCTGCTTCAGTCTTGGTTAGCTCTTCAGTTTGGACGGAACTCTTCCTAAGCATTGTTCAGACATTTTGGCTCCGTTCACACAGCAAAATAGTTAGTGCTCAATTCTGATTTTTTTTTTTTTGCTCAGATCTGATTTTTTTGGTGTGGCTGTTCACAATGACTTTTTAAAAGTTGCCAATATCAGATTCCAGTGTGAACAGGTCACGGCTCCGAAGTGACCCGCATGCGCAGAAGAACAATAACGTCACACGCGGCATGCTGCTGTTGCACAGTACGTAAACCGGGAAGAAGACGGCAGTAAACATGGCGGTAGCTGACTGGCGGTGTTGTGTACGGGTTCATTTAGAAGTTATTGTGCAGTGGAAACCAGCAAATACGGGAGCAGCAGATGATGGCGAGGAAGAGGAGAAAGAGAGCCAACATTTGAATGGTGGCTTTCTGTGGAGCAAATAGCTGCTACTTCTGTACTGAGGAGTTTAAAGGTCTCATTCTAGTCGAGCGAGGCTCCGCAAGGCAGACCTCCGCAGATCACGTGCGGACTCCGCGCTGGGGCCCATGCTTTTATAGTCAGAATCAGAATCAGAAAGACTTTAATGATCCCGGGGGGGGAAATTGGGACAAGTTACAGTTGCTTGCACTCAGGCATGAATATCCACATAACACAACATAGCATAACACAGTATCTCCCTAAACGTAAAAACAGTCCATACAGTAAAATGCAATGCAATAAAATAAAAATAAAATAGGGTCAATGGGATAGTAAAAGTAAGAATTGTAGAATAGCATTCAATAAGTAGTTACAGTTACAATCTATGTACAGTACGTGTCAAATTGCAGTTACTGCACACTGGAATTAAATTAAATCAAATTGCACATTAAGTGTGACGTAACTAAGGCACAGCTATCCTATCGGCTGACTCAGTCTCAGAGAGACTGAGTGTCTCCGAGGTGCTCTTCTTAGTGAGGCGTTAAAGAGTCCAATGGCCACAGGCAGGAATGATTTCCTGTGCCTCTCTGTGGTGCATCTGGGTGGGATCAGCCTCTCACTGAACGTGCTCCTGTGTTTGACCAGCACGCCGTGGAGTGGGTGTGAGTCATTGTTCATGATGGAGCGTAGCCTGGTCAGCGTTCTCTTCTCCGACACCGCTGTCAGAGAGCTCAGCTCCAGCCCCACAGTGTCCCTGGCCTTACGGATCAGTTTGTTGTGTCTGTTGGCGTCCGCTGCCTTCAGCCTGCTGCCCCAGCACACTATAGCATACAGGAAGGCACTAGCCACCACCGACTCATGGAACATCCTCAGCATGGTCCGGCAGACGTTGAAAGAACGGCAGCCAAGTTATCAGCATGTTAGATTGTACAATGGTAATAGTGAGAACAGCCCATGAAAAGTCACAATGAAACGCTATTATGTGCAGTACTGAGTGTGCTTTCACTCTCAAACGACCGTATATCAGCACATGAATGAATCACCAAACTGAATAGCCGTTTCAGTTCTCAGCCCTGATAGCCTACTCTGTGCTGCTTTTAATCTCTCTCAACACAACACATTGACTTGTTGAAATGACTAAAAAGGAACAGTTGCAAATCAAAGTTTACCACATGGGTCAAGAAATGTGGTGAAAACACAGCTCAGTGTTCAGGGCTCAGTGGCTCGAAAGCGTCCATGTTTGGAGAGAAGCCGTGCGGAGTGTCGCGCTGCTAGAAAAATCTTCAGGTACGCGCTGTGCGGCTGCGGGGGGCGCGCCCAACGAATTGACGTCATCTTCGGCTCGCGGCCCTGGCTCCTCCCCCGCGCCTGGCGCGGCGACCATAAAACAAGCTTAAGGCTCTTGACTTTTCTCCGACACTGCTGCCACGTTCTCCTGTGCCCCCGATCGGCCATTTCTTTCGCTATGTTTTCATACACGGACCGGTTACGATACGACCCCTCGAGTTCTGCTTGCACAGAAGTGTCACCCCCCCAATAGTTCTGAGGTCTAAAACCTCACTGTCCCTCCACTGTCTAGCTCCGTCGCAGCTGTCCTCCAAGTCTGTAATCACCACTGACTGCCCTAGCCCTCCCGCCAGCGCAGGATAGTGACGAATGTCACTCTGGATTGACGTAAAAGTCACATTGAAGTCTGATACGGGCCACATGTCTGTTCACACTGAGGTCACATTCCAAAAAATCCGATTTGAATGTGATTTTTCTTCCACATTTAAAAATGGCCCAGGTCAGATTTCAACTTCAGATTCAGATTCAGATTCATTTATTAAGGTCAGATTTCAACTTGTACTGTTCATGCAGTCATGGAAAAAACTGACCTAAGTCACTTTGGGGGGGGGGGGGGTCAGATTCGGGCCACTTGTGTCTGCTGTGTGAACGTAGCCTTTGAATGACAGTTGTGATATGTTTTTTTTATTGTGTACTGCAGCCCTATTTGCTTTATTTTGATTTGTGAATTTTAACAGATGTGTCACTGAATATCCACCCACTTTTCTGTTGCTGACGAGCCACTCCTGGTGCCACTCTCGTTATCACTAAGCAGCTCTATATATACTGTAGGCAAAATCTTCTACTTGATTTGATATACAGTACCCTGATGATGAAGACTGACATGTGTTGGCGTAGCCCACACAATAAAGGATTTTAAACTTTTCCTGCAATGAAGTGTGCCTTGGATTCTTTTTAGGGGATCAGCCATCCCAACCACTAGAGATGAGCTGTATCCCCCGCTCTGTCTATATGTAACCCGTGGCTCAGCTCTAACTGAGAATAGACACTGAGTGGCACAGAGACTTCTCTTTACCTCTAGAATCAGCAACCAATTGGACCAGCGCATCAGAATTTAGGTTCGGTTCACGGGAGACAGGAGTGTTATCAGTAAGCATTGAGCAGCAAGATCAAAGAAGACGCACAGACCAACAGGTAAGCATAAAAGTTATTAATAGAAAAACTTGTATCAAAGTGCAATAAAACATAAATCATATACAGGGTATTGTCTCTTTCTTTACAGTGTATTTCTTGGTTTTTTACCTTTTTATAGTTCTTGTTTTTTCACTTTTTACAGTGTAAATCGTGTTTTTAACCTTTTTACAGTGTAAATCCTGTTTTTACTCTTTTTACAGTGCAGTAATTCGAGTTTTTTAACGAAATCACTTTTTGTAGTGTAGTCACACAAACTTGATGATGGAAACAATTGCTTTTGGTCACGTATTTATGAATTATATTTGAAACCTATTTTAGAGACTGTTTTTAATGACTTTTAATCTATTTTAGCTTTTAAACTGGAGTCGAGGTATCGGGTTTTGACCTGAGATAAACCATTTGTTTTATAGTCATTTTTTAAACAACCTTAACCACCCTTAAGTGCAAAAAATACAAAACATGAAATTAAATACCTCTTAAGGTGCATCAATTGGCAGAAAAACAACTTGAGATTTACAGAATAACAAGTGATGAATGAGTTCACTTTTTGTTCTTTCCGTCCAATGGAGAATTAACTACTCAGTCCGTGGACTAAATCCCAGTGTTCTGGTACAGACCAGTCCTACCAGATCTCCAATTGAAAGCAACAGTTCAGTTCGTTCAGGATCGTCAAGTTAGCCTGGCTCGCCACGACCACGGCACTCTGCAACCACTACTGTGGCACAGGGTAACAGCAGAAGAAATCCACTCCAGTGAAGACAGTTACATATCCAACGTAGAACAACAGGGAGACAAAAAGACCCGGCCTGAAAGGCCAAAACAAAATTACTCATTCATTCACTATTGCAATTTACCAATATTAATGCGACTCTTTTCATCGTGTCTCTCAACTTCAGTAACTTAACCACACAGATGACTAATAATTATCATGGCTACTATACATGTAAATGAAATAAAAGAATCAAATGTATTTTCTTGGATAAACATCACTGTATGAATTAGTTACTCCGACCCTCCTCCAATTCCCATCGCGCTGCATAGCACACAGGCAGGGTGTCAAATTACAGCAAGTGATTTGCACACGCCATTCTAAACAAATCAATTGTAACTCATGAACCGTTTTGGCATGGGCTTACACACGAAATCTGATTGCTTTTACCCATCTAACAATCTGCATTGGTCGGATTCAACTAATTCACTCACAAAATAAAATGCACTCACCAGAAGGGACGTCTAGTGTAACTCTGCTATTTTGCAGAAAAACAGCACAGCTCACACACCGCGGATTTCCATCCACTTTGTAGTAAACAGGTGACATGGGAACAGAGCAGATAGCAGTTTTAATATCTAATTTTTACACCACAGTCGATGCGCAACACGATGACTGCAATAAAATGTGGGTCAAGTGGAAACTTACGTTTTTCTCCAACTTCAAAACACGCGATAGCGGGTACCGCAATATACAGCAACACACGGATTTCGGCAGCTTGAAGCTCAAAACCGAACGTTAGTAACAAACGGATTGGCTTCTCCAGCAAAATCCACCGTCTGGTATCACAGTAGAATCAGGTTACTTAAGAGTAATTCACACAGCGTTCAGGTACGTCTGTCTCTCATCTCGTTTGCAGGGAAAAGGAATTTCACACCACGTTTTCGGCTGACAGTTCCGGAATGCCTGGAATTTCCGGAATGCAGTCAATAAACGAAGTTCTCATTGGTCGGAGTGTAAAGTCTCGCGAGTCTATCTCACAGAACATTTTCGGAGCTATTTTATTCCCAATGTCACCTGTTTCTTCACAAACACTTCAAAACAAACACATCCCCAGCTGAAATGATGGAGACATTTCAGTATTAGAAATCTTTATATTTATATCATAGTGGATTATTTAGTAATAAATTAACTAATTTATTTCCTTTATGGAAAATACTAATTTAGGAAGAATAATTCACTGTTTATGATTACTATAGTTCAGTCTCATAGTTAAGGTCTAGTAACATGGGTTACACTCTCCCCCCTTAAAGGTGTGTACGTCCCGTGACACCCACATGAGTGATTAATCACTGCTTTAGTAGTTGTATTAGGGTCATCAGCATAACTATGGCTCTGTAGTGCGTCGGCAAAAGCTACGTTCAGGCCTTGGAAAAAGGACTGAGCGATACATAGTAAGGGGTGTCCTAAATGAGTGTACTGTAATCTGTCAGGTGGTTCTCTGTGTCTCTGAGAGCGTCTGAAGGTGGTTGGACTCTCGCTCTCTTGAGTGCATGTTGGGGGAGCTCTTCCATCAGGATTTCCAGCGTCTGTGCACTCAGGGCTCCTTTCCATCCTTGTGTCTGAGGGACTTTCATCCAGGATATTGGGTCCGTCTCTCCGTCTAGGTTCTCTTTCCACCATGCTCGGTTGAACAGGTACCGTTCCATTCTCTGTGCTTGGGATGTCAGAGGGGATTTCCAGGGATTCTTCAAATGATACTCTCCTTGTGTTAGAGGAATCTGACTCTCCTGGTTCCGGTAACATCACAGCTCCTTGTTCAACTGCTGCCGAGTTTTCTTTCCAAGCTGGAGCGTTTGGATTGAGCTCTGTCGAGGTGTTATCTCTCTGAGTTAGAGGGTTCTCAACTCCGGATGAGGTGAGCTCTACAGGCTCTCTCTCTTCTGTCATTTTAGACGAATCCCTCTGTTCTGTCTCCAGTTGTCTTGTAATGAGGTATTCCTCTTCTTCTGCAGGGTTGACAGCAGCAGGATACACCATGTGTTGGTTGGTCTCCCTGATCAGCTGTCTTTCCCTTGCAGGTACTGGTTCTTCTGACCGGGTCGGGACTCTCGTTTCAGGTAAGTTGTGGTTCGATGTTCGTCCAGGTGGGTATGCTTGTCCAGGTGAGTAGTAGTAGTAATCTTGATCCTCCGAATCGGAATGATCTTCTGGTATCTCAGTCTCATCAGTGACATTGAGTCTTGACTGCCTTCTTGTTCTAGGTCTGTTCACATTTTGCTTTGGGAGTTCTTCTAATTCTGCAACAGGCAGGAACCCGCAGGGCAGCAAGAGATCACGATGTAGCGTCCGAAGTGGACCATCTTTTCCCTCCGAGCGGACGGTGTATACAGGGAGGTTACCAGCACGTTTGACCACCACAAAGATGTCAGGCTCCCATTTATCGGCCAATTTGTGTTTGCCTCTGATCCGAACGTTCCTCACAAGAACGCGGTCACCTGACTCAAGGGTGGAATCAACTACTCGTTTGTCAAAACGGAGCTTGTTGCGGTCTGCTGTCTTGGAGGCATTTTCGGTGGCGACTCTGTAGCTTTCCTCTAGGCGTTTTTTTAGATCATGCACATATTGGGAGTGTGACTTCGGTGGACTGCTGACAGGTAGACTGAATGCCAAGTCGACTGGCAACCGAGGTTGCCTGCCAAACATGAGCTCATATGGGCTGAACCCAGTCACATCATTCCGTGTGCAGTTATATGCATGCACTAGAGGCTTGACAAAGTCCCGCCAATGAGACTTATCTTTGTTCTCGAGAGTGCCCAGCATCTGGAGGAGGGTCCGATTAAACCTCTCCACCGGGTTTCCCCTCGGGTGATACGGTGTGGTCCTCACCTTGTGAATGCCAGCGATCAGACATAACTCTTTAATGGTGCGCGATTCAAAATCCGGGCCCTGGTCACTCAGGAGCTTTTCAGGGAATCCATAGTGCACCAGGAAGTTTTCCCATAAACATTTTGCCACTGTCTGTGCCTTTTGATTTCTAGTGGGAATGGCCACTGAGTACTTTGTGAAATGGTCTGTAAGCACCAGTATGTCTTTGGTGTTACTCCGGTCGGGCTCCACCGAGAGAAAATCCATGCAGACCAATTCCAAAGGTCTACTGGTCCTGATGTTTACTAGGGGGGCCGCTCTCTCAGGTGCGGTCTTTCGGCGCACACACCGTTCACACGTCTTGATCTTCTGCTCTACATCAGTGGACATCCTAGGCCAATAGAATCGTGACCTCACAAGGTCGAGAGTCCGCTCTATGCCTAGGTGGCCTATGTCATCATGCAAACTTTTTAACACAGTGGCTCTCAGTTCAGTTGGCAGTGCTAACTGGTGTGTGATCTTTCCATATTCTTGTCGTGTTCTATATAGCACTCCTTCCCTAAGCTCCAATCGTTTCCACTCTCGAAGCCACAGCCCTAGGTCGGGGAGTTCTTGTCGTAATGAAGGGGAAGGCTTGTCTCCGGACTCTAAGTGTTCGATAACTGCTCCGAGATCTGAGTCGGCTCTTTGTTTATTTGTTAACTCCTCTGCAGTTAAGTGAGAAATCACTGGAAGTCCATGATCATTTTCCTGCTGGAATCCACTGGGTAGCGCTTCAGAATGGATAGCAAGCGATTCCACAAGTGTGACTGATGGATCTTGATGAGACCAATGGACTTCATGCCTTTGGCAGATGGCTTTAATTGCTTCGGGAAGAACAACATCTTTCGTGTCCAGGTCTGCTAAGTGATTCAGAGTGAACTGCTTGATCCTCTCACTTTCTTTCCTGGACACTGAATCATTTCTGAGCTCCCCATGTGGTCGTCGAGAAAGTCCATCCGCATCTTGATTTTGGGCTCCTGCTCTGTATTGGAGCTTGAAGGAGTATGTCGATAGATTTGACAGCCACCTGTAGCTAGCAGCGTCCAGCTTCGCAGAGGTCAGGATGTATGTCAGTGGATTACTGTCTGTGATAACAGTGAAGTCTGTCCCATACAAGTAATCGCTGAACTTGGTGGTGACGGCCCACTTTAGAGCGAGGAACTCTAACTTGTGAGCGGGATATTTTGCCTCGCTTTTTGTCAGTCCTCTGCTCGCGAAAGCGATAGCTCTCTTCCCTCCATCTTGCTCTTGGTACAAAGCTGCACCAAGCCCTGTCGTGCTGGCATCGGTGTGCAGGATGTATGGAAGTGCGGGGTTTGCAAATCCCAAGACAGGTGCTGTAGTGAGCTTCTCTATGATCTCGTCAAATGCTCTCTGACATTCAGAGGTCCACCTCTCTCCAAAGGATTCTTTAGGATGGAAGTATTTAGTATTCGGCTTCTCTCTTTTTTCACTGCCATGTTTCCTGAGAGGGGGATACCCCGCTGTGAGCTCGTTGAGAGGCTTGATGATCTTGGAATAATCTTTTACAAAGCGTCGATAGTATCCAGAAAACCCTAGGAAAGACTGCAGTTCTTTAAGGTTATTTGGTACTGGCCAGGTCTTGAGCGCTTCGATCTTGTCTGGGTCCGTCTCAACTCCATGCTCGGACACGATGTGACCAAGATATTTTACGGATGTCTGGAAAAATTTACATTTTTCTGGAGAGAGTTTCAATCCATACTCCTTTACTCGTTCCAGGACCTTTAGTAGCCTTGACTCATGCTCCTCCAGAGTGTCAGAGTAGATTATGAGATCGTCAATGAAAACGAGCACTTCCTTCCGGTTTAGGTCCCCCATGCATCTCTCCATGAGTCGTTGGAAGGTACTTGGTGCGTTCGTTATTCCCTGTGGCATTCTGTTGAACTCCCAAAATCCAAGGGGACACACGAATGCAGTCTTCTCTTTGTCTGCTTCTTCCATCTCGATTTGGTAATAGCCGGACTTTAGGTCAAGGACTGAGAACCATTTCGAACCAGTCAACATGGAGAACACTTCTTCCAAGTTTGGCAGTGCATAGGCATCTTTTATGGTCTGAGAGTTGAGTTTTCGGAAATCGATGCACAACCGTACTGTACCATTCTTCTTCCGAACGACGACTATGGGCGATGCAAATGGAGACTCTGACTCACGGATGATACCGGAATCCAGCAGCTCCTGAAGGTGCTTCCTGACGGCATCTACATCATGTGGATGGATGGGCCTAGCCCGGTGTTTGAAAGGAGCATCGTCACTAAGTCTGATGTGGTGCTTTACTTTGTTGGTGTGGCCAAAGTCCAGATCATGAAAGGCGAAGACTTCAGGCATGGAATTGAGCTGTTTCGTGATCCGATCTTTCCACTCAGGTGGCAAAGGGGAGTCACCGAAGTCTAGATCGATCTTTGTGGTTTGGGGGGTGTTGTCTGCAGGACGCTCTTTTCCCATCACCTGCTGAACAGCATGGATCTCGGCCAACACTGTCTTGGGAGGAATTTTGATATCATTAGTCGTGTCATTTCTTATCACAATTGGCATACGATAAGGGCGTTTGACAGGTAAGGTGCACAGGGAGCTAGCCACTAGCAGTCCACCGGGAAGGGAAGACTCTGACGGGGCCTCCACTGTAACCCATTTCTCACCATGAGCACCACTGGCATGGAGTAGCCCATCAATGACGACTGTGCTGCCTGCTGGCACTACTTCAGGGGCATTAGCTGGTACTTTCACCCAGCCTACAGCATCAGTGCCCGCCTGTCGTTGTCGTACTTGTAGGATCTTCAACACTATTCCATAGCCAGGAAGGGATGACTGAGGGTGACATTCATTGCTTTCAACATAGCTGGAGTAGAGGACATCTAGCGTATTGGTTCCAATGAGAATTTGAGGCGTCTCATTCACATCAGGGACCACTAACGCCAAGGTGGGCACTTCAGTCTCTGTCCCCACAAACTCCTCTGGGAATGTGAGGCTCAGTTTTACATATCCAAGGTAGGGCACTGCCTGTCCATTTGCTCCCTCTACTTCCAACTTCACATCCACCAGGTCATCCAGGGACTGCAAGCAATGATGAGGTAAGTCACTCTTGTAAATTGACAGCGGGATAGTAGTCACTTGAGACCCCGTGTCTAGAAGACAGTTGACTTCCTTTCCTTCAATGGTGACTTGGGCCGTGCATTTTGTTCCTACTAGCCCTGGTGGCAGTCTGGAGGAGGATCTCTCGGCTGAAGCACGCTTGTTGGCCACGCTCTTAGTTTTTCTAGGGCAGTTAGTTTGTCTCTTAGTCCCTGTTTGCCCTGCAACAGGGGCTGCTAGTAGTTTAACCGCTGGGTGCCAGAGATGTTATTCTGATGGTCCCATTGCTGTTGCTTCTGTCTAAGCAGCTGTCTCTTCTCTTCAACCAAAAGGGGGTTTGGTTCACTCTCACAGTTAACTGCAAGATGTCCATCCTCTCCGCAGCTGAAACAGTACCAAGGACGAGGTCTGTTTGCTGTCTGTTCCCCAAAACCAGACTGTCCACCTGCTCTCCTGCTGATTGGCTGGCGCTCAACATTCATGGAATTGTCTCGTGGGCGTGCTGACATCACTGCCTGATGACTCTGAGCTTGAGATGTAGTCACTTGGGCTTGGAGCTTGGCAAGCTGATGCTTAAGTGTCTTAATCTCTGCTGCTTCTGGACTGTCATTCTTAGTGTCATGAGTTGCTGTCTTCATATCAGTGACTTGGACTTGAATGTCGGCAAGCTGTCTCTTTAATGTTCTTATTTCAGTTGATTCAGAAGAGGTTGACTTGGTCTTGTGGGGGGTTGTAGTTTGCATGACAGCGACTTGAGCTTGTATCTCATTCATTTGTTTCTTCAGCAGCCCAGTTTCAGTCATTTCTCCATCTGGTGCAGCACAGGTGCATGCAGTAATACAGTGTGCTGCAGTTCGTAGCTTTGGGGCAGAGGAGTTTTGCTTATGTAGTCCAAGGTGTTTCCTCATGCGATTTTCCTTTGTTGCTTGTTTGTCTTCCTCTGTTCTAATGAGTAGCACCAGATCAGCAAAAGAAGGTGGTCTATTTGTCTTTCGCTCCAATTGCAGGTCAGTGATCAATCCATTATCCCAACAGCCTCTGCAGAACTGCTTTAAGAGGTAACGATTCCGTTCATTCTCTGTGATGCCACCTCTTCTTACAACTGCACTCAGGATGACTTGCAAGTGGTTTAGGTAGTGAGAAGGCTTCTCATCATTGTTCTGCAATGTTCCCATGAACTTGGCCAACAGCTCGTCTCCATCCTCCACTGAACCATAAACCGAGTCTAGCAGCTGGAGATACTCTGACGGCAAGGCTTGAGGGCTAACATGTTGGATAACATCAGTAGCCGGAGGGAGCAGACTGTCTAGGATTTTTCGTGTTCTATGTAGATCAGACATGGATGGGTCGGTCATCAGCAAGTCGACGTTTGCTCTCCAGGTTTCATAGTCCAGCTCATTATTAGGACGGGGAAGCCTTCCAGAGAAGGACCGGAGGCGAAATGAAGAGTGCATTGAAGGGGACATTGTTTCATTGGCTCGCATGACGTGTTCAACGACCACCCGCTGCACCAAGGGAGGGTTGATGTCATTCACGGTGAGGGCTGGATTGGTCATTGCAGCTGTGTCATTATTACCACTTGCCCTGGTTAAGTGGGGTGATGTGCCAGAATACAGGGGTTCTTGGTACTGGATGTTTTGTTTAGCAGACATGCTAGGGGCTGCTGCTGATGTCAACAAATTGGGCTGCAGGGACATTACATGTGGGCTCCTAGCATTGACTGAATACCTCTCCGTGCCAGCTGGCGTCGATACTGCTTGTGAGCCTCTTGATCCAAGCAGACCACGTTGGAGTGGAGGGGAGTGCGGAAGCACCATTGGCAGTCTCCTGACTAGCTCAGGTGAAACATCGCCAAGCAGAAGAGAACGAGTCTGTGTTCCCTGAGTTGGCGTTTTGACCTTCTCAGCCTCCCGACTGTTTACTGCTGATTCAGAGCGCTCTGGTAACTTAGGATATTCTGTTTCAGGATCTGCAGCTGGTGTCGTTTTATCTTGGGCGGGGAGATTCACGCCCTGGGCCATGCTCATCTTCATCAGCTCCTCCTGGAGCATCTCTTGAAATGACTTCCCACTCTTCTCAGCAATGGATTGCAGTTCTTCAAGATAACCTTTGGTGGCGCTACTGGTGGCGCAACTACTGGCTGTCTGAGTGTAAACACTATCCAAGGCACGCACTTGGAAGATGAGGTCTGTGTCAATTGAGCTTGTGTACTCCATCGGCAGTAGGGGCCTTAAAGTGTGCATAGTGGAGCTATGTTTGAATTCAATTATCATGTGATTGTGAAATCTTGATTTAGGATCATCAACACGTGCTACTTGTTTAATGGGGCCATAAGTAGCTAGGTTCTTCTCAAGTTCCACATCTAATTCAGTGTGTGTTAGGCCACTAGCAATAACTGAGTTTGGGACATTTATCTCTGCGTCAGTCACTATATCCATTGTATTGTTATGTTGTTTTGTTATTTCTTTGACTTTTGCCACTCAAAAACACTCACTTTCTCCTTGGCTGGCTCGCCAATTTCTGTAACCCGTGGCTCAGCTCTAACTGAGAATAGACACTGAGTGGCACAGAGACTTCTCTTTACCTCTAGAATCAGCAACCAATTGGACCAGCGCATCAGAATTTAGGTTCGGTTCACGGGAGACAGGAGTGTTATCAGTAAGCATTGAGCAGCAAGATCAAAGAAGACGCACAGACCAACAGGTAAGCATAAAAGTTATTAATAGAAAAACTTGTATCAAAGTGCAATAAAACATAAATCATATACAGGGTATTGTCTCTTTCTTTACAGTGTATTTCTTGGTTTTTTACCTTTTTATAGTTCTTGTTTTTTCACTTTTTACAGTGTAAATCGTGTTTTTAACCTTTTTACAGTGTAAATCCTGTTTTTACTCTTTTTACAGTGCAGTAATTCGAGTTTTTTAACGAAATCACTTTTTGTAGTGTAGTCACACAAACTTGATGATGGAAACAATTGCTTTTGGTCACGTATTTATGAATTATATTTGAAACCTATTTTAGAGACTGTTTTTAATGACTTTTAATCTATTTTAGCTTTTAAACTGGAGTCGAGGTATCGGGTTTTGACCTGAGATAAACCATTTGTTTTATAGTCATTTTTTAAACAACCTTAACCACCCTTAAGTGCAAAAAATACAAAACATGAAATTAAATACCTCTTAAGGTGCATCAATTGGCAGAAAAACAACTTGAGATTTACAGAATAACAAGTGATGAATGAGTTCACTTTTTGTTCTTTCCGTCCAATGGAGAATTAACTACTCAGTCCGTGGACTAAATCCCAGTGTTCTGGTACAGACCAGTCCTACCAGATCTCCAATTGAAAGCAACAGTTCAGTTCGTTCAGGATCGTCAAGTTAGCCTGGCTCGCCACGACCACGGCACTCTGCAACCACTACTGTGGCACAGGGTAACAGCAGAAGAAATCCACTCCAGTGAAGACAGTTACATATCCAACGTAGAACAACAGGGAGACAAAAAGACCCGGCCTGAAAGGCCAAAACAAAATTACTCATTCATTCACTATTGCAATTTACCAATATTAATGCGACTCTTTTCATCGTGTCTCTCAACTTCAGTAACTTAACCACACAGATGACTAATAATTATCATGGCTACTATACATGTAAATGAAATAAAAGAATCAAATGTATTTTCTTGGATAAACATCACTGTATGAATTAGTTACTCCGACCCTCCTCCAATTCCCATCGCGCTGCATAGCACACAGGCAGGGTGTCAAATTACAGCAAGTGATTTGCACACGCCATTCTAAACAAATCAATTGTAACTCATGAACCGTTTTGGCATGGGCTTACACACGAAATCTGATTGCTTTTACCCATCTAACAATCTGCATTGGTCGGATTCAACTAATTCACTCACAAAATAAAATGCACTCACCAGAAGGGACGTCTAGTGTAACTCTGCTATTTTGCAGAAAAACAGCACAGCTCACACACCGCGGATTTCCATCCAGTTTTTCTCCAACTTCAAAACACGCGATAGCGGGTACCGCAATATACAGCAACACACGGATTTCGGCAGCTTGAAGCTCAAAACCGAACGTTAGTAACAAACGGATTGGCTTCTCCAGCAAAATCCACCGTCTGGTATCACAGTAGAATCAGGTTACTTAAGAGTAATTCACACAGCGTTCAGGTACGTCTGTCTCTCATCTCGTTTGCAGGGAAAAGGAATTTCACACCACGTTTTCGGCTGACAGTTCCGGAATGCCTGGAATTTCCGGAATGCAGTCAATAAACGAAGTTCTCATTGGTCGGAGTGTAAAGTCTCGCGAGTCTATCTCACAGAACATTTTCGGAGCTATTTTATTCCCAATGTCACCTGTTTCTTCACAAACACTTCAAAACAAACACATCCCCAGCTGAAATGATGGAGACATTTCAGTATTAGAAATCTTTATATTTATATCATAGTGGATTATTTAGTAATAAATTAACTAATTTATTTCCTTTATGGAAAATACTAATTTAGGAAGAATAATTCACTGTTTATGATTACTATAGTTCAGTCTCATAGTTAAGGTCTAGTAACATGGGTTACATATAGGTATCCTTGACTCCTCCCATTCTCTGTCTATAGGTATCCTTGACTCCTCCCATTTTCTGTCTATAGTTATCCTTGACTCCTCCCATTATCTGTCTATAGGTATCCTTGACTCCTCCCATTCTCTGTCTATAGTTATCCTTGACTCCTCCTGTCTATAGTTATACTTGACTCCTCCCATTCTCTGTCTATAGTTGTCCTTGACTCCTCCCATTATCTGTCTATAGGTATCCTTGACTCCCATTATCTGTCTATAGGTATCCTTGATTCCTCCCATTATCTGTCTATAGTTATCCTTGACTCCTCCCATTCTCTGTCTATAGGTATCCTTGACTCCTCCCATTCTCTGTCTATAGGTATCCTTGACTCCTCCCATTCTCTGTCTATAGGTATCATTGACTCCAATCAGCACCTTTTTTGAAACTTTAAGCAAAGCAGCGCTCCTTTCACTATGGACGGCTCTATGTTGGATGTTCCCACATTGGAAATGGTAACAATCTGTACATGCTCTCTCCAGATGGCCAAATCACCAATATCATCTATCCAGAAGTAAATAAATAAATAATTTATTTTGTATATCTGTAACTTACTGCTTCCTTAACATACATGTGTGATATTTCATTTGTATTTGTTGAAGGATCAATAAAATGTTTAGAAGTATTCACTGTCTTAACCATTCCTGAACATGTACACAAAAATATTGCTTTGTGCGCATTTAACCAGGGGCCAGATACATTGCTGATGGATTATAAATCAAACTGTTTATAGATCTGTAGGGTTAGCTTGCTGGTCCGGTCCATTGCGTTCTGAATGGCTGGAGGAGTGTACCACCACAGTAAAATATACGTCTGTGTGTGTGTGTGTGTGTATATATATATTTATATATATATATATATACTGTGGTGGTATATACATTCAGGGGGGGGGGGGGTTATGTTTAATGGAAACAATGTCTTAGTCTTAAGTTGAAAATAATACAAATTTGTCATGTTTCAACTTCCAGTCCATTTAGGTGTTCCAGTGCTGGGGCCCTAAGTTGGTTGCACCTGTGTTTTACTCTGCCTATACGAGGGATCAGCCGAGCAGCATTTTGGTAAAGAAACCGCGTCACTGGGTGGCAATGGCAATGGAACCCTATGGGAGCCTGAGCTTTGAGAGACTTGAGTGTCTGACTCTAGCCGGCTGACTGTTTACATTTTAAAAACTGCGACCGTGTGCATCCAAACATGACACACATGGTACCGTGTGCATCCAAACATGACACACATGGTACTGTGCGCATCCAAACATGACACACATGGTACATGTGCATCCAAACATGACACACATGGTACCGTGCGCATCCAAACATGACACACATGGTACCGTGCGCATCCAAACATGACACACATGGTACTGTGCGCATCCAAACATGACACACATGGTACCGTGTGCATCCAAACATGACACACATGGTACCATGTGCATCCAAACATGACACACATGGTACCGTGTGCATCCAAACATGACACACATGGTACCGTGTGCATCCAAACATGACACACATGGTACTGTGCGCATCCAAACATGACACACATGGTACCGTGTGCATCCAAACATGACACACATGGTACTGTGCGCATCCAAACATGACACACATGGTACATGTGCATCCAAACATGACACACATGGTACCGTGCGCATCCAAACATGACACACATGGTACCGTGCGCATCCAAACATGACACACATGGTACTGTGCGCATCCAAACATGACACACATGGTACCGTGTGCATCCAAACATGACACACATGGTACCATGTGCATCCAAACATGACACACATGGTACCGTGTGCATCCAAACATGACACACATGGTACTGTGCGCATCCAAACATGACACACATGGTACCGTGTGCATCCAAACATGACACACATGGTACCGTGTGCATCCAAACATGATACACATGGGTACCGTGTGCGTTAACATTGTGACCAAGTGGTGGAAATTAAGGTAGGGGAGTGAGGAGGTGTTGTCTTGGCACACAATACACACTGTAACACACTTGTCACTTTGGTTGTATATTATATAGGGTGGCGCAGTCGGTAGCGCTGTCGCCTCACAGCTAGAAGGTCCTGAGTTCGATTCTCGCCTGGGACGCTGTGGGCGCTGGAGTTGTGACCCCCCCCCCATATCTTCAGTGCCTACTGCCCAGGTGGGCTAACTCGTCGAAAGGGCCTTTCTGTGTGGAGTTTGCATGTTCTCCCCGTGCTCCCCAGGGGGTTCCTCCGTACATAACCCCCCACTAAAAACATGCAGAAGATCGTCATCCGACCAGTGACGACAACATCCGAAGTTGGTCCCCGGGCGCTGGAAAGAAAAAGCGACCACTGCTCCTGGCCTGCCCCCTGGAGGAAAGGACAAGCCTGGATGGGTCAAATGCAGAGGACAAATTTCACCGGCCACCGTCAGCATGAGTGTGTGTTTGTGGCCGCATGCATGTGTTGTAGTGTGTTCGTGTGACAATAAAAGATGGGCTTGTCCGTCTAAAATCGTTTAAATATTATATTTATATTATATTATATTATATTATATTTATATTATATTGTATTCTATGTGTGCAGAGTGTATACTGTATAGCAGGGGTTTTCAAAGTCGAGACTGTGGGCCTCCCCCCAGACACAGCTTGGAATAAGGAGCCCCCCTCGCTCAATTCCTGGATCATGATGGTGTTCAAGATGTGTAGTTAGAACCCTCATTAGTGTTTTGCTTGCAACCTGTGTTAACCCTGCCTTTTTGACACAAAATGGCCCCCGTGAAAAGCGTCTATTGTGTTCATACAAACTATAACTGTCCTATAGTGGAATAGTTCTCATATTGAGTTGTCTTCATACCTTTTGAGGTACTGTGTCATTGTATTGCTTTGCAGTCCTAATGTAGACTGTCACATCCTCTTAAGGAAAAGAAGGTGCTGAACTCAAAAAGCTGATGGTGTCCAAAATGTCTTATGGACCCAAAGATGCACAAAGAAAAGCATTTATATTGTTTGACAAAAGCTTACATGAATATGTGAGAAAGTTATTTTTCGCTGTAACAGTTAAGTAATAGTTTCACATGCTATCAGTATCTTCAGGAAAATGAGCCTATAGGCTACAGCCTCTGAAAGACATGTCAGCCGACCAGTTGAAAGTCCAACTGAAATAAATAATTACTTTTTTCTATTTTATCACATCCCTGGTTATTCAGTGCACCTATTTAATGTGTGTGTGTGTGTGTGTGTGTGTGTGTGTGTGTGTGTGTGTGTGTGTGTGTGTGTGTGTGTGTGTGTGTGTGTGTGTGTGTGTGTGTGTGTGTGTGTGTGTGTGTGTGTGTGTGTGTGCGCTATGGAATTATAGTGAAAATAAATGATTGCCTTTTTTGCTGGGGACCTCCTGGAACGCACTCAAGGACCACCCTTGTGGGGTCCCTGCCCGGACCCCACTTTGAGAACCACTGTCCTCTAACCTATCCAGTTACTCTCAAGTCTATAGTCTCAGTTGTGTCACTTTGTTGCAGGAAGCTGTGGTCTGATGTCAGACTGAAGTGAAGCAGCCTGCAGGAGACTCAGTCAGTCAGTCCATCAGCAGCATGGAGATAACAGCTCTCTGCATTGTGATTGGTGAGTACTGTTCAGTCCTGTGTGTGTGTGTGTGTGTGTGTGTGTATGTATGTTGTATGTGTGTGTGTGTGTGTGTATGTAGTTGTGTGTGTGTGTGTGTGTGTGTGTGTGTACATCATTGTTTATAGCTGCATTTCCACAGCTCTCAGCTCTCTGTGTTGAATCTATGTGTTGTTTTCATGATCATGCCCTCAATTAGACATAATGCCAGGTCAATGCTGATTGTTGTTTTTTGCATATATTTATTAGTTGAAGAGAATAAAGGGTTTAATATGACATCTACATAATTACAAATGTAGGCAAGGTCTTTAATCTACCCATCCAAAGACAACAACAACCTGTAAAAACAAACAACATATCACAAAGTCTCACAGACAGACATATTTGTGAAGATGTACATTATTGTTCATCCCCCCTGTTGTGATTAGACGTTTAGAACCCCCCCCCCCCCCCCTACAGGAAATGAATGAACTACTGTTGTTGGTCATGAATGAACACATAGTAATGATGAGAATCTTAATTTGTCATTGTGCCCTTGCCCCTCCCCCCTCTCTCTCTCTTCCAGCCTCTCAGAGTCAGTGGTGAAAAATGTGTTCTTGAATACGACTCTGTCTCTCTAAGCTGTGAAGGGCTGGGCAACTCTTCTGCTGGAGAGTTTTGAGGAACACAACAACAATAAAGGAAGAAAAGAAACGAATCCCACATCATCATCACTGACTTATATCATTAGACACTGGAGGCTATACTGCTGTCAGTCTGGATCAGGAGAGTGCAGCAACGCCGTCAACATCACTGTGACTGCTATGCTAAAGTTAGCCTGATTATGAGTTGTTTGACTTTTATCAGCCTCTACTGGTAACCAGTGGACATGTCACACACTCGGTCAGGGGGCACCTGTTCGGGGCGGAAGGGAACTGGTGGGAATAGCGTGATCCTCCCACGTGTTACGACCTGCCGGTGAAGCTCCGAACTGTCGGGTGAAAAGAAGCGGCTGGCAGCTGTGCATGTGTCGGAGGAAGCGTGGTGCTAGTCTACGGCTCTCCCCAGATCGGCAGAGGGTGGAGCAGCGACCGGGGCAGCAGGAGGGAATTGGCCAAGTAGGCTACAATTGTGGAGAAAATGGGGGGAATTTCAGAAAAAAAGTAAATAAAAAAGAAATGTCACTCACACCTGGGATCTGCTCAGTATAACCACGGAGCAGTTCTATTGGAGCAACAAGGGGATTGTATGCTTTGCTCAAAGGCACTTCAGTAGGCCTATGAGTTGCTGAGGGAAGAGAGAGCATTCATCACAAATTCACTTCCTCCAGATAGATTTTGTCTTGAGATTTTCTCTCGACTTAAAGCCTAATTCCATGTTGAAACTCCACTGGGGTAAAGAATAATTTTAAGTCATAATCATATAAAATCTTTGCTTTGTCTGTTGGCCTTAATGGTTATGAGTGACAGGAGGTGCAGGGCACCACAGGCTGTGTCAACCCTGCACATTTGCTGTAAACACACACCTCCAGGACCCATTCAAAGCTTTAAATAAGGAGGGTCTCTGGATGTTTAGTTTGGTCAAAAACAAGAAAACACTATTCTTAGTTAGTATATTGTAAAAAACATTCTATGTAGCGGAGACAAAGTAAGAAGCTGCTGAGAAGCTGAGATAGGTCTTGTTTGTAGATTAATTGACCCGCTAAACAAAAGATTCACTGAGATTTAAAAAAAAAAACACGTTTTAAAGTTTTATTACAAAGAAGAAATAATAAACTCAATACAACTTATATTAAAGTAATCACAGCGATCAGAAACTAATAAACAGCGGTCAACAAAAAATACGACCTACTCACTCGCCCCTTTCCTCCCCAGCAACAGGTGAACAGGTGTATAAATGAATTAGAGTATGGATATCACTGCCCCAATTCATTCTATCAATCACAATAACAAATAAACAAGCACAATAATCAATTTTCTCAATCATCATCATCGGTATATAAATGGGAGCTACGCCTCTGTCTGTCCGTCCCACTGTGATTGTCAGTCGGACAAATGGTCAGAAATCCCACCAAAATACCACATGACAGCAAGACCTTGAGGAACCCCATAGAAAAACCCACGTCGTGATTTCGTATCAAAAACTTTTGACATTTGGAGATTTCTGTAAGATTAGCATTTTTCTGCATTTGGTGGCGAACACTTCTGTTCTGGAAATGGCTTAGAAACCCCCTTATTGTCAATATAGGTAGGAAAGCCATAGAGCCCCTAGGTCTCTAGTTAGTCGAAGTAAAGTTTCATGTGTTTATCCTAGAGGTCACATTAGGTCATTTTATTCAGTCAGGTCAAGTTTTGAAAAATGTTCTCACTACAATGAAATGGCTACTGTACTATGGAGACTAACATCATCACACATGAAGACAATTGAGCTCAGTAAATCCACAAGAGTCTCAGCATTCCAGATACCCAATTTATGCAATTCCAAGACTGTTTAGGGACCCAAGTGTATGCAGAAATATTCACATAAAATAAGTGAAAATAACACATTTATACTGCATGCAAAACACGGCATGGATTTTGCCAATAACTGAATGTGATCAGGAAGTGGGCGTGTCTGTAATGGGGAGAGTTGTGGGTACCCATAGAAGCCATTCTCATTCAGATATCTTGAGCTGAGAGGTCAAGGGACCCCTTTGAAAAAAGGCCCTGCCAGTTTGTCCCTCTCCAAATGAGGCTACCATGTGTGGACCGACCACAAAATAACTATCCAACCTTTGAATAAACATGCCTGCACAGGCAGCCACATTTTTAACATGATTATTCATATCATTTGACAAACAAGACACAAGCTAAGACGAGTGTGCAGAAGACTAAAGCTGAAACATCAGAACTATCTCCTTCAGCATCCCCATCCTAAAGGAAGTGGGTGAGCCTGAAATACTGTCTCTCTCTCACACACACACACACACACACACACACAGTACACGCTTGCATATATTAACACTCAAATGCCCCTCCACCAGATAACAATTCATGTTTACTCTCCTGTGTGGATTATCATGTGTTTCTTCAAGTTTGCTTTATGACCAAAACCTTTACCACAGAGTGAGCAAGGAAATTGTTTCTCGCCTGTGTGGATTATCATGTGTGACTTCAAGTGTCCTTTACGACCAAAACCTTTACCACAGACGGAGCAAATAAATTGTTTCTCTCCTGTGTGGATTATCATGTGTCTCTTCAAGGATTCTTTATGACCAAAACCTTTACCACAGAGTGAGCAAGGAAATTGTTTCTCGCCTGTGTGGATTATCATGTGTGACGTCAACATTCCTTTACGACCAAAACCTTTACCACAGACGGAGCAAATAAATTGTTTCTCACCTGTGTGGACTATCATGTGTTTCTTCAAGGATCCTTTTTCACCAAAACCCTTACCACAGACTGAGCAAGTAAATTGTTTCTCGCCTGTGTGGATTATCATGTGTGACTTCAAGTGTCCTTTACAACCGAAACCTTTACCACAGACGGAGCAAATAAATTGTTTCTCTCCTGTGTGGATTAGCATGTGTACCTTCAAGTTTCCTTCCCAACAAAAACCTTTACCACAGACTGAGCAAATAAATTGTCTCTCTCCTGTGTGGACTATCATGTGTGTCTTCAAGCTTCCTTTATGACCAAAACCTTTACCACAGACTGAGCAAGTAAATTGTTTGCCATCTGTGTGGATTATCATGTGTGACTTCAATTCTCCTTTACGACCAAAACCTTTACCACAGAGTGAGCAAGTAAATTGTTTCTCACCTGTGTGGATTATCATGTGTGACTTCAAGTTTCCTTTATGACCAAAACCTTTACCACAGACTGAGCAAGTAAATTGTTTCTCACCTGTGTGGATTATCATGTGTTTCTTCAAGCTTCCTTTATGACAAAAACCTTTACCACAGACTGAGCAAGTAAATTGTTTGTCATCTGTGTGGATTAGCATGTGTGACTTCAAGTCTCCTTTACGACCAAAACCTTTACCACAGACTGAGCAAGTAAATTGTTTCTCACCTGTGTGGATTATCATGTGTTTCTTCAAGCTTCCTTTATGACCAAAACCTTTACCACAGACTGAGCAAGTAAATTGTTTCTCACCTGTGTGGATTATCATGTGTGTCTTCAAGCTTCCTTTATGACCAAAACCTTTACCACAGACTGAGCAAGTAAATTGTTTGTCATCTGTGTGGATTATCATGTGTGACTTCAAATGTCCTTTACGACCAAAACCTTTACCACAGAGTGAGCAAGTAAATTGTTTGTCATCTGTGTGGATTATCATGTGTGACTTCAAATGTCCTTTACGACCAAAACCTTTACCACAGACTGAGCAATTAAATTGTTTCTCTCCTGTGTGGACTATCATGTGTATTTCCAACTGTGCTTTACCACCAAATATTTTACAACAAACTGAGCAGCTGTGTTTCTTCCTAAGAACTTCACTGTTTTTCTGTGAGTCTAAACCTGAATTAGGTTGACTAGTTTCCATCCATTCTTCATCACTGTGTTCAGTCTCAGCTTCAGAAGAGTCTGAAGTCTTGTCATCACTAGTTGGTTGTAAATTACTATCTGGATATAAGTTCCTGGCTGGTTTTGATACTCCACAGTCCTCTCCATCAGGTTCTGTTTTCATCTGTTCAGTTGAGCTGCTGGCTAGAGGCTCTGCCTCTCTGTTCTCAGTTTGGCTTTGATGAAGCTGTGAGGACTGAGGTTTCTCTTCCTCATCTTCACTCTTCACAGGAACAGCAGTGAATGGGAACTCTGTGATATCAGCCTCCTCCAGCCCTTGAAGCTGCTCTCCCTCCTGACTGATCCAGAGTTCCTCCTGTTCCTCTTTAATGTGTGGAGGCTCTGGGTCCTCCTGTTCCTCTTTAATGTGTGGAGGCTCTGGGTCCTCCTGTTCTTCTTTAATGTGTGGAGGCTCTGGGTCCTCCTGTTCCTCTTTAATGTGTGGAGGCTCTGGGCCCTCCTGTTCCTCTTTAATGTGTGGGAGCTCTGGGTCCTCCTGGTGCAGACTGGGGTTCCACTCCTGCTGCTCAGCGGGGCGCTGCTTCACCACAGCTCTCAGCTTCTGGACTTTAGACATTTTCATTTTCACAGTGACAGTAACTTTTCCTCCTGAACTATTTACTGTCAAACTGTATCCTTCAAAGCTCCAATAGCTTCACAGCTAATGCTTCACAGCCACGGAGTTCACAGCTAATACAGCTAACGTTAGCTTCACAGCCACGGAGGTCACAGCTAATACAGCTAACGTTAGCTTCACAGCTAAACCACTGAAGAGAGGAGCTTCTTCTTCCCCTCAAGAGTTAAACGGAGCCGCTGTTCCAGTTGATATATATTCGTGATAATATCATCCGCACACACGAGTCTTCTGTTTGTAAATTTAACTTATGAAAGGATATAACCGGGAAATAATACGCTACTGCTCGTTTCAGGGACATTTGCGCAGTCATGCTCAGTGTCCATTCTATTCTACGTCATCATTCCCCGTCTCTCTGTCCTGGTCTAATCCCGTCATTCTACTCTCGCGATATCATCCACTATACTACAATGTAACTGATAACTTTAGAGCAGACGTACACACGTCCCAAAAGGGGCTATAGGGAACGGTCAGTCTTCAACAAATTATTTTTCAAAGTCAGAAATTAACCCAAAATCAATCCTAGATCTGCTTGAACGCTGTAGTAGAGTAGTTTGAACTGTGAAGCTGTTACAATACAGTAGGTGGCGGTAATGCAGCAGGATGCCTTACTGGCCGCAATAATACAACCCAAAGAAGAAGAAGTCGAGAAGAACGCAGTAATATTGCAAGCACAAACATAATAAAACACCCGGTAATAATTTCAAAATAAAACTATGCTTTGCCACAAGTTGCTGCTCTTCTGAACAATTCAAAGTTAAAAACACTAAACTAAGAATATATTTGATGACGAATAAACGACCAAACGTATGTTCCACTGCATATATTCATAGCCATGTGGGCCTGTGCAAGATGTCGTATATAGTTTATGCTTTTATTTTGAAGGCCAACTCGTCTTATTTCCTTTATTATTCTGGATATCTCTGGGTAGCTTGACGTAACTGGCAAACACAGGTTAACTTGGACAAACATGAGACACGAACATTATTATTGTAGCGTTCCTGGTATTGAAGAGGCAGAGGCTTCTTGCGGGTACAGGGTTCTTTATTTATAGTTAGTCATATTACAACTCTAGGCGGTTGCTACGCCCTAGTTAGCTAGCTGCTTCCCTCTAGGTGGTAACCGGAGACTGCCACCGCATGCTCTCTCACCGGAAGCGTTCCCACAAACCTAGTGTTCCCCCTCGGTAACACTCCCACACATCAGTTCCTAGCTAATAATCTAGACACTTCTATTGCACATCACATTACAGGTAATACCTGGATTACCTGAACCGCTACATTCTCCCCGCCCAACTTTAATGTCGCTCCCACGCGACATGCACAACCCACACACATATCCCCCTGTACCAAAACACACCCAACACAACATTTTTCCCATCACCACATCAAATTCTAATTCACCAACAAACAGTCTTTTCTTTTCAGCACCCACCATAATGTCTAGTTTTGCATTAGGTACTCTGTAATGTCTAGTTTTCCATTAGGTACCCCCATAATGTCTAGTTTCCCATTAGGCACTCCATAATGTCTAGTTTTCATTATTTCCTTCTTTTTTCACACATTCATTTCAATTCAACACAATAGCCCATTCAACAATAACCCCCACATCTCAATTAAACACAAGCCCCCACATTTTCCTTAACTTTCCTTTTCCCAGCAACTTCTTAATTTTTCATTTAAACCCCATTTCCATCCCCCCTCTGTGCCCCACAGTCCTCACACGCATCGCAGTATCTTCGCACATCCTCCTTTTGTTTGCCCCAGTAGAAATGTCCACGGATGCGGGTGAGTGTCTCTTCGGGCCCAAAATGACTGGAACCAGGGCCCTTGTGTGCCCCCTTAAGCGCCAACTCTCGCAGGTAACCGGGTACAACCGCCTGCCTCCCTTTTACCCCGTGCTCTGTTCTCTCCAACAGCCCGTCTTCATCTAGCCGCAGGTCGGAAAACATGTTCCACAGTCCTTTCGTGGCACCGGAAAACATGTGAGTCTCCTTCACAGGGGGCCGGCGTCCGGCCGCCACCCACGCAAGCACCGGACCGATCTCCGCGTCCTCCGCCTGCCTGCGTTTCCACTCACTCACGTCGACATCCTTGATGGTCGCTCTGTCGTCCTCCAGATCCACATCTGGACAGTCCTCCTCGTCTTCCTCCACCTCCTGCACTCGGTCGTCCTCCCGCCCCCCTTCCCCAGGGGACGGCGTGTTCAGGACAGCAGGGGGAACACAACCGGCCTCGCTCTCCACCTCGGCTTTCCGCACAGCAACCGTGGGGGGCGCAGTGCAGTTTCTGGCTAAGTGCCCAGGCGAACGGCAAGTCCAGCAGAGTCTCACCTGTCCGCCGCCTGCACGTCTCTCTTCTCCCGCTGCCCTCCGGTCCCCGACAGCCTTTTGACACTCTCTAGCCAGGTGTCCAATCTCGCCGCATGCCCAGCAGGCTCCCTGCTGACCATGTCGTTGTCCCGCATACCCGGTCCGTCTCCCGGGACCGCTTCTGCACCACCTCGCCACGTGGCCCGGCTCTCCACATGTCCAACACAGTCTCTTTTGCGGCTCCGCGTGGGGCCCGTGCTCAACTGTGACGCGGTATACAGTGATGTTATTGACGTTTGGTTGCTCCCCTGGAGCGGTGGGAGGGTGACCCATCTGGACTACCGGCCCCCCTGCAAACGTCAGTGTGCTCTTCCCTAGGTCTACTGTGCATTGGTTTAGCGTCAAGTAGTCCTCCCCCAAGATACAGGGCCCCGCCATCTCCACTACCCATACCGGAAAGTTCACTGTCTGTCCCCCCACAGTTATCATCACGGACCCCCTTCCCCTCATCGGCATCAACTCACCGGATACTGTCCTCAGCAGCTGGTCCGCTGGCTGCTCCAGAAGCGCTCCCTCTGGCATCATGTTGTAGTTCACCAGCGTTGCCGTACACCCCGTGTCCACCAGGGCGACACAGGGCTTCCCTTGCAGGCGGACCTGAACATGGCAGCCGTTCATCGTGTGCGGCCCGTTCTGCATGTTGACAGCGCCGGCGATGTCGTCTGCTTCGGGGGAAGGCGACGCCCCACCTCCCCGTCTGTACCGCTGGGCCCCCTCCAACGGTGACGTGGCCATAGGGAATATGACGTAGGGGGCCCGTCTCGCCCCTCTTAGACGGGCCCCGCGCCGTTTCCCTGGTTCCACGCTCCTCCGCGGCACTCTCTGGCCCGATGTCCGGGGCGTCCACAGGTCCAGCAGCGCATGGCCCCGGGCCCCCTGGGCCAGGTATTGTCTCGTAGGGTGGGCTGCAGGGTCGCGCTTCGGAGCAGCTGTTCTTTTAACTGGCGCACCGACTCAGATAGCTCCCGCACCATGCTGCTTTGCTCCACCAACGCACTCTTCCACGCTGGCTCCTCCCGTGCCTCCCCTGCCATTCTCGCCACGGGGGCGGCCTCCATCGTGCCGTCCTCCGTGGCCACCGCCCCCACGATCTCTCTCTCTGATGCCAGCTCCAGCGCCTCCTGCAGCGTCCTTGGGCGTGCCAGCTGGGTCTGCCTGCGCAGCCAACACGGGGTCAAAGCTCGAACAAACTGATCCCTGGCAAGTTCACTCTGCGTCTCTGGCAACATGTCCGTATATGCCCTCCTTGATAGAGTCTCAATGTCATTAGCCAAAACACGCAGTGACTCACCAGGCTGCCGGTGCCTGTTACACAGTTCGGCGCGTTGTATACTCGGCAGCTCACACTGGCCGAATCTCCTCTGTAGGGCCCCCACCAGTGCTCCATAGTCACCTCTTTCCCCTGGGCTTAGCAGTAGCAAGCATGCCCGCGCGTCATCCACCAGGCACGTAGCTAGCTTTGTTCCTTTCTCTTGCTTTGTCCAGCCCTCACTCTCCGCTATCAGTTCGAATTGGGCCTGAAACGCCTCCCAACTCTGTTTACCGTCGTACTTCTGCGTCTTGATAGGGCCCCGCCCGCCGCTCCTCACTGGCGCCAGCTGCACAGGATCTTCCCCGGCTCTCGCTGCTCCGCTCACGGGTCCCTGTCCGTTAGCGGGGCCCGGTTCGGCTGCCGCTGCTCCGCGCCCGGGTCCCTGTCTGTTAGAGGGGTCCTGTTCGGCGTCGTTCTCCTCCCGCCCGAGGCTCTTCCTCATCTGTCTGTATTCCTCTCTCATCCGTCTGTATATCCCCCTTACGCCCTCCACCGTATTCCTCATCTCGGCGCACACCGCGGCTTCAGCCTCTCCTATCTCCCTCTTCATCTTCGGCGGCTCCGTTCCGCACTTTTCTTCAGGAACTTGTTCACCACCTCGCCGATTCTGGAGGCAATATTCACCGTTTTAACTTCTGACACCAATTGTAGCGTTCCTGGTATTGAAGAGGCAGAGGTTTCTTGCGGGTACAGGGTTCTTTATTTATAGTTAGTCATATTACAACTCTAGGCGGTTGCTACGCCCTAGTTAGCTAGCTGCTTCCCTCTAGGTGGTAACCGGAGACTGCCACCGCATGCTCTCTCACCGGAAGCGTTCCCACAAACCTAGTGTTCCCCCTCGGTAACACTCCCACACATCAGTTCCTAGCTAATAATCTAGACACTTCTATTGCACATCACATTACAGGTAATACCTGGATTACCTGAACCGCTACATTATTTTGTGCCTACATGCGGCCAGCCAAAGTTAATGGATCTGACTGTTAAACAACTCGAAACTGGGGACTGATGGCGGAATAGTTTAATCTAAAGCTACAAATCCGTTAACGATCTGGATAACGTTAGTGTTTGTAGTGTTAAATAAAACATCAGCATTGAATGGTGGTCGTTAATTAGGCGTTAGCTCTCTGCGGGACTTGCAGCGAAAAGGAACCTTTAAGCATGCAGTAATGTTTCCCTGACGGAGTATAACTGGGAGATGCACAATATCCGACCGGAACCGAGAGATTCAGTCCACCACAGGCATGGCTCGATCTTGGAACAGACTGCAACCGTGGATAGAGACTCTGATCCTGAGCTATGGCAGTGAGCAGGAGGGCAGCCCTGGCCCGCTGAGGGCTCATGTTATTGGGGTGGGTAAGATGTCTCAGGCCCAGGGCTCAGAGGGCCCCCCCGGCCTGCTCTTCCTGTCCGATGGGGTGGTCCAGATCCCCGCTGCCCTGACCGAATCCGCCTGGGAGCGTCTCCAAGAGCAAGAGGAACGTGAGTATTTATCCAGCCTGGTCAACACGACAGTGTACATCCACGCCTACTGCCTGCAGTTCCACATGGCGCCTGAGCAGAACAGGTGCAGGTTCTACCTGTCGGTGGGCAAGCTGGCCACCCTCTCAGCCGGGACGGTCAAAGACAACACCCCTTGCTGCACAACCCTCAGCTCAGTCTGCGCCAAGATCTCCGAAACCTGGAGGGCCCTGGTGGGTCAGGATCCGGCCGAGTCTCAGCACAGCCAGTGCAGTTTGGACCTGTCGGAGTTGCTGGGCGAGTGGCGTCACAACAGCCGGCAGGCCCTGCTGGATGACGTGTTGGACAGGCTCCGCAACAAGGTGTACACCCCCACAGGCTGGCATGCTGACAGGGTCAGGTATAAGGCAGCGGAGAGTTTCAGCGTCCCCGTTAGCCGTCTTCTCATCCCGGAAGAAGCACTGGTGAACGAGGGAAGCGAGACCCTCAGCTCACTCCTTGTCACCTCTGAAGGCAGAAAGACAGATTCCCCACCCGCCCACCAAGACACAGAGACTGTCGAGCCACCTGTTGACGATTTGGAATTGCCCTCAAGTCCTCAAACTAGCTGGCCTTGTCCCGAGCTGAGCATGGACTTGGTGGCAGGGATGATGGCCTGTGACGCCAGGCCTTTGTCTAACCCTTGGGACATTTTCCCTCCGCCGTGCGAGACGCTCAGCACCTCCTCGTGCTCCAATGTGTCCATGGCCCCAGACGTCCTGCCGCCGCTGCTACAGGCTCCGCTTGGTCCCGTCCAATCCCTACTGGAGCCCGCCCCCATGGTGACCAGCACTCAAGTCCCGGTGCGCGGGTCAGGCGATTCCCAAACGTCAGAGCAAGGCAAAGGCGAGCAGAGCTTCCTCCCTCCGTACCAGAAGCCGCAGCCCTCGCCCAGCCACGTCCCCGCCTCCGGTTCTTCCTCTTCTTCATCTTCATCGACTTCCGTGAGTCCGAGTCAGCCAGGATTGACCACCGCGTACTCAAATCTGCCGCCCGTCTTTGACCATTTTGGACGCATCGCTGCGAAGGGTGTGGATTTGCAGGAGGAGGTTGTTCAGAGGAAATGTAGGAAGGCGAAGAGGAAGAGGAGCGAGCTCACGCCGGATGCTTTAACCACCTTGGAGGAGGAGGATGCTGCTCACGTGGCCTGGAGCCCTCCATCTTGGCTCTTGGAATCTCAGGGGCTCTCCAGGGAGGAGGTGGCGAGGAGCTTCAAGAAGGACGAAGCGGCAGCGAGCATCCCGAGGAAGACCCCTAGCGAACACAGCGACGGCTCCAAGTTCTCGTATTCCTACAAAGTTTCTGGCCAAAACCTGGACGACCTCAGCAGGTTGGAGGTTCCCGATGACTTGGTTCGCTGGGGGGTCCAGTATCTCGTCGCTCCAAAGCAGACATCAACAAATAACACCAACAAATAAATCATCCCAAACATCAAACTAACATCAGAACTGGACTGGTATGCGATACCTGCAGGTTTCACACTGGATGAGGCGGCTACAATTGAGTTAAACTCCTTTCTGTTTTGTGGGCTATTCAAGTGGAGGACATGCTTTAACTAGCTTACCAAAATGTCCTATAACAGAGGATGTCAAATGAACTATCAGTGTGTCTGCGGTCTCTTTGAAACATGCTAGTAGTCCAGGCAACAATGATCAAAGTATTACAGGGCTCTGCACTGTTATGGGTTCATGTTGTTAGCATTATGTCATGTTATTAACACTTGAATCAGGAACTGTGCAACCAGAATCTATCAGAATATCTTATGCCCAGTGCAAGTGCAAGGCCAACTGTTATCTTTGCTAGTTTCTAGCGCTCAAAATCTCCCTTTTTTCCTTCTAATTACCACCGGGTTGCTAAAACACATCCTTTGATATACTGGCCCAGTGCTAATTAAAAGAAAAAGGTTTTGAGTGCTAGAAACTAGCAAAGATTGCACTTGCAGAGGGCGTAAGATATGGCCCATGTGTCATGGTAGTACCTTGTTATGCATGCTGTCTCAAACACTGGCTCATCTGCTGAGGTGGTGAATGACTGTAGATCAGAGGTTTTCACAGTGGGAGGTGGGCCTCCCCAGGGGGGATCTAAACCGTTTCAAGGGAGGCTCAGTGAATGCAAGTTAAGAAAATATGTTCCATTAGTTATCAAAAGGAGGTCACATGGACAAAGCTAAATGTGTGTGACTCCCAGAGTCAGAAAACAAATACATATGCCTTCAGACAGACCTTCTAATGTGTTTGATGTGGTCTGAAGTCAAACAGCAATATCAGGCTATCTAGGCCAGTGGTTCTCAAATGGGGGTCCGCGAAAAGTTTTCAGGAAAATAAAAATAAAACTGTTTCATTTTTTTTGCAAAAGCTTCATAGTTCAATGAAAAATATTGTTTGCTTTAAATCTAAAATGGTTCATGGATTACATTCTAATCTAACAAACCTATCAATTTAAAAGTCATGGACGTTACGTGGAAACAATTAAGCTTAGCCCAGAATCACAAATCAGAATGAGGGGGGTCCCGTTATATTTCCTATCTTGTAAGGGGTCCTTGGCTGAAAAACATTTGAGAACCTCTGATCTAGGCTACATTATTGAGTGTCTATGAGATCAAATGTTATGACGTTGAAATGCCACACATAGCACCTTTAATGCCGTTCAGATTGTAAACTTTTCAACTTTCAATAAACAGTGTTCTAAAAAAAATACTCCTGACCATGTTAGGTTTGTTGCCATGGGTATTTTACCATCAGACATGCAAATCTTTTCAGAATTAGTTCAAAGTTGTACATACAGTAGATAATATACAGTAAAATATATATTTTCTCTTATCTGCTTATCGGTGGCCCTGTTGTTTAAATGTCCTTTATGAGGGCCTATTAAGCAGAATTTGACCCCCCCCCCCTCCCTTACCCAGAGATGCTCACAAGTCATTTTTTGCAAAGCCAAGTCAAGTCTCAAGTCTTTGAGCTAGAGAGTCCAAGTCAAGTCTCAAGTCTTTGAGCTAGAGAGTCCAAGTCAAGTCTCAAGTCTTTGAGCTAGAGAGTCCAAGTCAAGTCTCAAGTCTTTGAGCTAGAGAGTCCAAGTCAAGTCTCAAGTCTTTGAGCTAGAGAGTCCAAGTCAAGTCTCAAGTCTTTGAGCTAGAGAGTCCAAGTCAAGTCTCAAGTCTTTGAGCTAGAGAGTCCAAGTCAAGTCTCAAGTCTTTGAGCTAGAGAGTCCAAGTCAAGTCTCAAGTCTTTGAGCTAGAGAGTCCAAGTCAAGTCTCAAGTCTTTGAGCTAGAGAGTCCAAGTCAAGTCTCAAGTCTTTGAAGATAAGTCTCAAGTTGCTGTGTGTCACCCACCTGTAATGCAAACATTCCTTTGCCACATGATCGCCAGTGCATATGAGAATTGTTTCAATTGTTGGGTCTAAAATAAAGAGCCTGGTCTTCTACCTGCACTATTATTTGTAAAGTCTTCTTATGATCTAACAATGTTGATCTAGAAAATGTTGATATGCAACATATTTTGGTTCACAAATGTAAATTGGCAACATTTTATTCAGGTCACCAGGCTGTACTTGCTGATGGAGAATTAATTGTGCAACTTTCAGATCCCATTTGAAGCGATTTTCTCTCTTGAATCCAAATATGAGAATATTTGTATTCTTACTAGATATGATTTTTATCCACAATTCCATGACTATAGGTAGAGAGATGAGGGTGAAACTGATATTTATTTCTACATTCTTTTAATTGTGTTAATGTCTTGTAAATTAAATAATGGTGAAGTTGAACAAATCATTAGTTTGCTAGGGACCCCCTGGGACCTCATCAATGACCAAACCAAAACCAAAGTAACTTTGTTGTGTTAGTGATGGCAGACTATGTGCTCTCTTGCCTTCTCTAACACGCCCCCTCAAAACAATATAGTGTACTGTCTAAGTTGAGCAACAGAGACAGACTTATTTACAAGCTGAGGAGCTAAATAACTCCTCGTTTATTTCATCAGCACCAGCAAAACATGTTGCATGAAATACAAAAAAATACTTTTTTTCATGAACACGACCATATAGTGATATAGTGTTCTAATCTAAATGACACATTTCAACAGGAGCAGCTAATGGAGACGACCTCTGTGATCTTATGTTTGAAACTAGACAAAGAAGTGAGAGGGTTCCGTTTCAGTGGAACTTTCAGGTTGTTCCAGGACAAAGGGCCAAAATAAATAGCAGACTCTTTTTTCCAGCCTCGGTCCTCAAACTTGGCATCTCAGGCTGGATCTGAGGCTGTAGGAGTTGTTTACCACCGTAAACTTGGAGCAGATGTAGCAGGATAACTTGCCTAAGATGGCTTCATACATTCAAATGTGCCAATGCTGCATCCTGCATAAAGCAAGTGAGGGCCAACCAAGAAAGTGGGCCAAGCAAAACTATAAGATGGTGTGCAACTTCTTGAAATGCTTTCAACACAAATACGCTAAATTTGGGCAAGTGTAAATTAAAAAAAAAAAAAAAAAGTGAAATGGCTTAAATGGTAGATTCATAGGATACTTAATTTAAAGGCAAACCTTATTTCATTGTTTAATGGGAAACTGTTGTTTTTATAAGGCAGAAGACATCCAAGCAATGTAGGATGTGTCAGAAAACAACATTTGAACCCTATAATAGCCTTAATTGATTATGGCCTCTTGGAAGACATCAACACAATATGAAGTGTAGGTGATACACACATGATGCAAATTGTCTTGTGAAAAGTAGCTACTTCTGCAGATATGGGGCTTGTGAATGATGATGTTTCCATACAAAAGGACATTTGTATGTGTTTCACTCACACACACACACACACACACACACACACACACACACACACACACACACACAAAGGTTTATTTATCTAAATTAAACTCAACTGTTGCAAATCAAATTTAGTGTACATGCATACTTCATTCATCAGAGTGTCAAATCTACTGCTGTTGACAGAAGTACAAGTAGCGGGCAGGTGAAATAATGAGCGCATTTAAAAAATCTTGATAAAAAAATCCACAGTTGAATGCTAACTGCATTCATGTACATCAATACTCCACCTATCATGGCAGACTGTTTGGGGAAGGGGGGTCGTAAAGGAGGGTCTCTGAATGTTGACTTCTGTCAAAAACAAGAAAACACTATTCTTAGTGAGTATATTGTAAAAAACATTCTATATGATGATAGGGTAATAATTTAATATTGAACAAAAAAATCAGGAATAGCAAGTCAACATACTGTATATGACACATAGAAGTGGTACACATCATCTGAAAGCTGGGAAAGTGAAGATTAATTTGAGATGCAGCTCAGCAGTCTGTCAAGTTTTTCTAGTCATAAATCTGTAATAAACATTGTGTTTTAGGCATCTATTCAAATGTTGAATGTTTAGAGTGCACAAGTGCTTAGATTAGAACATTATGATGGAACTTATAGCCTATGATGACCATCCCCATGCTCAATTATGTCTCATAAATTGTTGCAGCAGTTTTTGATTTGATACCATTTGTTAGAGATTTTGTGGCTGATTTCAATTTTTTTTTTACTCTAAAATGGATAAAAAGGGTCAGAAATCCCACCAAAATCCCACATTATGACAGCAAGACCTTGAGGAACCTCATAGAAAAACCCATGCTGTGATTTGGTATCAAAAACTTTTGACATTTGGAAATTTGGAAAGATTTGCATTTTTCTGGATTTGGTGGCGAACACTTCTGTTCTGGCTTAGAAACCCCCTTATTGTCAATACAGCGAGGAAAGCCATAGTTAGCCATCTCTAGTTAGTGAAAGTAAAGTTTCATGAGGCTGTGTTTACCCTAGAGGTCACATTAGGTCATTTTATTCAGTCAGGTCAAGTTTTGAAAAATGGTCTCACTACAATGAAATGGCTACTGTACTATGGAGACTAACATCATCACACATGAAGACAATTGAGCTCAGTAAATCCACAAGTCTCAGCATTCCAGATACCCAATTTATGCAATTACAAGACTGTTTAGGGACCCAAGTGTATGCAGAAATATCCACATAGAATAAGTGAAAATAACACATTTATACTGCATGCAAAACACGGCATGGATTTTTACCAATAACTGAATGTGATTAGCAGGAAGTGGGCGTGTCTGTAATGGGGAGAGTTGTGGGTACCCATAGAAGCCATTCTCATTCAGATATCTTGAGCTGAGAGGTCAAGGGACCCCTTTGAAAAAAGGGGTCCCTTGACCTCTCAGCCCTGCCAGTTTGTCCCTCTCCAAATGAGGCTACCATGGATGGACCGACCACAAAATAACTATCCAACCTTTCAATAAACATGCATGCACAGGCAGCCACATTTTTAACATCATTATTCATATAATTTGACAAACATCAATGTAAACAATACAACCAGTGTTAGTGTGAGTAAAATCTCAACTCTTCTCCACAGATCTAGACGAGCCCTTGGCTGACCTGCATGATGATTGGCTTCCAGAGGAAAGTGCACGTATGCACACTACATACTTGCATACATAAACACTCAAATGCCCCTCCACCAGATAACAATTCATGTTTACTCTCCTGTGTGGACTATCATGTGTCTCTTCAAGGCTCCTTTATGACGAAAACCTTTACCACAGACTGAGCAAATATATTGTTTCTCTCCTGTGTGGATTATCATGTGTGCCTTCAAGTCTCCTTTACGACCAAAACCTTTACCACAGACTGAGCAAGTAAATTGTTTCTCTCCTGTGTGGATTATCATGTGTTCCTTCAACGATCTTTTTCGACCAAAACCTTTACCACAGACTGAGCAAGTAAATTGTTTCTTGCCTGTGTGGATTATCATGTGTGACTTCAAGTCTCCTTTACGACCAAAACCTTTACCACAGACTGAGCAAATAAATTGTTTCTCAGCTGTGTGGACTATCATGTGTTTCTTCAAGGATCCTTTTTCACCAAAACCCTTACCACAGACTGAGCAAGTAAATTGTTTCTCACCTGTGTGGACTAGCATGTGTGTCTTCAAGTGTCCTTTACGACCAAAACCTTTACCACAGACTGAGCAAGTAAATTGTTTATCACCTGTGTGGATTATCATGTGTCTCTTCAAGTTTCCTTTTTCACCAAAACCCTTACCACAGACTGAGCAAATAAATTGTTTCTCAGCTGTGTGGATTATCATGTGTTTCTTCAAGGATTCTTTTTGACCAAAACCTTTACCACAGACTGAGCAATTAAATTGTTTGTCACCTGTGTGGACTATTATGTGTTTCTTCAAGTAATCTTTACGACCAAAACCTTTACCACAGAGTGAGCAAGTAAATTGTTTCTCACCTGTGTGGACTATCATGTGTGTCTTCAAGTCTCCTTTATGACCAAAACCTTTACCACAGACTGAGCAAATAAATTGTTTCTCGCCTGTGTGAATTATCATGTGTTTCTTCAAGGATCCTTTTTGACCAAAACCTTTACCGCAGAGTGAGCAATTAAATTGTTTCTCTCCTGTGTGGATTATCATGTGTTTCTTCAAGGATTCTTTTTGACCAAAACCTTTATCACAGACTGAGCAATTAAATTGTTTGTCACCTGTGTGGACTATCATGTGTTTCTTCAAGTAATCTTTACGACCAAAACCTTTACCACAGAGTGAGCAATTAAATTGTTTATCACCTGTGTGGACTATCATGTGTCTTTTCAACTGTGCTTTATCACCAAATATTTTACAACAAACTGAGCAGCTGTGTTTCTTCCTATGAACTTCACTGTTTTTCTGTGAGTCTAAACCTGAATGAGGTTCACCAGTTTCCATCCATTCTTCATCACTGTGTTCAGTCTCAGCTTCAGAAGAGTCTGAAGTCTTGTCATCACTAGTTGGTTGTAAATTACTAGCTGGATCTAAGTTCCTGGCTGGTTTTGATACTCCACAGTCCTCTCCATCAGCTTCTGTTTTCATCTGTTCAGTTGAGCAGCTGGCTAAAGGCTCTGCCTCTCTGTTCTCCTCAGTTTGGCTTTGATGAAGATGTGAGGACTGAGGTTTCTCTTCCTCATCTTCACTCTTCACAGGAACAGCAGTGAATGGAAACTTGGGGGTATCAGCCTCCTCCAGCCCTTGAAGCTGCTCTCCCTCCTGATTGATCCAGAGTTCCTCCTGTTCCTCTTTAATGTGTGGGAGCTCTGGGTCCTCCTGTTCCTCTTTAATGTGTGGGAGCTCTGGGTCCTCCTGTTCCTCTTTAATGTGTGGGGGCTCTGGGTCCTCCTGTTCCTCTTTAATGTGTGGAGGCTCTGGGTCCTCCTGTTCCTCTTTAATGTGTGGAGGCTCTGGGTCCTCCTGTTCCTCTTTAATGTGTGGAGGCTCTGGGTCCTCCTGGTGCAGACTGGGGCTCCACTCCTGCTGCTCAGCGGGAACCGCAGTTATGCGCTGTTTCACCACAGCTCTCAGCTTTTGGACTTTAGACATTTTCATTTTCACACAGTGACAGGAACTTTAACTCCTGAACTACTTACTGTCAAACTGTATCCTTCAAAACTCCAATAGCTTCACAGCTAACGCTTCACAGCCACGGAGTTCACAGCTAATACAGCTAACGTTAGCTTCACAGCCACGGAGTTCACAGCTAATACAGCTAACGTTAGCTTCACAGCTAATACAGCTCACGTTAGCTTCACAGCTAAACCACTGAAGAGAGGAGCTTCTTCTTCCCCTCAAGAGTTAAACGGAGCCGCTGTTCCAGTTTATATATTCGTGATAATAGCATCCGCACACACGAGTCTTCTGTTTGTAAATTCAACTTATGAAAGGATATAACCGCGAAATAATACGCTACTGCTCCTTTCAGGAACATTTGCAATGCATACACCGTCAGCCATCTTGCGCGACATCATAACAACGAGGGGGAGGGGGCGCGCGTGAATAATGCGTCATTCGACAGCCACGCCCACCGTGGGGGAAACAAGGGGGGGGGGGGGGGGGGGTGTCTTAACAGATATGGTCACATGGTAGCCAAAGTTTCTCAAGCCAGTCTATGGAGAAGTCCCTCACTGCAGTCTGGAGAAGCTCAACGTCCGCATCTGTAGCCTGACAAGGTTTTTCCTGTTTTCAAGTAGACAAATCTGTCAAAGATTGATTTCAACACAGAGAGGAGAGATGTAGCCTGCATTGAAAAAACGACCTCAATGGCGTCTAATAATGTTCATTTTAATTATTGAATTATTGCAGACCGACTTGTGTAGCCTACAACAAAACGGTAATTGGGTCAATGACATGAGGTCCATATGTTTGTGTCTCAGTGCATTATTCAATTAAAAAAAATCATTGGATCAATTCATGACATGTAGCCTATCACTTTATTTCATAAAACCTATTTAGCTTGTACCCATTTTCATTGCATTAAAATATATATATACGCTAGCCTATATTAGCCTATTTCATGTTTTTGCATATCAAACCCCCAAAATGTGGTGGTGGTGCAACCGTCTGAGAAAATTAACCCACAAGAACACTATTAAAAATTGTATTTTAATGATAATCAATTTAAAATCAAATACTATGGCATAATTTCATGTTTGAAGCCTCTCAACTAAACCAAATTTTACAAATACTAATAGTTTTGAAGCTGTTGAGATCATTGAAAAACGTTTGTCCGGCAATTTGCATGTTCTCAAATGTCAGGGTAGCACAACCGTAAACATCAGACTTTTATTGTGAAAGAAAGCATTGCATCATAGCAAACAGCATGCTTTATCAGCTACAAGACCCCAAGTGAGCTTTCTGGCTCATGAAAAGGTTGATCAATCTCTTCTAATATTGATAAAAATAGCTACTTTCAACTCATAGGGAGGCTGGTACACTTTCCATGTCAGGTGGCACAACCAATGTAAAACTATGAAAATGTCATTTTATCATAAAAATCTTTCTTCTATTAAAAAAAATAACTTGCTAGCAAAGGCTCAACCTAATACAGGTTAAATATAATACAGCCTCAAAGCTGAAATTATTGCAAATATCAGGTGGCACAACCACTAAGTCAGGTGGTGCAACTGCAAGTAATGCCACGATAGACTGCCTAAGTCTTAATTTAAAACTTATAAACGGTTTAGAAATGTAAGAAACCATCTTAAAGCTTTACATAACATTATTTGTTTAATAATTAACTCTAAATATACAACAAAACTAGAAGGAAATGTGAATACAGATAACATCAGATGCTTTTCGTTTTCATGTTGTCTCAGTTGCAGCACAGGTACCGGTAGGCAAAATGCTCAATCATGCAGCTTGATGAGAATTAGATGATTATTTTTTACAAATGTTTTGGTTGTGCCACCTGACATTTTTGGGGTGGCAGAGTTGAAAATACAGTCAAAAAATAAACACTTGGAAATGTTGGCCCACAAATGAAACCTGTTTAAACACAATGTGCTGGACTAAAACATTTGCAGTACATCCATTTTGAAAATACTTTTTTAAAAATCACTTTTTTTAAGCCTTATTTGTCATTGACCCAATTGCAAAAAGGGATTGCAGATACTGAGTAAATACCACTTTCCTGTAGGCTGCTTGTAGATCATTTTAATCCATTTAGGAACCACACTGTGGTCATACAGGTGTAGTACAAGTCTCTGCTGCAGAGTGTGTAACTCTCCTGTTTCTGCTACTAATAGTAGGCTAGTAGTTAAGTAATAGTTTCACATGATATCAGTATCTTCAGGAAAATGAGCCTATAGGCTACAGCCTCTGAAAGACAGTCATGACAGCCGACCAGTTAAAAGTCCAGCTGAAATGAAGAATGACTTTTTTTTCTATTTTAGATCACATCCCTGGTTATTCAGTGCACCTATTTAATGTGTGTGTGTGTGTGTGTGATGGAATTATAGTGAAAATAAATGATTGCCCTTTTTGCTGGGGACCCCCTGGAACGCCCTCAAGGACCACCGGGGGTCCCTGTACGCCACTTTGAGAACCACTGTCCTCTAACCTATCCAGTTACTCTAAAGTCTATAGTCTCAGTTGTGTCACTTTGTTGCAGGAAGCTGTGGTCTGATGTCAGACTGAAGTGATGCAGCCTGCAGGAGACTCAGTCAGTCAGTCCATCAGCAGCATGGAGATAACAGCTCTCTGCATTGTGATTGGTGAGTACTGTTCAGTCCTGTGTGTGTGTGTGTGTGCATCATTGTTTATAGCTGCATTTCCACAGCTCTCAGTGTTGAATCTATGTGTTGTTTTCATGATCATGCCCTCAATTAGACATAATGCCAGGTCAATGCTGATTGTTGTTGCATATATTTATTAGTTAAAGAGAATAAAGGGTTTAATATGACATCTACAGAATTACAAATGTAGGCAAGGTCTTTAATCTACCCATCCAAAGACAACAACCTGTAAAAACAAACATCACAAAGTCTCAGACACATTTGTGTAGATGTACATTACTGTTCATTCCCCCTGTTGTGTTTAGACGTTTAGAACCCCCCCCCCCCCCCCCCCCCCACCCTACAGGAAATGAATAAACTACTGTTGTTGGTCATGATGCTCACAGTGTGAACGCATAGTAATTGATGGGGAAAATTGAAGTTCCATTGATTGGCATTTCATAATCAATAAGCTATAATTGCATAAGACATAATTAACTGATATGAGTTATTAGTCATATGCACATCACACATGCAGACACATGAAGGATTTGTCCCCTTTGCTCTGGCCTTTGGGGAAACACTGCATGTCAAGTGACCTTGCTAAGGGAACACTCACAGATAAGCACAGTGCAGCAGAACACACAGATAAGCACAGTGCAGCAGAACACACAGATAAGCACAGTGCAGCAGAACACACATTTCCAAAGTTCATCCCTCCTCTCTGTTTGTCTCTGCCTTCCTCAGCCTCCCTGAGTAGAAGTCATCCAGGTCAACTGTCAGTCATCACTGAATATTTGGACTCTGTACATTAATTATGATGGTACATTGAGATTTCAGTCCTTTGGCAAAGCAGTTCCAAGACTGTTTAGGGACCCGAGTGTATGCAGAAATATTCATAGAATAAGTGAAAATAACACATTTATACTGCATGCAAAACACGGCATGGATTTTGCCAATAACTGAATGTGATTAGCAGGAAGTGGGCGTGTCTGTGATGGGGAGAGTTGTGGGTACCCATAGAAGCCATTCTCATTCTGATATCTTGAGCTGAGAGGTCAAGAGACCCCTTTGAAAAAAGGCCCTGCCAGTTTGTCCCTCTCCAAATGAGGCTACCATGGATGGACCGACCACAAAATAACTATCCAACCTTTGAATAAACATGCATGCACAGGCAGCCACATTTTTAACATAATTATTCATATCATTTGACAAACATCAGTGTAAACAAAACAGCCAGTGTTGGTGTGAGTAAAATCTCCTCTCCTCTCCACAGATCTAGACGAGCCCTTGGCTGACCTGCTTGATGATTTGCTTCCGGAGGAAAGCAAGACACAAGCTAAGACGAGTGTGCAGAAGACTAAAGCTGAAACATCAGAGCTATCTCCTTCAGCATCCCAATCCTAAAGGAAGTGGGTGAGCCTGAAATACTGTCTCTCACACACACACACAGTACACGCTTGCATATATAAACACTCAAATGCCCCTCCACCAGATAACAATTCATGTTTACTCTCCTGTGTGGATTATCATGTGTCTCTTCAAGTTTCCTTCCCAACAAAAACCTTTACCACAGACGGAGCAAATAAATTGTTTCTTGCCTGTGTGGATTATCATGTGTGACTTCAAGTGTCCTTTACAACCGAAACCTTTACCACAGACTGAGCAAGTAAATTGTTTCTTGCCTGTGTGGACTATCATGTGTGACTTCAAGTCTCCTTTACGAGCAAAACCTTTACCACAGACTGAGCAAGTAAATTGTCTATCTCCTGTGTGAATTATCATGTGTGGCTTCAAGCTTGCTTCATGACCAAAACCTTTACCACAGACTGAGCAAGTAAATTGTTTCTCTCCTGTGTGGATTAGCATGTGTACCTTCAAGTTTCCTTCCCAACAAAAACCTTTACCACAGACTGAGCAAGTAAATTGTTTCTCGCCTGTGTGGATTATCATGTGTGACTTCAAGTTTCCTTTAAGACCAAAACCTTTACCACAGACGGAGCAAATAAATTGTTTCTCTCCTGTGTGGATTATCATGTGTAACGTCAACATTCCTTTACGACCAAAACCTTTACCACAGACTGAGTAAATCTATTGTTTCTCTCCTGTGTGGACTATCATGTGTCTCTTCAAGGATTCTTTAATACCAAAACCCTTACCACAGACTGAGCAATTAAATAGTTTCTCGCCTGTGTGGATTATCATGTGTCTCTTCAAGTTTCCTTCTTGATAAAAACCTTTACCACAGACTGAGCAAGTAAATTGTTTCTCAGCTGTGTGGACTATCATGTGTTTCTTCAAGGATCCTTTTTCACCAAAACCCTTACCACAGACTGAGCAAATAAATTGTTTCTCACCTGTGTGGACTATCATGTGTTTCTTCAAGGATCCTTTTTCACCAAAACCCTTACCACAGACTGAGCAAATAAATTGTTTCTCACCTGTGTGGACTAGCATGTGTGTCTTCAAGTGTCCTTTACGACCAAAACCTTTACCACAGACTGAGCAAGTAAATTGTTTATCACCTGTGTGGATTATCATGTGTGACTTCAAGTGTGTTTTTTGACCAAAACCTTTACCACAGACTGAGCAAGTAAATTGTTTGTCATCTGTGTGGATTATCATGTGTGTCTTCAAGGATCCTTTACGACCAAAACCTTTACCACAGAGTGAGCAAGTAAATTGTTTATCTCCTGTGTGGACTATCATGTGTCTCTTCAAGGATTCTTTAAAACCAAAACCCTTACCACAGACTGAGCAATTAAATAGTTTCTCACCTGTGTGGATTATCATGTGTGACTTCAAGTGTGTTTTTCGACCAAAACCTTTACCACAGACTGAGCAAGTAAATTGTTTCTCAGCTGTGTGGACTATCATGTGTTTCTTCAAGGATCCTTTTTCACCAAAACCCTTACCACAGACTGAGCAAATAAATTGTTTCTCACCTGGGTGGATTATCATGTGTGACTTCAAGTGTGTTTTTTGACCAAAACCTTTACCACAGACTGAGCAAGTAAATTGTTTGTCATCTGTGTGGATTATCATGTGTGTCTTCAAGGATCCTTTACGACCAAAACCTTTACCACAGAGTGAGCAAGTAAATTGTTTATCTCCTGTGTGGATTATCATGTGTTTCTTCAAGTTTCCTTTTTCACCAAAAACTTTACCACAGACTGAGCAATTAAATTGTTTATCTCCTGTGTGGATTATCATGTGTTTCTTCAAGTTTCCTTTTTCACCAAAAACTTTACCACAGACTGTGCAATTAAATTGTTTATCGCCTGTGTGGACTATCATGTGTCGATTCAAGTGTTGCTTCTGACCAAAACCTTTACCACAGACTGAGCAATTAAATTGTTTCTCACCTGTGTGGACTAGCATGTGTGTCTTCAAGGATCCTTTTTCACCAAAACCCTTACCACAGACTGAGCAAATAAATTGTTTCTCACCTGTGTGGACTATCATGTGTCGATTCAAGTGTTGCTTAAGACCAAAACCTTTACCACAGACTGAGCAATTAAATTGTTTCTCACCTGTGTGGACTAGCATGTGTGTCTTCAAGTTTCCTTTTTCACCAAAAACTTTACCACAGACTGAGCAATTAAATTGTTTATCTCCTGTGTGGACTATCATGTGTCTTTCCAACTGTGGTTTACCACCAAATATTTTACAACAAACTGAGCAGCTGTGTTTCTTCCTAAGAACTTCACTGTTTTTCTGTGAGTCTAAACCTGAATGAGGTTCACCAGTTTCCATCCATTCTTCATCGCTGTGTTCAGTCTCAGCTTCAGAAGAGTCTGAAGTCTTGTCATCACTAGTTGGTTGTAAATTACTATCTGGATATAAGTTCCTGGCTGGTTTTGATACTCCACAGTCCTCTCCATCAGGTTCTGTTTTCACCTGTTCAGTTGAGCAGCTGGCTAGAGGCTCTGCCTCTTTGTTCTCAGTTTGGCTTTGATGAAGCTGTGAGGACTGAGGTTTCTCTTCATCATCTTCACTCTTCACAGGAACAGCAGTGAATGGGAACTTGGGGATATCAGCCTCCTCCAGCGCTTGAAGCTGCTCTCCCTCCTGACTGATCCAGAGTTCCTCCTGTTCCTCTTTAATGTGTGGAGGCTCTGGGTCCTCCTGTTTCTCTTTAATGTGTGGGGGCTCTGGGTCCTCCTGTTCCTCTTTAATGTGTGGAGGCTCTGGGTCCTCCTGTTCCTCTTTAATGTGTGGAGGCTCTGGGTCCTCCTGTTCCTCTTTAATGTGTGGAGGCTCTGGGTCCTCCTGTTCTTCTTTAATGTGTGGAGGCTCTGGGTCCTCCTGTTCCTCTTTAATGTGTGGAGGCTCTGGGTCCTCCTGTTCCTCTTTAATGTGTGGGAGCTCTGGGTCCTCCTGGTGCAGACTGGGGGTCCACTCCTGCTGCTCAGCGGGGCGCTGCTTCACCACAGCTCTCAGCTTCTGGACTTTAACTTTTCCTCCTGAACTATTTACTGTCAAACTGTATCCTTCAAAGCTCCAATAGCTTCACAGCTAACGTTAGTTTCACAGCTAATGCTTCACAGCCACGGAGTTCACAGCTAATACAGCTAACGTTAGCTTCACTGCTAAACCACTGAAGAGAGGAGCTTCTTCTCCCCCTCAAGAGTTAAACGGAGCCGCTGTTCCAGTTGATATATTCGTGATAATATCATCCGCACACACGAGTCTTCTGTTTGTAAATTCAACTTATGAAAGGATATAACCGGGAAATAATACGCTACTGCTCCTTTCAGGGACATTTGCGCAGTCATGCTCAGTGTCCATTCTATTTTACGTCATCATTCCCCGTCTCTCTGTCCTGGTCTAATCCCGTCATTCTACTCTCGCGATATCATCCACTATACTACAGTGTAACTGATAACTTTAGAGCAGACGTACACACGTCCCAAAAGGGGCTATAGGGAACGGTCAGTCTTCAACAAATTATTTTTCAAAGTCAGAAATTAACCCAAAATCAACCCTAGATCTGCTTGAACGCTGTAGTAGAGTAGTTTGAACTGTGAAGCTGTTACAATACAGTAGGTGGCGGTAATGCAACAGGATGCCAACTGGCCGCAATAATATAACCCAAAGAAGAAGAAGTCGAGAAGAACGCAGTAATAACAAAGAGCATGGAAGGAAAGAGACGAAACTCCGGACATTTTTGGAAACAGAATGCGCCTCGCAGTGGTCAGCTGCGGTAGCGCGGGCCCCTATAATCAGCCTCTCTAAACAGTAACTCAACGGGAGAACATTAAATTTCGTGGATTCACATCTTTTCTGGGCGTACTGCAAATCTTGATTGAAGTGGTGTAGTGCAGGGATGTAAAACAACAACCATATTGTGGAAACTAAGCAAAATTTTTCGTTTTTTTCTTTTAGTTTTTTCAAGATAAATAGTTAATGCAAAGGACCCGAGGTTAAAACCACGGCAATGCACTTCTGACGGAGTGGACGACAGCCTCGGGTCCTTTTCATTAGGTATTTATCTTGAAAAAACTAAACAAAGAAAACGAAAATTTTTGCTTAGTTTCCACAATATGGTTGTTGTTTTACATCCCTGCACTACACCACTTCAATCAAGATTTGCAGTACGCCCAGAAAAGATGTGAATCCACGAAATTTAGAGTGTTTTCCCGTTGAGTTACTGTTTAGAGAGGCTGATTATAGGGGCCCGCGCTACCGCAGCTGACCACTGCGAGCCTGTGCGAGGTTCTTTTGGCGCTGTCACGCTTCCAAAAATAAAAAATGGCGGAGGCTGCTGGGCGCTGATGTTGCAATGGGGCAATATGGAGCTTTCAGTTCTTTCCATAAAAGTTCTTTGGTAATAATGCAAGCACAAACATAATAAAACACCCGGTAATAATTTCAAAATAAAACTATTCTTTGCCACAAGTTGCTGCTCTTCTGAACAATTCAAAGTTAAAAACGCAAAACTAAGAATATATTTGATGACGAATACACGACCAAACGTATTTTCCACTGCATATATTCATAGCCATGTAGGCCTGTGAAAGATGTCGTATATAGTTTATGCTTTTATTTTGAAGGCCAACTCGTCTTATTTTCTTTATTATTCTGGATATCTCTGGGTAGCTTGACGTAACTGGCAAACACAGGTTAACCTGGACAAACATGAGACACGAACATTATTATTTTGTGCCTACATGCGGCCAGCCAAAGTTAATGTATCTGACTGTTAAACAACTCGAAACTGGGGACTGATGGCGGAATAGTTTAATCTAAAGCTACAAATCCGTTAACGATCTGGATAACGTTAGTGTTTGTAGTGTTAAATAAAACATCAGCATTGAATGGTGGTCGTTAATTAGGCGTCAGCTCTCTGCGGGACTTGCAGCGAAAAGGAACCTTTAAGCATGCAGTAATGTTTCCCTGACGGAGTATAACTGGGAGACGCACAATATCCGACCGGAACCGAGAGATTCAGTCCACCACAGGCATGGCTCGATCTTGGAACAGACTGCAACCGTGGATAGAGACTCTGATCCTGAGCTATGGCAGTGAGCAGGAGGGCAGCCCTGGCCCGCTGAGGGCTCATGTTATTGGGGTGGGTAAGATGTCTCAGGCCCAGGGCTCAGAGGGCCCCCCCGGCCTGCTCTTCCTGTCCGATGGGGTGGTCCAGATCCCCGCTGCCCTGACCGAATCCGCCTGGGAGCGTCTCCAAGAGCAAGAGGAACGTGAGTATTTATCCAGCCTGGTCAACACGACAGTGTACATCCACGCCTACTGCCTGCAGTTCCACATGGCGCCTGAGCAGAACAGGTGCAGGTTCTACCTGTCGGTGGGCAAGCTGGCCACCCTCTCAGCCGGGACGGTCAAAGACAACACCCCTTGCTGCACAACCCTCAGCTCAGTCTGCGCCAAGATCTCCGAAACCTGGAGGGCCCTGGTGGGTCAGGATCCGGCCGAGTCTCAGCACAGCCAGTGCAGTTTGGACCTGTCGGAGTTGCTGGGCGAGTGGCGTCACAACAGCCGGCAGGCCCTGCTGGATGACGTGTTGGACAGGCTCCGCAACAAGGTGTACACCCCCACAGGCTGGCATGCTGACAGGGTCAGGTATAAGGCAGCGGAGAGTTTCAGCGTCCTCGTTAGCAGTCTTCTCATCCCGGAAGAAGCACTGGTGAACGAGGGAAGCGAGACCCTCAGCTCACTCCTTGTCACCTCTGAAGGCAGAAAGACAGATTCCCCACCCGCCCACCAAGACACAGAGACTGTCGAGCCACCTGTTGACGATTTGGAATTGCCCTCAAGTCCTCAAACTAGCTCGCCTTGTCCCGAGCTGAGCATGGACTTGGTGGCAGGGATGATGGCCTGTGATGCCAGGCCTTTGTCTAACCCTTGGGACATTTTCCCTCCGCCGTGCGAGACGCTCAGCACCACCTCGTGCTCCAATGTGTCCATGGCCCCAGACGTCCTGCCGCCGCTGCTACAGGCTCCGTTTGGTCCCGTCCAATCCCTACTGGAGCCCGCCCCCATGGTGACCAGCACTCAAGTCCCAGTGCGCGGGTCAGGCGATTCCCAAACGTCAGAGCAAGGCAAAGGCGAGCAGAGCTTCCTCCCTCCGTACCAGAAGCCGCAGCCCTCGCCCAGCCACGTCCCCGCCTCCGGTTCTTCCTCTTCTTCGTCTTCATCGACTTCCGTGAGTCCGAGTCAGCCAGGATTGACCACCGCGTACTCAAATCTGCCGCCCGTCTTTGACCATTTTGGACGCATCGCTGCGAAGGGTGTGGATTTGCAGGAGGAGGTTGTTCAGAGGAAATGTAGGAAGGCGAAGAGGAAGAGGAGCGAGCTCACGCCGGATGCTTTAACCACCTTGGAGGAGGTGGATGCTGCTCACATGGCCTGGAGCCCTCCATCTTGGCTCTCGGAATCTCAGGGGCTCTCCAGGGAGGAGGTGGCGAGGAGCTTCAAGAAGGACGAAGCGGCAGCGAGCATCCCGAGGAAGACCCCTAGCGAACACAGCGACGGCTCCAAGTTCTCGTATTCCTACAAAGTTTCTGGCCAAAACCTGGACGACCTCAGCAGGTTGGAGGTTCCCGATGACTTGGTTCGCTGGGGGGTCCAGTATCTCGTCGCTCCAAAGCAGACATCAACAAATAACACCAACAAATAAATCATCCCAAACATCAAACTAACATCAGAACTGGACTGGTATGCGATACCTGCAGGTTTCACACTGGATGAGGCGGCTACAATTGAGTTAAACTCCTTTCTGTTTTGTGGGCTATTCAAGTGGAGGACATGCTTCAACTAGCTTACCAAAATGTCCCATAACAGATGATGTCAAATGAACTATCAGTGTGTCTGCGGTCTCTTTGAAACATGCTAGTAGTCCAGGCAACAATGATCAAAGTATTACAGGGCTCTGCACTGTTATGGGTTCATGTTGTTAGCATAATGTCATGTTATTAACACTTGAATCAGGAACTGTGCAACCAGAATCTATCAGAATATCTTATGCCCAGTGCAAGTGCAAGGCCAACTGTTATCTTTGCTAGTTTCTAGCGCTCAAAATCTCCCTTTTTTTCTTCTAATTACCACCGGGTTGCTAAAACACATCCTTTGATATACTGGCCCAGTGCTAATTAAAAGAAAAAGGTTTTGAGTGCTAGAAACTAGCAAAGATTGCACTTGCAGAGGGCGTAAGATATGGCCCATGTGTCATGGTAGTACCTTGTTATGCATGCGGTCTCAAACACTGGCTCATCTGCTGAGGTGGTGAATGACTGTAGATCAGAGGTTTTCACAGTGGGAGGTGGGCCTCCCCAGGGGGGATCTAAACCGTTTCAAGGGAGGCTCAGTGAATGCAAGTTAAGAAAATATGTTCCATTAGTTATCAAAAGGAGGTCACATGGACAAAGCTAAATGTGTGTGACTCCCAGAGTCAGAAAACAAATACATATTCCTTCAGACAGACCTTCTAATGTGTTTGATGTGGTCTGAAGTCAAACAGCAATATCAGGCTATCTAGGCCAGTGGTTCTCAAATGGGGGTCCGCGAAAAGTTTTCAGGAAAATAAAAATAAAACTTTCATTTTTTTTGCAAAAGCTTCATAGTTCAATGAAAAATATTGTTTGCTTTAAATCTAAAATGGTTCATGGATTACATTCTAATCTAACAAACCTATCAATTTAAAAGTCATGCACGTTACGTGGAAACAATTAAGCTTAGCCCAGAATCACAAATCAGAATGAGGGGGGTCCCGTTATATTTCCTATCTTGTAAGGGGTCCTTGGCTGAAAAACATTTGAGAACCTCTGATCTAGGCTACATTATTGAGTGTCTATGAGATCAAATGTTATGACGTTGAAATGCCACACATAGCACCTTTAATGCCGTTCAGATTGTAAACTTTTCAACTTTCAATAAACAGTGTTCTAAAAAAAATACTCCTGACCATGTTTTGTTTGTTGCCATGGGTATTTTACCATCAGACATGCAAATCTTTTCAGAATTAGTTCAAAGTTGTACATACAGTGGATAATATACAATAAAATATATATTTTCTCTTATCTGCTTATCGGTGGCCCTGTTGTTTAAATGTCCTTTATGAGGGCCTATTAAGCAGAATTTGACCCCCCCCCCCCCTCCCTTACCCAGAGATGCTCACAAGTCATTTTTTGCAAAGCCAAGTCAAGTCTCAAGTCTTTGAGCTAGAGAGTCCAAGTCAAGTCTCAAGTCTTTGAGCTAGAGAGTCCAAGTCAAGTCTCAAGTCTTTGAGCTAGAGAGTCCAAGTCAAGTCTCAAGTCTTTGAGCTAGAGAGTCCAAGTCAAGTCTCAAGTCTTTGAGCTAGAGAGTCCAAGTCAAGTCTCAAGTCTTTGAGCTAGAGAGTCCAAGTCAAGTCTCAAGTCTTTGAGCTAGAGAGTCCAAGTCAAGTCTCAAGTCTTTGAGCTAGAGAGTCCAAGTCAAGTCTCAAGTCTTTGAGCTAGAGAGTCCAAGTCAAGTCTCAAGTCTTTGAGCTAGAGAGTCCAAGTCAAGTCTCAAGTCTTTGAAGATAAGTCTCAAGTTGCTGTGTGTCACCCACCTGTAATGCAAACATTCCTTTGCCACATGATCGCCAGTGCATATGAGAATTGTTTCAATTGTTGGGTCTAAAATAAAGAGCCTGGTCTTCTACCTGCACTATTATTTGTAAAGTCTTCTTATGATCTAACAATGTTGATCTAGAAAATGTTGATATGCAACATATTTTGGTTCACAAATGTAAATGGCCAACATTTTATTCAGGTCACCAGGCTGTACTTGCTGATGGAGAATTCATTGTGCAACTTTCAGATCCCATTTGAAGCGATTTTCTCTCTTGAATCCAAATATGAGAATATTTGTATTCTTACTAGATATGATTTTATCCACAATTCCATGACTATAGGTAGAGAGATGAGGGTGAAACTGATATTTATTTCTACATTCTTTTAATTGTGTTAATGTCTTGTAAATTAAATAATGGTGAAGTTGAACAAATCATTAGTTTGCTAGGGACCCCCTGGGACCTCATCAATGACCAAACCAAAACCAAAGTAACTTTGTTGTGTTAGTGATGGCAGACTATGTGCTCTCTTGCCTTCTCTAACACGCCCCCTCAAAACAATATAGTGTACTGTCTAAGTTGAGCAACAGAGACAGACTTATTTACAAGCTGAGGAGCTAAATAACTCCTCGTTTATTTCATCAGCACCAGCAAAACATGTTGCATGAAATACAAAAAAATACTTTTTTTCATGAACACGACCATATAGTGATATAGTGTTCTAATCTAAATGACACATTTCAACAGGAGCAGCTAATGGAGACGACCTCTGTGATCTTATGTTTGAAACTAGACAAAGAAGTGAGAGGGTTCCGTTTCAGTGGAACTTTCAGGTCGTTCCAGGACAAAGGGCCAAAATAAATAGCAGACTCTTTTTTCCAGCCTCGGTCCTCAAACTTGGCATCTCAGGCTGGATCTGAGGCTGTAGGAGTTGTTTACCACCGTAAACTTGGAGCAGATGTAGCGGGATAACTTGCCTAAGATGGCTTCATACATTCAAATGTGCCAATGCTGCATCCTGCATAAAGCAAGTGAGGGCCAACCAAGAAAGTGGGCCAAGCAAAACTATAAGATGGTGTGCAACTTCTTGAAATGCTTTCAACACAAATACGCTAAATTTGGGCAAGTGTAAATAAAAAAAAAAAAAAAAAAGTGAAATGGCTTAAATGGTAGATTCATAGGATACTTAATTTAAAGGCAAACCTTATTTCATTGTTTAATGGGAAACTGTTGTTTTTATAAGGCAGAAGACATCCAAGCAATGTAGGATGTGTCAGAAAACAACATTTGAACCCTATAATAGCCTTAATTGATTATGGCCTCTTGGAAGACATCAACACAATATCAAGTGTAGGTGATACACACATGATGCAAATTGTCTTGTGAAAAGTAGCTACTTCTGCAGATATGGGGCTTGTGAATGATGATGTTTCCATACAAAAGGACATTTGTATGTGTTTCACTCACACACACACACACACACACACACACACACACACACACACACACACACACACACACACACACACACACACACACACACACAAGGTTTATTTATCTAAATTAAACTCAACTGTTGCAAATCAAATTTAGTGTACATGCATACTTCATTCATCAGAGTGTCAAATCTACTGCTGTTGACAGAAGTACAAGTAGCGGGCAGGTGAAATAATGAGCGCATTTAAAAAATCTTGATAAAAAAATCCACAGTTGAATGCTAACTGCATTCATGTACATCAATACTCCACCTATCATGGCAGACTGTTTGGGGAAGGGGGGTCGTAAAGGAGGGTCTCTGAATGTTGACTTCTGTCAAAAACAAGAAAACACTATTCTTAGTGAGTATATTGTAAAAAACATTCTATATGATGATAGGGTAATAATTTAATATTGAACAAAAAAATCAGGAATAGCAAGTCAACATACTGTATATGACACATAGAAGTGGTACACATCATCTGAAAGCTGGGAAAGTGAAGATTAATTTGAGATGCAGCTCAGCAGTCTGTCAAGTTTTTCTAGTCATAAATCTGTAATAAACATTGTGTTTTAGGCATCTATTCAAATGTTGAATGTTTAGAGTGCACAAGTGCTTAGATTAGAACATTATGATGGAACTTATAGCCTATGATGACCATCCCCATGCTCAATTATGTCTCATAAATTGTTGCAGCAGTTTTTGATTTGATACCATTTGTTAGAGATTTTGTGGCTGATTTCAATTTTTTTTTTACTCTAAAATGGATAAAAAGGGTCAGAAATCCCACCAAAATCCCACATTATGACAGCAAGACCTTGAGGAACCTCATAGAAAAACCCATGCTGTGATTTGGTATCAAAAACTTTTGACATTTGGAAATTTGGAAAGATTTGCATTTTTCTGGATTTGGTGGCGAACACTTCTGTTCTGGCTTAGAAACCCCCTTATTGTCAATACAGCGAGGAAAGCCATAGTTAGCCATCTCTAGTTAGTGAAAGTAAAGTTTCATGAGGCTGTGTTTACCCTAGAGGTCACATTAGGTCATTTTATTCAGTCAGGTCAAGTTTTGAAAAATGGTCTCACTACAATGAAATGGCTACTGTACTATGGAGACTAACATCATCACACATGAAGACAATTGAGCTCAGTAAATCCACAAGTCTCAGCATTCCAGATACCCAATTTATGCAATTACAAGACTGTTTAGGGACCCAAGTGTATGCAGAAATATCCACATAGAATAAGTGAAAATAACACATTTATACTGCATGCAAAACACGGCATGGATTTTTACCAATAACTGAATGTGATTAGCAGGAAGTGGGCGTGTCTGTAATGGGGAGAGTTGTGGGTACCCATAGAAGCCATTCTCATTCAGATATCTTGAGCTGAGAGGTCAAGGGACCCCTTTGAAAAAAGGCCCTGCCAGTTTGTCCCTCTCCAAATGAGGCTACCATGGATGGACCGACCACAAAATAACTATCCAACCTTTCAATAAACATGCATGCACAGGCAGCCACATTTTTAACATCATTATTCATATAATTTGACAAACATCAATGTAAACAATACAACCAGTGTTAGTGTGAGTAAAATCTCAACTCTTCTCCACAGATCTAGACGAGCCCTTGGCTGACCTGCATGATGATTGGCTTCCAGAGGAAAGTGCACGTATGCACACTACATACTTGCATACATAAACACTCAAATGCCCCTCCACCAGATAACAATTCATGTTTACTCTCCTGTGTGGACTATCATGTGTCTCTTCAAGGCTCCTTTATGACGAAAACCTTTACCACAGACTGAGCAAATATATTGTTTCTCTCCTGTGTGGATTATCATGTGTGCCTTCAAGTCTCCTTTACGACCAAAACCTTTACCACAGACTGAGCAAGTAAATTGTTTCTCTCCTGTGTGGATTATCATGTGTTCCTTCAACGATCTTTTTCGACCAAAACCTTTACCACAGACTGAGCAAGTAAATTGTTTCTTGCCTGTGTGGATTATCATGTGTGACTTCAAGTCTCCTTTACGACCAAAACCTTTACCACAGACTGAGCAAATAAATTGTTTCTCAGCTGTGTGGACTATCATGTGTTTCTTCAAGGATCCTTTTTCACCAAAACCCTTACCACAGACTGAGCAAGTAAATTGTTTCTCACCTGTGTGGACTAGCATGTGTGTCTTCAAGTGTCCTTTACGACCAAAACCTTTACCACAGACTGAGCAAGTAAATTGTTTATCACCTGTGTGGATTATCATGTGTCTCTTCAAGTTTCCTTTTTCACCAAAACCCTTACCACAGACTGAGCAAATAAATTGTTTCTCAGCTGTGTGGATTATCATGTGTTTCTTCAAGGATTCTTTTTGACCAAAACCTTTACCACAGACTGAGCAATTAAATTGTTTGTCACCTGTGTGGACTATTATGTGTTTCTTCAAGTAATCTTTACGACCAAAACCTTTACCACAGAGTGAGCAAGTAAATTGTTTCTCACCTGTGTGGACTATCATGTGTGTCTTCAAGTCTCCTTTATGACCAAAACCTTTACCACAGACTGAGCAAATAAATTGTTTCTCGCCTGTGTGAATTATCATGTGTTTCTTCAAGGATCCTTTTTGACCAAAACCTTTACCGCAGAGTGAGCAATTAAATTGTTTCTCTCCTGTGTGGATTATCATGTGTTTCTTCAAGGATTCTTTTTGACCAAAACCTTTATCACAGACTGAGCAATTAAATTGTTTGTCACCTGTGTGGACTATCATGTGTTTCTTCAAGTAATCTTTACGACCAAAACCTTTACCACAGAGTGAGCAATTAAATTGTTTATCACCTGTGTGGACTATCATGTGTCTTTTCAACTGTGCTTTATCACCAAATATTTTACAACAAACTGAGCAGCTGTGTTTCTTCCTATGAACTTCACTGTTTTTCTGTGAGTCTAAACCTGAATGAGGTTCACCAGTTTCCATCCATTCTTCATCACTGTGTTCAGTCTCAGCTTCAGAAGAGTCTGAAGTCTTGTCATCACTAGTTGGTTGTAAATTACTAGCTGGATCTAAGTTCCTGGCTGGTTTTGATACTCCACAGTCCTCTCCATCAGCTTCTGTTTTCATCTGTTCAGTTGAGCAGCTGGCTAAAGGCTCTGCCTCTCTGTTCTCCTCAGTTTGGCTTTGATGAAGATGTGAGGACTGAGGTTTCTCTTCCTCATCTTCACTCTTCACAGGAACAGCAGTGAATGGAAACTTGGGGGTATCAGCCTCCTCCAGCCCTTGAAGCTGCTCTCCCTCCTGATTGATCCAGAGTTCCTCCTGTTCCTCTTTAATGTGTGGGAGCTCTGGGTCCTCCTGTTCCTCTTTAATGTGTGGGAGCTCTGGGTCCTCCTGTTCCTCTTTAATGTGTGGGGGCTCTGGGTCCTCCTGTTCCTCTTTAATGTGTGGAGGCTCTGGGTCCTCCTGTTCCTCTTTAATGTGTGGAGGCTCTGGGTCCTCCTGTTCCTCTTTAATGTGTGGAGGCTCTGGGTCCTCCTGGTGCAGACTGGGGCTCCACTCCTGCTGCTCAGCGGGAACCGCAGTTATGCGCTGTTTCACCACAGCTCTCAGCTTTTGGACTTTAGACATTTTCATTTTCACACAGTGACAGGAACTTTAACTCCTGAACTACTTACTGTCAAACTGTATCCTTCAAAACTCCAATAGCTTCACAGCTAACGCTTCACAGCCACGGAGTTCACAGCTAATACAGCTAACGTTAGCTTCACAGCCACGGAGTTCACAGCTAATACAGCTAACGTTAGCTTCACAGCTAATACAGCTCACGTTAGCTTCACAGCTAAACCACTGAAGAGAGGAGCTTCTTCTTCCCCTCAAGAGTTAAACGGAGCCGCTGTTCCAGTTTATATATTCGTGATAATAGCATCCGCACACACGAGTCTTCTGTTTGTAAATTCAACTTATGAAAGGATATAACCGCGAAATAATACGCTACTGCTCCTTTCAGGAACATTTGCAATGCATACACCGTCAGCCATCTTGCGCGACATCATAACAACGAGGGGGAGGGGGCGCGCGTGAATAATGCGTCATTCGACAGCCACGCCCACCGTGGGGGAAACAAGGGGGGGGGGGGGGGGTGTCTTAACAGATATGGTCACATGGTAGCCAAAGTTTCTCAAGCCAGTCTATGGAGAAGTCCCTCACTGCAGTCTGGAGAAGCTCAACGTCCGCATCTGTAGCCTGACAAGGTTTTTCCTGTTTTCAAGTAGACAAATCTGTCAAAGATTGATTTCAACACAGAGAGGAGAGATGTAGCCTGCATTGAAAAAACGACCTCAATGGCGTCTAATAATGTTCATTTTAATTATTGAATTATTGCAGACCGACTTGTGTAGCCTACAACAAAACGGTAATTGGGTCAATGACATGAGGTCCATATGTTTGTGTCTCAGTGCATTATTCAATTAAAAAAAATCATTGGATCAATTCATGACATGTAGCCTATCACTTTATTTCATAAAACCTATTTAGCTTGTACCCATTTTCATTGCATTAAAATATATATATACGCTAGCCTATATTAGCCTATTTCATGTTTTTGCATATCAAACCCCCAAAATGTGGTGGTGGTGCAACCGTCTGAGAAAATTAACCCACAAGAACACTATTAAAAATTGTATTTTAATGATAATCAATTTAAAATCAAATACTATGGCATAATTTCATGTTTGAAGCCTCTCAACTAAACCAAATTTTACAAATACTAATAGTTTTGAAGCTGTTGAGATCATTGAAAAACGTTTGTCCGGCAATTTGCATGTTCTCAAATGTCAGGGTAGCACAACCGTAAACATCAGACTTTTATTGTGAAAGAAAGCATTGCATCATAGCAAACAGCATGCTTTATCAGCTACAAGACCCCAAGTGAGCTTTCTGGCTCATGAAAAGGTTGATCAATCTCTTCTAATATTGATAAAAATAGCTACTTTCAACTCATAGGGAGGCTGGTACACTTTCCATGTCAGGTGGCACAACCAATGTAAAACTATGAAAATGTCATTTTATCATAAAAATCTTTCTTCTATTAAAAAAAATAACTTGCTAGCAAAGGCTCAACCTAATACAGGTTAAATATAATACAGCCTCAAAGCTGAAATTATTGCAAATATCAGGTGGCACAACCACTAAGTCAGGTGGTGCAACTGCAAGTAATGCCACGATAGACTGCCTAAGTCTTAATTTAAAACTTATAAACGGTTTAGAAATGTAAGAAACCATCTTAAAGCTTTACATAACATTATTTGTTTAATAATTAACTCTAAATATACAACAAAACTAGAAGGAAATGTGAATACAGATAACATCAGATGCTTTTCGTTTTCATGTTGTCTCAGTTGCAGCACAGGTACCGGTAGGCAAAATGCTCAATCATGCAGCTTGATGAGAATTAGATGATTATTTTTTACAAATGTTTTGGTTGTGCCACCTGACATTTTTGGGGTGGCAGAGTTGAAAATACAGTCAAAAAATAAACACTTGGAAATGTTGGCCCACAAATGAAACCTGTTTAAACACAATGTGCTGGACTAAAACATTTGCAGTACATCCATTTTGAAAATACTTTTTTAAAAATCACTTTTTTTAAGCCTTATTTGTCATTGACCCAATTGCAAAAAGGGATTGCAGATACTGAGTAAATACCACTTTCCTGTAGGCTGCTTGTAGATCATTTTAATCCATTTAGGAACCACACTGTGGTCATACAGGTGTAGTACAAGTCTCTGCTGCAGAGTGTGTAACTCTCCTGTTTCTGCTACTAATAGTAGGCTAGTAGTTAAGTAATAGTTTCACATGATATCAGTATCTTCAGGAAAATGAGCCTATAGGCTACAGCCTCTGAAAGACAGTCATGACAGCCGACCAGTTAAAAGTCCAGCTGAAATGAAGAATGACTTTTTTTTCTATTTTAGATCACATCCCTGGTTATTCAGTGCACCTATTTAATGTGTGTGTGTGTGTGTGTGATGGAATTATAGTGAAAATAAATGATTGCCCTTTTTGCTGGGGACCCCCTGGAACGCCCTCAAGGACCACCGGGGGTCCCTGTACGCCACTTTGAGAACCACTGTCCTCTAACCTATCCAGTTACTCTAAAGTCTATAGTCTCAGTTGTGTCACTTTGTTGCAGGAAGCTGTGGTCTGATGTCAGACTGAAGTGATGCAGCCTGCAGGAGACTCAGTCAGTCAGTCCATCAGCAGCATGGAGATAACAGCTCTCTGCATTGTGATTGGTGAGTACTGTTCAGTCCTGTGTGTGTGTGTGTGTGCATCATTGTTTATAGCTGCATTTCCACAGCTCTCAGTGTTGAATCTATGTGTTGTTTTCATGATCATGCCCTCAATTAGACATAATGCCAGGTCAATGCTGATTGTTGTTGCATATATTTATTAGTTAAAGAGAATAAAGGGTTTAATATGACATCTACAGAATTACAAATGTAGGCAAGGTCTTTAATCTACCCATCCAAAGACAACAACCTGTAAAAACAAACATCACAAAGTCTCAGACACATTTGTGTAGATGTACATTACTGTTCATTCCCCCTGTTGTGTTTAGACGTTTAGAACCCCCCCCCCCCCCCCCCCCCCACCCTACAGGAAATGAATAAACTACTGTTGTTGGTCATGATGCTCACAGTGTGAACGCATAGTAATTGATGGGGAAAATTGAAGTTCCATTGATTGGCATTTCATAATCAATAAGCTATAATTGCATAAGACATAATTAACTGATATGAGTTATTAGTCATATGCACATCACACATGCAGACACATGAAGGATTTGTCCCCTTTGCTCTGGCCTTTGGGGAAACACTGCATGTCAAGTGACCTTGCTAAGGGAACACTCACAGATAAGCACAGTGCAGCAGAACACACAGATAAGCACAGTGCAGCAGAACACACAGATAAGCACAGTGCAGCAGAACACACATTTCCAAAGTTCATCCCTCCTCTCTGTTTGTCTCTGCCTTCCTCAGCCTCCCTGAGTAGAAGTCATCCAGGTCAACTGTCAGTCATCACTGAATATTTGGACTCTGTACATTAATTATGATGGTACATTGAGATTTCAGTCCTTTGGCAAAGCAGTTCCAAGACTGTTTAGGGACCCGAGTGTATGCAGAAATATTCATAGAATAAGTGAAAATAACACATTTATACTGCATGCAAAACACGGCATGGATTTTGCCAATAACTGAATGTGATTAGCAGGAAGTGGGCGTGTCTGTGATGGGGAGAGTTGTGGGTACCCATAGAAGCCATTCTCATTCTGATATCTTGAGCTGAGAGGTCAAGAGACCCCTTTGAAAAAAGGCCCTGCCAGTTTGTCCCTCTCCAAATGAGGCTACCATGGATGGACCGACCACAAAATAACTATCCAACCTTTGAATAAACATGCATGCACAGGCAGCCACATTTTTAACATAATTATTCATATCATTTGACAAACATCAGTGTAAACAAAACAGCCAGTGTTGGTGTGAGTAAAATCTCCTCTCCTCTCCACAGATCTAGACGAGCCCTTGGCTGACCTGCTTGATGATTTGCTTCCGGAGGAAAGCAAGACACAAGCTAAGACGAGTGTGCAGAAGACTAAAGCTGAAACATCAGAGCTATCTCCTTCAGCATCCCAATCCTAAAGGAAGTGGGTGAGCCTGAAATACTGTCTCTCACACACACACACAGTACACGCTTGCATATATAAACACTCAAATGCCCCTCCACCAGATAACAATTCATGTTTACTCTCCTGTGTGGATTATCATGTGTCTCTTCAAGTTTCCTTCCCAACAAAAACCTTTACCACAGACGGAGCAAATAAATTGTTTCTTGCCTGTGTGGATTATCATGTGTGACTTCAAGTGTCCTTTACAACCGAAACCTTTACCACAGACTGAGCAAGTAAATTGTTTCTTGCCTGTGTGGACTATCATGTGTGACTTCAAGTCTCCTTTACGAGCAAAACCTTTACCACAGACTGAGCAAGTAAATTGTCTATCTCCTGTGTGAATTATCATGTGTGGCTTCAAGCTTGCTTCATGACCAAAACCTTTACCACAGACTGAGCAAGTAAATTGTTTCTCTCCTGTGTGGATTAGCATGTGTACCTTCAAGTTTCCTTCCCAACAAAAACCTTTACCACAGACTGAGCAAGTAAATTGTTTCTCGCCTGTGTGGATTATCATGTGTGACTTCAAGTTTCCTTTAAGACCAAAACCTTTACCACAGACGGAGCAAATAAATTGTTTCTCTCCTGTGTGGATTATCATGTGTAACGTCAACATTCCTTTACGACCAAAACCTTTACCACAGACTGAGTAAATCTATTGTTTCTCTCCTGTGTGGACTATCATGTGTCTCTTCAAGGATTCTTTAATACCAAAACCCTTACCACAGACTGAGCAATTAAATAGTTTCTCGCCTGTGTGGATTATCATGTGTCTCTTCAAGTTTCCTTCTTGATAAAAACCTTTACCACAGACTGAGCAAGTAAATTGTTTCTCAGCTGTGTGGACTATCATGTGTTTCTTCAAGGATCCTTTTTCACCAAAACCCTTACCACAGACTGAGCAAATAAATTGTTTCTCACCTGTGTGGACTATCATGTGTTTCTTCAAGGATCCTTTTTCACCAAAACCCTTACCACAGACTGAGCAAATAAATTGTTTCTCACCTGTGTGGACTAGCATGTGTGTCTTCAAGTGTCCTTTACGACCAAAACCTTTACCACAGACTGAGCAAGTAAATTGTTTATCACCTGTGTGGATTATCATGTGTGACTTCAAGTGTGTTTTTTGACCAAAACCTTTACCACAGACTGAGCAAGTAAATTGTTTGTCATCTGTGTGGATTATCATGTGTGTCTTCAAGGATCCTTTACGACCAAAACCTTTACCACAGAGTGAGCAAGTAAATTGTTTATCTCCTGTGTGGACTATCATGTGTCTCTTCAAGGATTCTTTAAAACCAAAACCCTTACCACAGACTGAGCAATTAAATAGTTTCTCACCTGTGTGGATTATCATGTGTGACTTCAAGTGTGTTTTTCGACCAAAACCTTTACCACAGACTGAGCAAGTAAATTGTTTCTCAGCTGTGTGGACTATCATGTGTTTCTTCAAGGATCCTTTTTCACCAAAACCCTTACCACAGACTGAGCAAATAAATTGTTTCTCACCTGGGTGGATTATCATGTGTGACTTCAAGTGTGTTTTTTGACCAAAACCTTTACCACAGACTGAGCAAGTAAATTGTTTGTCATCTGTGTGGATTATCATGTGTGTCTTCAAGGATCCTTTACGACCAAAACCTTTACCACAGAGTGAGCAAGTAAATTGTTTATCTCCTGTGTGGATTATCATGTGTTTCTTCAAGTTTCCTTTTTCACCAAAAACTTTACCACAGACTGAGCAATTAAATTGTTTATCTCCTGTGTGGATTATCATGTGTTTCTTCAAGTTTCCTTTTTCACCAAAAACTTTACCACAGACTGTGCAATTAAATTGTTTATCGCCTGTGTGGACTATCATGTGTCGATTCAAGTGTTGCTTCTGACCAAAACCTTTACCACAGACTGAGCAATTAAATTGTTTCTCACCTGTGTGGACTAGCATGTGTGTCTTCAAGGATCCTTTTTCACCAAAACCCTTACCACAGACTGAGCAAATAAATTGTTTCTCACCTGTGTGGACTATCATGTGTCGATTCAAGTGTTGCTTAAGACCAAAACCTTTACCACAGACTGAGCAATTAAATTGTTTCTCACCTGTGTGGACTAGCATGTGTGTCTTCAAGTTTCCTTTTTCACCAAAAACTTTACCACAGACTGAGCAATTAAATTGTTTATCTCCTGTGTGGACTATCATGTGTCTTTCCAACTGTGGTTTACCACCAAATATTTTACAACAAACTGAGCAGCTGTGTTTCTTCCTAAGAACTTCACTGTTTTTCTGTGAGTCTAAACCTGAATGAGGTTCACCAGTTTCCATCCATTCTTCATCGCTGTGTTCAGTCTCAGCTTCAGAAGAGTCTGAAGTCTTGTCATCACTAGTTGGTTGTAAATTACTATCTGGATATAAGTTCCTGGCTGGTTTTGATACTCCACAGTCCTCTCCATCAGGTTCTGTTTTCACCTGTTCAGTTGAGCAGCTGGCTAGAGGCTCTGCCTCTTTGTTCTCAGTTTGGCTTTGATGAAGCTGTGAGGACTGAGGTTTCTCTTCATCATCTTCACTCTTCACAGGAACAGCAGTGAATGGGAACTTGGGGATATCAGCCTCCTCCAGCGCTTGAAGCTGCTCTCCCTCCTGACTGATCCAGAGTTCCTCCTGTTCCTCTTTAATGTGTGGAGGCTCTGGGTCCTCCTGTTTCTCTTTAATGTGTGGGGGCTCTGGGTCCTCCTGTTCCTCTTTAATGTGTGGAGGCTCTGGGTCCTCCTGTTCCTCTTTAATGTGTGGAGGCTCTGGGTCCTCCTGTTCCTCTTTAATGTGTGGAGGCTCTGGGTCCTCCTGTTCTTCTTTAATGTGTGGAGGCTCTGGGTCCTCCTGTTCCTCTTTAATGTGTGGAGGCTCTGGGTCCTCCTGTTCCTCTTTAATGTGTGGGAGCTCTGGGTCCTCCTGGTGCAGACTGGGGGTCCACTCCTGCTGCTCAGCGGGGCGCTGCTTCACCACAGCTCTCAGCTTCTGGACTTTAGACATTTTCATTTTCACAGTGACAGTAACTTTTCCTCCTGAACTATTTACTGTCAAACTGTATCCTTCAAAGCTCCAATAGCTTCACAGCTAACGTTAGTTTCACAGCTAATGCTTCACAGCCACGGAGTTCACAGCTAATACAGCTAACGTTAGCTTCACTGCTAAACCACTGAAGAGAGGAGCTTCTTCTCCCCCTCAAGAGTTAAACGGAGCCGCTGTTCCAGTTGATATATTCGTGATAATATCATCCGCACACACGAGTCTTCTGTTTGTAAATTCAACTTATGAAAGGATATAACCGGGAAATAATACGCTACTGCTCCTTTCAGGGACATTTGCGCAGTCATGCTCAGTGTCCATTCTATTTTACGTCATCATTCCCCGTCTCTCTGTCCTGGTCTAATCCCGTCATTCTACTCTCGCGATATCATCCACTATACTACAGTGTAACTGATAACTTTAGAGCAGACGTACACACGTCCCAAAAGGGGCTATAGGGAACGGTCAGTCTTCAACAAATTATTTTTCAAAGTCAGAAATTAACCCAAAATCAACCCTAGATCTGCTTGAACGCTGTAGTAGAGTAGTTTGAACTGTGAAGCTGTTACAATACAGTAGGTGGCGGTAATGCAACAGGATGCCAACTGGCCGCAATAATATAACCCAAAGAAGAAGAAGTCGAGAAGAACGCAGTAATAACAAAGAGCATGGAAGGAAAGAGACGAAACTCCGGACATTTTTGGAAACAGAATGCGCCTCGCAGTGGTCAGCTGCGGTAGCGCGGGCCCCTATAATCAGCCTCTCTAAACAGTAACTCAACGGGAGAACATTAAATTTCGTGGATTCACATCTTTTCTGGGCGTACTGCAAATCTTGATTGAAGTGGTGTAGTGCAGGGATGTAAAACAACAACCATATTGTGGAAACTAAGCAAAAATTTTCGTTTTTTTCTTTTAGTTTTTTCAAGATAAATAGTTAATGCAAAGGACCCGAGGTTAAAACCACGGCAATGCACTTCTGACGGAGTGGACGACAGCCTCGGGTCCTTTTCATTAGGTATTTATCTTGAAAAAACTAAACAAAGAAAACGAAAATTTTTGCTTAGTTTCCACAATATGGTTGTTGTTTTACATCCCTGCACTACACCACTTCAATCAAGATTTGCAGTACGCCCAGAAAAGATGTGAATCCACGAAATTTAGAGTGTTTTCCCGTTGAGTTACTGTTTAGAGAGGCTGATTATAGGGGCCCGCGCTACCGCAGCTGACCACTGCGAGCCTGTGCGAGGTTCTTTTGGCGCTGTCACGCTTCCAAAAATAAAAAATGGCGGAGGCTGCTGGGCGCTGATGTTGCAATGGGGCAATATGGAGCTTTCAGTTCTTTCCATAAAAGTTCTTTGGTAATAATGCAAGCACAAACATAATAAAACACCCGGTAATAATTTCAAAATAAAACTATTCTTTGCCACAAGTTGCTGCTCTTCTGAACAATTCAAAGTTAAAAACGCAAAACTAAGAATATATTTGATGACGAATACACGACCAAACGTATTTTCCACTGCATATATTCATAGCCATGTAGGCCTGTGAAAGATGTCGTATATAGTTTATGCTTTTATTTTGAAGGCCAACTCGTCTTATTTTCTTTATTATTCTGGATATCTCTGGGTAGCTTGACGTAACTGGCAAACACAGGTTAACCTGGACAAACATGAGACACGAACATTATTATTTTGTGCCTACATGCGGCCAGCCAAAGTTAATGTATCTGACTGTTAAACAACTCGAAACTGGGGACTGATGGCGGAATAGTTTAATCTAAAGCTACAAATCCGTTAACGATCTGGATAACGTTAGTGTTTGTAGTGTTAAATAAAACATCAGCATTGAATGGTGGTCGTTAATTAGGCGTCAGCTCTCTGCGGGACTTGCAGCGAAAAGGAACCTTTAAGCATGCAGTAATGTTTCCCTGACGGAGTATAACTGGGAGACGCACAATATCCGACCGGAACCGAGAGATTCAGTCCACCACAGGCATGGCTCGATCTTGGAACAGACTGCAACCGTGGATAGAGACTCTGATCCTGAGCTATGGCAGTGAGCAGGAGGGCAGCCCTGGCCCGCTGAGGGCTCATGTTATTGGGGTGGGTAAGATGTCTCAGGCCCAGGGCTCAGAGGGCCCCCCCGGCCTGCTCTTCCTGTCCGATGGGGTGGTCCAGATCCCCGCTGCCCTGACCGAATCCGCCTGGGAGCGTCTCCAAGAGCAAGAGGAACGTGAGTATTTATCCAGCCTGGTCAACACGACAGTGTACATCCACGCCTACTGCCTGCAGTTCCACATGGCGCCTGAGCAGAACAGGTGCAGGTTCTACCTGTCGGTGGGCAAGCTGGCCACCCTCTCAGCCGGGACGGTCAAAGACAACACCCCTTGCTGCACAACCCTCAGCTCAGTCTGCGCCAAGATCTCCGAAACCTGGAGGGCCCTGGTGGGTCAGGATCCGGCCGAGTCTCAGCACAGCCAGTGCAGTTTGGACCTGTCGGAGTTGCTGGGCGAGTGGCGTCACAACAGCCGGCAGGCCCTGCTGGATGACGTGTTGGACAGGCTCCGCAACAAGGTGTACACCCCCACAGGCTGGCATGCTGACAGGGTCAGGTATAAGGCAGCGGAGAGTTTCAGCGTCCTCGTTAGCAGTCTTCTCATCCCGGAAGAAGCACTGGTGAACGAGGGAAGCGAGACCCTCAGCTCACTCCTTGTCACCTCTGAAGGCAGAAAGACAGATTCCCCACCCGCCCACCAAGACACAGAGACTGTCGAGCCACCTGTTGACGATTTGGAATTGCCCTCAAGTCCTCAAACTAGCTCGCCTTGTCCCGAGCTGAGCATGGACTTGGTGGCAGGGATGATGGCCTGTGATGCCAGGCCTTTGTCTAACCCTTGGGACATTTTCCCTCCGCCGTGCGAGACGCTCAGCACCACCTCGTGCTCCAATGTGTCCATGGCCCCAGACGTCCTGCCGCCGCTGCTACAGGCTCCGTTTGGTCCCGTCCAATCCCTACTGGAGCCCGCCCCCATGGTGACCAGCACTCAAGTCCCAGTGCGCGGGTCAGGCGATTCCCAAACGTCAGAGCAAGGCAAAGGCGAGCAGAGCTTCCTCCCTCCGTACCAGAAGCCGCAGCCCTCGCCCAGCCACGTCCCCGCCTCCGGTTCTTCCTCTTCTTCGTCTTCATCGACTTCCGTGAGTCCGAGTCAGCCAGGATTGACCACCGCGTACTCAAATCTGCCGCCCGTCTTTGACCATTTTGGACGCATCGCTGCGAAGGGTGTGGATTTGCAGGAGGAGGTTGTTCAGAGGAAATGTAGGAAGGCGAAGAGGAAGAGGAGCGAGCTCACGCCGGATGCTTTAACCACCTTGGAGGAGGTGGATGCTGCTCACATGGCCTGGAGCCCTCCATCTTGGCTCTCGGAATCTCAGGGGCTCTCCAGGGAGGAGGTGGCGAGGAGCTTCAAGAAGGACGAAGCGGCAGCGAGCATCCCGAGGAAGACCCCTAGCGAACACAGCGACGGCTCCAAGTTCTCGTATTCCTACAAAGTTTCTGGCCAAAACCTGGACGACCTCAGCAGGTTGGAGGTTCCCGATGACTTGGTTCGCTGGGGGGTCCAGTATCTCGTCGCTCCAAAGCAGACATCAACAAATAACACCAACAAATAAATCATCCCAAACATCAAACTAACATCAGAACTGGACTGGTATGCGATACCTGCAGGTTTCACACTGGATGAGGCGGCTACAATTGAGTTAAACTCCTTTCTGTTTTGTGGGCTATTCAAGTGGAGGACATGCTTCAACTAGCTTACCAAAATGTCCCATAACAGATGATGTCAAATGAACTATCAGTGTGTCTGCGGTCTCTTTGAAACATGCTAGTAGTCCAGGCAACAATGATCAAAGTATTACAGGGCTCTGCACTGTTATGGGTTCATGTTGTTAGCATAATGTCATGTTATTAACACTTGAATCAGGAACTGTGCAACCAGAATCTATCAGAATATCTTATGCCCAGTGCAAGTGCAAGGCCAACTGTTATCTTTGCTAGTTTCTAGCGCTCAAAATCTCCCTTTTTTTCTTCTAATTACCACCGGGTTGCTAAAACACATCCTTTGATATACTGGCCCAGTGCTAATTAAAAGAAAAAGGTTTTGAGTGCTAGAAACTAGCAAAGATTGCACTTGCAGAGGGCGTAAGATATGGCCCATGTGTCATGGTAGTACCTTGTTATGCATGCGGTCTCAAACACTGGCTCATCTGCTGAGGTGGTGAATGACTGTAGATCAGAGGTTTTCACAGTGGGAGGTGGGCCTCCCCAGGGGGGATCTAAACCGTTTCAAGGGAGGCTCAGTGAATGCAAGTTAAGAAAATATGTTCCATTAGTTATCAAAAGGAGGTCACATGGACAAAGCTAAATGTGTGTGACTCCCAGAGTCAGAAAACAAATACATATTCCTTCAGACAGACCTTCTAATGTGTTTGATGTGGTCTGAAGTCAAACAGCAATATCAGGCTATCTAGGCCAGTGGTTCTCAAATGGGGGTCCGCGAAAAGTTTTCAGGAAAATAAAAATAAAACTTTCATTTTTTTTGCAAAAGCTTCATAGTTCAATGAAAAATATTGTTTGCTTTAAATCTAAAATGGTTCATGGATTACATTCTAATCTAACAAACCTATCAATTTAAAAGTCATGCACGTTACGTGGAAACAATTAAGCTTAGCCCAGAATCACAAATCAGAATGAGGGGGGTCCCGTTATATTTCCTATCTTGTAAGGGGTCCTTGGCTGAAAAACATTTGAGAACCTCTGATCTAGGCTACATTATTGAGTGTCTATGAGATCAAATGTTATGACGTTGAAATGCCACACATAGCACCTTTAATGCCGTTCAGATTGTAAACTTTTCAACTTTCAATAAACAGTGTTCTAAAAAAAATACTCCTGACCATGTTTTGTTTGTTGCCATGGGTATTTTACCATCAGACATGCAAATCTTTTCAGAATTAGTTCAAAGTTGTACATACAGTGGATAATATACAATAAAATATATATTTTCTCTTATCTGCTTATCGGTGGCCCTGTTGTTTAAATGTCCTTTATGAGGGCCTATTAAGCAGAATTTGACCCCCCCCCCCCCCCTCCCTTACCCAGAGATGCTCACAAGTCATTTTTTGCAAAGCCAAGTCAAGTCTCAAGTCTTTGAGCTAGAGAGTCCAAGTCAAGTCTCAAGTCTTTGAGCTAGAGAGTCCAAGTCAAGTCTCAAGTCTTTGAGCTAGAGAGTCCAAGTCAAGTCTCAAGTCTTTGAGCTAGAGAGTCCAAGTCAAGTCTCAAGTCTTTGAGCTAGAGAGTCCAAGTCAAGTCTCAAGTCTTTGAGCTAGAGAGTCCAAGTCAAGTCTCAAGTCTTTGAGCTAGAGAGTCCAAGTCAAGTCTCAAGTCTTTGAGCTAGAGAGTCCAAGTCAAGTCTCAAGTCTTTGAAGATAAGTCTCAAGTTGCTGTGTGTCACCCACCTGTAATGCAAACATTCCTTTGCCACATGATCGCCAGTGCATATGAGAATTGTTTCAATTGTTGGGTCTAAAATAAAGAGCCTGGTCTTCTACCTGCACTATTATTTGTAAAGTCTTCTTATGATCTAACAATGTTGATCTAGAAAATGTTGATATGCAACATATTTTGGTTCACAAATGTAAATGGCCAACATTTTATTCAGGTCACCAGGCTGTACTTGCTGATGGAGAATTCATTGTGCAACTTTCAGATCCCATTTGAAGCGATTTTCTCTCTTGAATCCAAATATGAGAATATTTGTATTCTTACTAGATATGATTTTATCCACAATTCCATGACTATAGGTAGAGAGATGAGGGTGAAACTGATATTTATTTCTACATTCTTTTAATTGTGTTAATGTCTTGTAAATTAAATAATGGTGAAGTTGAACAAATCATTAGTTTGCTAGGGACCCCCTGGGACCTCATCAATGACCAAACCAAAACCAAAGTAACTTTGTTGTGTTAGTGATGGCAGACTATGTGCTCTCTTGCCTTCTCTAACACGCCCCCTCAAAACAATATAGTGTACTGTCTAAGTTGAGCAACAGAGACAGACTTATTTACAAGCTGAGGAGCTAAATAACTCCTCGTTTATTTCATCAGCACCAGCAAAACATGTTGCATGAAATACAAAAAAATACTTTTTTTCATGAACACGACCATATAGTGATATAGTGTTCTAATCTAAATGACACATTTCAACAGGAGCAGCTAATGGAGACGACCTCTGTGATCTTATGTTTGAAACTAGACAAAGAAGTGAGAGGGTTCCGTTTCAGTGGAACTTTCAGGTCGTTCCAGGACAAAGGGCCAAAATAAATAGCAGACTCTTTTTTCCAGCCTCGGTCCTCAAACTTGGCATCTCAGGCTGGATCTGAGGCTGTAGGAGTTGTTTACCACCGTAAACTTGGAGCAGATGTAGCGGGATAACTTGCCTAAGATGGCTTCATACATTCAAATGTGCCAATGCTGCATCCTGCATAAAGCAAGTGAGGGCCAACCAAGAAAGTGGGCCAAGCAAAACTATAAGATGGTGTGCAACTTCTTGAAATGCTTTCAACACAAATACGCTAAATTTGGGCAAGTGTAAATTAAAAAAAAAAAAAAAAGTGAAATGGCTTAAATGGTAGATTCATAGGATACTTAATTTAAAGGCAAACCTTATTTCATTGTTTAATGGGAAACTGTTGTTTTTATAAGGCAGAAGACATCCAAGCAATGTAGGATGTGTCAGAAAACAACATTTGAACCCTATAATAGCCTTAATTGATTATGGCCTCTTGGAAGACATCAACACAATATCAAGTGTAGGTGATACACACATGATGCAAATTGTCTTGTGAAAAGTAGCTACTTCTGCAGATATGGGGCTTGTGAATGATGATGTTTCCATACAAAAGGACATTTGTATGTGTTTCACTCACACACACACACACACACACACACACACAAAGGTTTATTTATCTAAATTAAACTCAACTGTTGCAAATCAAATTTAGTGTACATGCATACTTCATTTATCAGAGTGTCAAATCTACTGCTGTTGACAGAAGTACAAGTAGCGGGCAGGTGAAATAATGAGCGCATTTAAAAAATCTTGATAAAAAAATCCACAGTTGAATGCTAACTGCATTCATGTACATCAATACTCCACCTATCATGGCAGACTGTTTGGGGAAGGGGGGTCGTAAAGGAGGGTCTCTGAATGTTGACTTCTGTCAAAAACAAGAAAACACTATTCTTAGTGAGTATATTGTAAAAAACATTCTATATGATGATAGGGTAATAATTTAATATTGAACAAAAAAATCAGGAATAGCAAGTCAACATACTGTATATGACACATAGAAGTGGTACACATCATCTGAAAGCTGGGAAAGTGAAGATTAATTTGAGATGCAGCTCAGCAGTCTGTCAAGTTTTTCTAGTCATAAATCTGTAATAAACATTGTGTTTTAGGCATCTATTCAAATGTTGAATGTTTAGAGTGCACAAGTGCTTAGATTAGAACATTATGATGGAACTTATAGCCTATGATGACCATCCCCATGCTCAATTATGTCTCATAAATTGTTGCAGCAGTTTTTGATTTGATACCATTTGTTAGAGATTTTGTGGCTGATTTCAATTTTTTTTTTACTCTAAAATGGATAAAAAGGGTCAGAAATCCCACCAAAATCCCACATTATGACAGCAAGACCTTGAGGAACCTCATAGAAAAACCCATGCTGTGATTTGGTATCAAAAACTTTTGACATTTGGAAATTTGGAAAGATTTGCATTTTTCTGGATTTGGTGGCGAACACTTCTGTTCTGGCTTAGAAACCCCCTTATTGTCAATACAGCGAGGAAAGCCATAGTTAGCCATCTCTAGTTAGTGAAAGTAAAGTTTCATGAGGCTGTGTTTACCCTAGAGGTCACATTAGGTCATTTTATTCAGTCAGGTCAAGTTTTGAAAAATGGTCTCACTACAATGAAATGGCTACTGTACTATGGAGACTAACATCATCACACATGAAGACAATTGAGCTCAGTAAATCCACAAGTCTCAGCATTCCAGATACCCAATTTATGCAATTACAAGACTGTTTAGGGACCCAAGTGTATGCAGAAATATCCACATAGAATAAGTGAAAATAACACATTTATACTGCATGCAAAACACGGCATGGATTTTTACCAATAACTGAATGTGATTAGCAGGAAGTGGGCGTGTCTGTAATGGGGAGAGTTGTGGGTACCCATAGAAGCCATTCTCATTCAGATATCTTGAGCTGAGAGGTCAAGGGACCCCTTTGAAAAAAGGCCCTGCCAGTTTGTCCCTCTCCAAATGAGGCTACCATGGATGGACCGACCACAAAATAACTATCCAACCTTTCAATAAACATGCATGCACAGGCAGCCACATTTTTAACATCATTATTCATATAATTTGACAAACATCAATGTAAACAATACAACCAGTGTTAGTGTGAGTAAAATCTCAACTCTTCTCCACAGATCTAGACGAGCCCTTGGCTGACCTGCATGATGATTGGCTTCCAGAGGAAAGTGCACGTATGCACACTACATACTTGCATACATAAACACTCAAATGCCCCTCCACCAGATAACAATTCATGTTTACTCTCCTGTGTGGACTATCATGTGTCTCTTCAAGGCTCCTTTATGACGAAAACCTTTACCACAGACTGAGCAAATATATTGTTTCTCTCCTGTGTGGATTATCATGTGTGCCTTCAAGTCTCCTTTACGACCAAAACCTTTACCACAGACTGAGCAAGTAAATTGTTTCTCTCCTGTGTGGATTATCATGTGTTCCTTCAACGATCTTTTTCGACCAAAACCTTTACCACAGACTGAGCAAGTAAATTGTTTCTTGCCTGTGTGGATTATCATGTGTGACTTCAAGTCTCCTTTACGACCAAAACCTTTACCACAGACTGAGCAAATAAATTGTTTCTCAGCTGTGTGGACTATCATGTGTTTCTTCAAGGATCCTTTTTCACCAAAACCCTTACCACAGACTGAGCAAGTAAATTGTTTCTCACCTGTGTGGACTAGCATGTGTGTCTTCAAGTGTCCTTTACGACCAAAACCTTTACCACAGACTGAGCAAGTAAATTGTTTATCACCTGTGTGGATTATCATGTGTCTCTTCAAGTTTCCTTTTTCACCAAAACCCTTACCACAGACTGAGCAAATAAATTGTTTCTCAGCTGTGTGGATTATCATGTGTTTCTTCAAGGATTCTTTTTGACCAAAACCTTTACCACAGACTGAGCAATTAAATTGTTTGTCACCTGTGTGGACTATTATGTGTTTCTTCAAGTAATCTTTACGACCAAAACCTTTACCACAGAGTGAGCAAGTAAATTGTTTCTCACCTGTGTGGACTATCATGTGTGTCTTCAAGTCTCCTTTATGACCAAAACCTTTACCACAGACTGAGCAAATCAATTGTTTCTCGCCTGTGTGGATTATCATGTGTTTCTTCAAGGATCCTTTTTGACCAAAACCTTTACCGCAGAGTGAGCAATTAAATTGTTTCTCTCCTGTGTGGATTATCATGTGTTTCTTCAAGGATTCTTTTTGACCAAAACCTTTACCACAGACTGAGCAATTAAATTGTTTGTCACCTGTGTGGACTATCATGTGTTTCTTCAAGTAATCTTTACGACCAAAACCTTTACCACAGAGTGAGCAATTAAATTGTTTATCACCTGTGTGGACTATCATGTGTCTTTTCAACTGTGCTTTATCACCAAATATTTTACAACAAACTGAGCAGCTGTGTTTCTTCCTATGAACTTCACTGTTTTTCTGTGAGTCTAAACCTGAATGAGGTTCACCAGTTTCCATCCATTCTTCATCACTGTGTTCAGTCTCAGCTTCAGAAGAGTCTGAAGTCTTGTCATCACTAGTTGGTTGTAAATTACTAGCTGGATCTAAGTTCCTGGCTGGTTTTGATACTCCACAGTCCTCTCCATCAGCTTCTGTTTTCATCTGTTCAGTTGAGCAGCTGGCTAAAGGCTCTGCCTCTCTGTTCTCCTCAGTTTGGCTTTGATGAAGATGTGAGGACTGAGGTTTCTCTTCCTCATCTTCACTCTTCACAGGAACAGCAGTGAATGGAAACTTGGGGGTATCAGCCTCCTCCAGCCCTTGAAGCTGCTCTCCCTCCTGATTGATCCAGAGTTCCTCCTGTTCCTCTTTAATGTGTGGAGGCTCTGGGTCCTCCTGTTCCTCTTTAATGTGTGGGAGCTCTGGGTCCTCCTGTTCCTCTTTAATGTGTGGGAGCTCTGGGTCCTCCTGTTCCTCTTTAATGTGTGGGGGCTCTGGGTCCTCCTGTTCCTCTTTAATGTGTGGAGGCTCTGGGTCCTCCTGTTCCTCTTTAATGTGTGGAGGCTCTGGGTCCTCCTGTTCCTCTTTAATGTGTGGAGGCTCTGGGTCCTCCTGGTGCAGACTGGGGCTCCACTCCTGCTGCTCAGCGGGAACCGCAGTTATGCGCTGTTTCACCACAGCTCTCAGCTTTTGGACTTTAGACATTTTCATTTTCACACAGTGACAGGAACTTTAACTCCTGAACTACTTACTGTCAAACTGTATCCTTCAAAACTCCAATAGCTTCACAGCTAACGCTTCACAGCCACGGAGTTCACAGCTAATACAGCTAACGTTAGCTTCACAGCCACGGAGTTCACAGCTAATACAGCTAACGTTAGCTTCACAGCTAATACAGCTCACGTTAGCTTCACAGCTAAACCACTGAAGAGAGGAGCTTCTTCTTCCCCTCAAGAGTTAAACGGAGCCGCTGTTCCAGTTTATATATTCGTGATAATAGCATCCGCACACACGAGTCTTCTGTTTGTAAATTCAACTTATGAAAGGATATAACCGCGAAATAATACGCTACTGCTCCTTTCAGGAACATTTGCAATGCATACACCGTCAGCCATCTTGCGCGACATCATAACAACGAGGGGGAGGGGGCGCGCGTGAATAATGCGTCATTCGACAGCCACGCCCACCGTGGGGGAAACAAGGGGGGGGGGAGGGGGGGTTTCAACAGATATGGTCACATGGTAGCCAAAGTTTCTCAAGCCAGTCTATGGAGAAGTCCCTCACTGCAGTGTGGAGAAGCTCAACGTCCGCATCTGTAGCCTGACAAGGTTTTTCCTGTTTTCAAGTAGACAAATCTGTCAAAGATTGATTTCAACACAGAGAGGAGAGATGTAGCCTGCATTGAAAAAACGACCTCAATGGCGTCTAATAATGTTCATTTTAATTATTGAATTATTGCAGACCGACTTGTGTAGCCTACAACAAAACGGTAATTGGGTCAATGACATGAGGTCCATATGTTTGTGTCTCAGTGCATTATTCAATTAAAAAAAATCATTGGATCAATTCATGACATGTAGCCTATCACTTTATTTCATAAAACCTATTTAGCTTGTACCCATTTTCATTAGGCTACATTAAAAAAAAAATATATATATACGCTAGCCTATATTAGCCTATTTCATGTTTTTGCATCTCAAACCCCCAAAATGTCAGGTGGTGCAACCGTCTGAGCAAATGAACCCACAAGAACACTATTAAAAATTGTATTTTAATGATAATCAATTTAAAATCAAATACTATTGCATAATTTCATGTTTGAAGCCTCTCAAATAAACCAAATTTTACAAATACTAATAGTTTTAAAGCTGTTGAGATCATTGAAAAACGTTTGTCCGGCAATTTGCATGTTCTCAAATGTCAGGGTAGCACAACCGTAAACATGGGACTTTTATTGTGAAAGAAAGCATTGCATCATAGCAAACAGCATGCTTTGCAGCTATAAGACCCCAAGTGAGCTTTCTGGCTCATGAAAAGGTTGATCAATCTCTTCTAATATTAATAAAAATAGCTACTTTCAACTCATAGGGAGGCTGGTACACTTTCCATGTCAGGTGGTACAACCAATGTAAAACTATGAAAATGTCATTTTATCATAAAAATCTTTCTTCTATTAAAAAAAAAAACTTGCTAGCAAAGGCTCAACCTAATACAGGTTAAATATAATACAGCCTTAAAGCTGAAATTAGTTGCAAATATCAGGTGGCACAACCACTAAGTCAGGTGGTGCAACTGCAAGTAATGCCACGATAGACTGCCTAAGTCTTAATTTAAAACTTATAAACGGTTTAGAAATGTAAGAAACCATCTTAAAGCTTTACATAACATTATTTGTTTAATAATTAACTCTAAATATACAACAAAACTAGAAGGAAATGTGAATACAGATAACATCAGATGCTTTTCGTTTTCATGTTGTCTCAGTTGCAGCACAGGTAGGCAAAATGCTCAATCATGCAGCTTGATGAGAATTAGATGATTATTTTTTACAAACGTTTTGGTTACGCCACCTGACATTTTTGGGGTGGCAGAGTTGAAAATACAGTCAAAAAATGAATTAAACACTTGGAAATGTTGGCCCACAAATGAAACCTGTTTAAACACAATGTGCTGGACTAAAACATTTGCAGTAGGCCTACATCCATTTTGAAAATACTTTTTTAAAAATCAGTTTTTTTAAGCCTTATTTGTCATTGACCCAATTGCAAAAAGGGATTGCAGATACTGAGTAAATACCACTTTCCTGTAGGCTGCTTGTAGATCATTTTAATCCATTTAGGAACCACACTGTGTGTGCATCATTGTTTATAGCTGCATTTCCGCAGCTCTCAGCTCTCTGTGTTGAATCTATTTGTTGTTTTCATGATCATGCCCTCAATTAGACATAATGCCAGGTCAATACTGATTGTTGCTTTTTGCATATATTTATCAGTTTAAGAGAATAAAGGGTTTAATATGACATCTACAGAATTACAAATGTAGGCAAGGTCTTTAATCTACCCATCCAAAGACAACAACAACCTGTAAAAACAATCAATATAACACAAAGTCTCACAGACAGACATATTTGTGAAGATGTACATTATTGTTCATCCCCCCTGTTGTGATTAGACGTTTAGAACCCCCCCCCCCCCCCCCTACAGGAAATGAATGAACTACTGTTGATGAAGCTCAGTGTGAACGCATAGTAATGATGAGAATCTTAATTTGTCATTGTGCCCTTGCCCCTCCCCCCTCTCTCTCTCTTCCAGCCTCTCAGAGTCAGTGGTGAAAAATGTGGTCTTGAATACGACTCTGTCTCTCTAAGCTGTGAAGGGCTGGGCAACTCTTCTGCTGGAGAGTTTTGAGGAACACAACAACAATAAAGGAAGAAAAGAAACGAATCGCACATCATCATCACTGACTTATATCATTAGACACTGCTGTCAGTCTGGATCAGGAGAGTGCAGCAACGCCGTCAACATCACTGTGACTGCTATGCTAAAGTTAGCCTGATTTTGAGTTGTTTGACTTTTATCAGCCTCTACTGGTAAGCAGTGGACATGTCACACACTCGGTCAGGGGGCACCTGTTTGGGGCGGAAGGGAACTGGTGGGAATAGCGTGATCCTCCCACGTGTTACGACCTGCCGGTGAAGCTCCGAACTGTCGGGTGAAAAGAAGCGGCTGGCAGCTGTGCATGTGTCGGAGGAAGCGTGGTGCTAGTCTACGGCTCTCCCCAGATCGGCACAGGGTGGAGCAGCGACCGGGGCAGCAGGAGGGAATTGGCCAAGTAGGCTACAATTGTGGAGAAAATGGGGGGAATTTCAGAAAGAAAGTAAATAAAAAATAAATGTCACTCACACCTGGGATCTGCTCAGTATAACCAGGGAGCAGTTCTATTGGAGCAACAAGGGGATTGTATGCTTTGCTCAAAGGCACTTCAGTAGGCCTAGGAGTTGCTGAGGGAAGAGAGAGCATTCATTACAAATTCACTTCCTCCAGATAGATTTTGTCTTGAGATTTTCTCTCGACTTAAAGCCTAATTCCATGTTGAAACTCCACTGGGGTAAAGAATAATTTTAAGTCATCATAATCATATAAAATCTTTGCTTTCTCTGTTGGCCTTAATGGTTATGAGTGACAGGAGGTGCAGGGCACCACAGGCTGTGTCAACCCTGCACATTTGCTGTAAACACACACCTCCAGGACCCATTCAAAGCTTTAAATAAGGAGGTGTCTCTGGATGTTTAGTTTGGTCAAAAACAAGAAAACACTATTCTTAGTTAGTATTTTGCAAAAAACATTCTATGTAGCGGAGACAAAGTAAAAAGCTGCTGAGAAGCTGAGATAGGTCTTGTTTGTAGATTCATTGACGCACTAAACAAAAGATTCACTGAGATAAAACAAAAACAAAAACACGTTTTAAAGTTTTATTACAAAGAAAAAATAATCAACTCAATAGAACTTATATAAAGTAACTTGTATCAAAGTAATCACAGCGATCAGAAACGAATGAACAGAGGTCAACAACAAATACAGCGACCTACTCACTCGCCTCTTTCCTCCCCAGCAACAGGTGAACAGGTGTATAAATGAACTAGAGTAGGGATATCACCGCCCCCATTCATTTGAGCCAATTCATTCTATCAATCACAATAACAAATAAACAAAAGAACCAGAATATAAACAAGCACAATAATCAATTTTCTCAATCATCATCATCTGTATATAAATGGGAGCTAGGCCTCTGTCTGTCTGTCCCACTGTGATTGTCAGTCGGACAAATGGTCAGAAATCCCACCAAAATACCACATTATGACAGCAAGACCTTGAGGAACCCCATAGAAAAACCCACGTTGTGATTTGGTATCAAAAACTTTTGACATTTGGAGATTTCTGTAAGATTTGTAGTTTTCTGCATTTGGTGGCGAACACTTCTGTTCTGGCTTAGAAACCCCCTTATTGTCAATATAGGTAGGAAAGCCATAGAGCCCCTAGGTCTCTAGTTAGTGGAAGTAAAGTTTCATGAGGCTGTGTTTATCCTAGAGGTCACATTAGGTCATTTTATTCAGTCAGGTCAAGTTTTGAAAAATGGTCTCACTACAATGAAATGGCTACTGTACTATGGAGACTAACATCATCACACATGAAGACAATTGAGCTCAGTAAATCCACAAGAGTCTCAGCATTCCAGATACCCAATTTATGCAATTCCAAGACTGTTTAGGGACCCAAGTGTATGCAGAAATATTCACATAGAATAAGTGAAAATAACACATTTATACTGCATGCAAAACACGGCATGGATTTTGCCAATAACTGAATGTGATCAGCAGGAAGTGGGCGTGTCTGTAATGGGGAGAGTTGTGGGTACCCATAGAAGCCATTCTCATTCAGATATCTTGAGCTGAGAGGTCAAGGGACCCCTTTGAAAAAAGGCCCTGCCAGTTTGTCCCTCTCCAAATGAGGCTACCATGGGTGGACCGACCACAAAATAACTATCCAACCTTTGAATAAACATGCCTGCACAGGCAGCCACATTTTTAACATGATTATTCATATCATTTGACAAACAAGACACAAGCTAAGACGAGTGTGCAGAAGACTAAAGCTGAAACATCAGAGCTATCTCCTTCAGCATCCCCATCCTAAAGGAAGTGGGTGAGCCTGAAATACTGTCTCTCTCTCTCTCACACACACACACAGACACACACACACACAGTACACGCTTGCATATATAAACACTCAAATGCCCCTCCACCAGATAACAATTCATGTTTACTCTCCTGTGTGGACTATCATGTGTCTCTTCAAGTTTCCTGCCCAACAAAAACCTTTACCACAGACTGAGCAAGGAAATTGTTTCTCGCCTGTGTGGATTATCATGTGTGCATTCAAGTTGTCTTTACGACCAAAACCTTTACCACAGACGGAGCAAATAAATTGTTTCTCTCCTGTGTGGATTATCATGTGTGACGTCAACATTCCTTTACGACCAAAACCTTTACCACAGACGGAGCAAATAAATTTTTTCTCACCTGTGTGGATTATCATGTGTGACTTCAAGTTTCTTTCCCAACAAAAACATTTACCACAGACTGAGCAAGTAAATTGTGTCTCTCCTGTGTGGACTATCATGTGTCTCTTCAAGGATTCTTTATGACCAAAACCTTTACCACAGACTGAGCAAATAAATTGTTTCTCACCTGTGTGGATTATCATGTGTAACTTCAAGTTTCCTTTATAACCAAAACCTGTACCACAGACTGAGCAAGTAAATTGTTTCTCACCTGTGTGGATTATCATGTGTGTCTTCAAGCTTCCTTTATGACCAAAACCTTTACCACAGACTGAGCAAGTAAATTGTTTGTCATCTGTGTGGATTATCATGTGTGACTTCAATTCTCCTTTACGACCAAAACCTTTACCACAGAGTGAGCAAGTAAATTGTTTGTCACCTGTGTGGACTATCATGTGTGTCTTCAAGTATCCTTTTTGACCAAAACCTTTACCACAGACTGAGCAATTAAATTGTTTCTCACCTGTGTGGACTAGCATGTGTGTCTTCAAGGATCCTTTTTGACCAAAACCTTTACCACAGACTGAGCAATTAAATTGTTTCTCTCCTGTGTGGACTATCATGTGTCTTTCCAACTGTGCTTTACCACCAAATATTTTACAACAAATTGAGCAGCTGTGTTTCTTCCTAAGAACTTCACTGTTTTTCTGTGAGTCTAAACCTGAATGAGGTTGACTAGTTTCCATCCATTCTTCATCACTGTGTTCAGTCTCAGGTTCAGAAGAGGCTGAAGTCTTGTCATCACTAGTTGGTTGTAAATTACTATCTGGATCTAAGTTCCTGGCTGGTTCTGATACTCCACAGTCCTCTCCATCAGCTTCTGTTTTCATCTGTTCAGTTGAGCAGCTGGCTAGAGGCTCTGCCTCTCTGTTCTCATCAGTTTGGCTTTGATGAAGCTGTGAGGACTGATGTTTCTCTTCCTCATCTTCACTCTTCACAGGAACAGCAGTGAATGGGAACTCTGTGATATCAGCCTCCTCCAGCCCTTGAAGCTGCTCTCCCTCCTGACTGATCCAGAGTTCCTCCTGTTCCTCTTTAATGTGTGGAGGCTCTGGGTCCTCCTGTTCCTCTTTAATGTGTGGGGGCTCTGGGTCCTCCTGTTCCTCTTTAATGTGTGGCGGCTCTGGGTCCTCCTGTTCCTCTTTAATGTGTGGAGGCTCTGGGTCCTCCTGAATGTGTGGAGGCTCTGGGTCCTCCTGTTCCTCTTTAATGTGTGGAGGCTCTGGGTCCTCCTGTTCCTCTTTAATGTGTGGAGGTTCTGGGTCCTCCTGGTGCAGACTGGGGCTCCACTCTTGCTGCCCAGCGGGAACCGCAGTTAGGCGCTGCTCCACCACAGCTCTCAGCTTCTGGACTTTAGACATTTTCATTTTCAAACAGAGACAGGAACTTTTCCTCTTGAACTATTTACTGACAAACTGTATCCTTCAAAGCTCCAATAGCTTCACAGCTAACGTCAGTTTCACAGCTAATGCTTCACAGCCATGGAGTTCACAGCTAATACAGCTAATGTTAGCTTCACAGCTAATGCTTCACAGCCACGGAGTTCACAGCTAATACAGCTAATGTTAGCTTCACAGCCATGGAGCTCACAGCTAATACAGCTAATGTTAGCTTCACAGCTAATGCTTCACAGCCACGGAGTTCACAGCTAATACAGCTAATGTTAGCTTCACAGCTAATGCTTCACAGCCACGGAGTTCACAGCTAATACAGCTAACGTTAGCTTCACAGCTAAACCACTGAAGAGAGGAGCTTCTTCTTCCCCTCAAGAGTTAAACGGAGCCGCTGTTCCAGTTGATATATTCGTGATAATATCATCCGCACACACGAGTCTTCTGTTTGTAAATTAAACTTATGAAAGGATATAACCGGGAAATAATACGCTACTGATCCTTTCAGGAACATTTGCAATGCATACACCGTCAGCCATCTTGCGCGACATCAGAGGGGGGGGGGGGGGGGGGGGGGGCGTGAATATGCGTCATTCGACAGCCACGCCCACCGTGTGGGTGAGGGGGAGAGCTGTGGTCTGATGTCAGACTGAAGTGATGCTGCCTGCAGGAGACTCAGTCAGTCAGTCCATCAGCAGCATGGAGATAACAGCTCTCTGCATTGTGATTGGTGAGTACTGTTCAGTCCTGTGTGTGTGTGTGTGTGTGTGTCTGTGTGTGCATCATTGTTTATAGCTGCATTTCCACAGCTCTCAGCTCTCTGTGTTGAATCTATTTGTTGTTTTCATGATCATGCCCTCAATTAGACATAATGCCAGCTCAATGCTGATTGTTGTTTTTTGCATATATTTATTAGTTGAAGAGAATAAAGGGTTTAATATGACATCATCAACAACATCACAAAGTCTCACAGACAGACACATTTGTGTAGATGTACACCACTGTTCATTCCCCCTGTTGTGTTTAGTGCTCAGTGCTGCTGCTGCACCACTGCCACACACGCACACACACAGACACACACACACACACACACACACACACACACACACACACACACATACACACACACACACACAGACTGAGCAAGTTTTATGCTCCTAACAAATGGAATGAGCTCCAGGACAATTTAAAATTGGAGCGATTGATTACTTATTACACTACTTTTGCATTACTTTCACCAAAACAACAGCAGCAGCATGACATGGCCGCCCTGCAACCATACAGACAAATAATTTCAACCGCCTTGAAGTCAGTGTAAACACTCCAAAATTCTAAATGTTATTATTTTCCTTTGTTATTGTCATCTATAGTGGTTATTTGCATAAAAACACAGTTTGATTAGGAAATGATTGTATCTTTTTTAAATATGTGCTTTGATTTAAAAAAAATAATAACTCAATGTGTAACTTGAGTTACTTGACAAAGTAACTGGTATAATATTACTGAAATCCTATAACAAGTTACATTACTGAGTTACTGCTAAAAGTAATATATTACATGTATGCTACTTTTGTAATGAGTTACCCCCAACACTGAATCTAACTATATGAGACCCAACATAATTAACATTAAGAACACTAAAAGAGGAACATCTAGTTTCATGTTTGAATGAAACTAGACCAGCAGAACTATACAAAGGTGGTGTGTTATTTCTTGAAATGCTTTCAACACAAATACGCTAAATTTGGGCAAGTGTAAATTAAAAATAAAAATAAAAAGTGAAATGGCTTAAATGGTGGATTCATAGGATACTTAATTTAAAGGCAAACCTTATTTCATTGTTTAATGGGAAACTGTTGTTTTTATAAGGCAGAAGACATCCAAGCAATGTAGGATGTGTCAGAAAACAACATTTGAACCCTATAATAGCCTTAATTGATTATGGCCTCTTGGAAGACATCAACACAATATCAAGTGTAGGTGATACACACATGATGAAGACATCAACACAATATCAAGTGTAGGTGATACACACATGATGCAAATTGTCTTGTGAAAAGTAGCTACTTCTGCACATATGGGGCTTGTGAATGATGATGTTTCCATACAAAAGGACATTTGAATGTGTTTCACACACACACGCACACACACACACACACACACACACACACACACTCACACACACACACACTCACACACACACACACACACACACACACACACACACACACACACACACACACACACACACACACACACACACACAAAGGTTTATTTATCTAAATTAAACTCAACTGTTGCAAATCAAATTTAGTGTACATGCATACTTCATTTATCAGAGTGTCAAATCTACTGCTGTTGACAGTACTCGAAGTACAAGTAGCCGGCAGGTGAAATAATGAGCCCATTTAAAAAATCTTGATAAAAAAAAATCCACAGTTGAATGCTCACTGCATTCATGTACATCAATACTCCACCTATCATGGCAGACTGTTTGGGGAAGGGGGGTCGTAAAGGAGGGTCTCTGAATGTTGACTTCTGTCAAAAACAAGAAAACACTATTCTTAGTGAGTATATTGTAAAAAACATTCTATATGATGATAGGGTAATAATTTAATATTGAACAAAAAAATCAGGAATAGCAAGTCAACATACTGTATATGACACATAGAAGTGGTACACATCATCTGAAAGCTGGGAAAGTGAAGATTAATTTGAGATGCAGCTCAGCACTCTGTCAAGTTTTTCTAGTCATAAATCTGTAATAAACATTGTGTTTTAGGCATCTATTCAAATGTTGAATGTTTAGAGTGCACAAGTGCTTAGATTAGAACATTATGATGGAACTTATAGCCTATGATGACCATCCCCATGCTCAATTATGTCTCATAAATTGTTGCAGCAGTTTTTGATTTGATACCATTTGTTAGAGATTTTGTGGCTGATTTCAATTTTTTTTTTTACTCTAAAATGGATAAAAAGGGTCAGAAATCCCACCAAAATCCCACATTATGACAGCAAGACCTTGAGGAACCTCATAGAAAAACCCATGCTGTGATTTGGTATCAAAAACTTTTGACATTTGGAAATTTGGAAAGATTTGCATTTTTCTGGATTTGGTGGCGAACACTTCTGTTCTGGCTTAGAAACCCCCTTATTGTCAATACAGCGAGGAAAGCCATAGTTAGCCATCTCTAGTTAGTGAAAGTAAAGTTTCATGAGGCTGTGTTTACCCTAGAGGTCACATTAGGTCATTTTATTCAGTCAGGTCAAGTTTTGAAAAATGGTCTCACTACAATGAAATGGCTACTGTACTATGGAGACTAACATCATCACACATGAAGACAATTGAGCTCAGTAAATCCACAAGTCTCAGCATTCCAGATACCCAATTTATGCAATTACAAGACTGTTTAGGGACCCAAGTGTATGCAGAAATATCCACATAGAATAAGTGAAAATAACACATTTATACTGCATGCAAAACACGGCATGGATTTTTTACCAATAACTGAATGTGATTAGCAGGAAGTGGGCGTGTCTGTAATGGGGAGAGTTGTGGGTACCCATAGAAGCCATTCTCATTCAGATATCTTGAGCTGAGAGGTCAAGGGACCCCTTTGAAAAAAGGCCCTGCCAGTTTGTCCCTCTCCAAATGAGGCTACCATGGATGGACCGACCACAAAATAACTATCCAACCTTTCAATAAACATGCATGCACAGGCAGCCACATTTTTAACATCATTATTCATATAATTTGACAAACATCAATGTAAACAATACAACCAGTGTTGGTGTGAGTAAAATCTCAACTCTTCTCCACAGATCTAGACGAGCCCTTGGCTGACCTGCATGATGATTGGCTTCCAGAGGAAAGTGCACGTATGCACACTACATACTTGCATACATAAACACTCAAATGCCCCTCCACCAGATAACAATTCATGTTTACTCTCCTGTGTGGACTATCATGTGTCTCTTCAAGGCTCCTTTATGACGAAAACCTTTACCACAGACTGAGCAAATATATTGTTTCTCTCCTGTGTGGATTATCATGTGTGCCTTCAAGTCTCCTTTACGACCAAAACCTTTACCACAGACTGAGCAAGTAAATTGTTTCTCTCCTGTGTGGATTATCATGTGTTCCTTCAACGATCTTTTTCGACCAAAACCTTTACCACAGACTGAGCAAGTAAATTGTTTCTCTCCTGTGTGGATTATCATGTGTGTCTTCAAGTTTCCTTTACGACCAAAGCCTTTACCACAGACTGAGCAAGTAAATTGTTTCTCACCTGTGTGGACTATCATGTGTGTCTTCAAGTGTCCTCCTTGACAAAAACATTTACCACAGACTGAGCAAGTAAATTGTTTCTCACCTGTGTGGACTAGCATGTGTGTCTTCAAGTGTCCTCCTTTACAAAAACGTTTACCACAGACTGAGCAAGTAAATTGTGTCTCTCCTGTGTGGACTATCATGTGTCTCTTCAAGGATTCTTTATGACCAAAACCTTTACCACAGACTGAGCAAATAATTTGTTTCTCTCCTGTGTGGATTATCATGTGTGACTTCAAGTCTCCTTTACGACCAAAACCTTTACCACAGACTGAGCAAATAAATTGTTTCTCAGCTTTGTGGATTATCATGTGTTTCTTCAAGGATCCTTTTTCACCAAAACCCTTACCACAGACTGAGCAAGTAAATTGTTTCTCACCTGTGTGGACTAGCATGTGTGACTTCAAGTATCCTTTAAGACCAAAACCCTTACCACAGACTGAGCAAATAAATTGTTTCTCACCTGTGTGGACTATCATGTGTCTCTTCAAGGATTCTTTATGACAAAAACCTTTACCACAGACTGAGCAAATAAATTGTTTCTCTCCTGTGTGGACTATCATGTGTGACTTCAAGTATCCTTTAAGACCAAAACCCTTACCACAGACTGAGCAAATATATTGTTTCTCTCCTGTGTGGACTATCATGTGTGACTTCAAGGATCCTTTACGACCAAAACCCTTACCACAGACTGAGCAAGTAAATTGTTTCTCACCTGTGTGGACTATCATGTGTCTCTTCAAGGATCCTTTTTCACCAAAACCTTTACCACAGAATGAGCAAGTAAATTGTTTCTCACCTGTGTGGACTATCATGTGTGCCTTCAAGTATCCTTTAAGACCAAAACCTTTACCACAGACTGAGCAATTAAATTGTTTTTCACCTGTGTGGACTATCATGTGTCTCTTCAAGTGTGCTTCATGACCAAATATTTTACCACAGTCTGGGCAGCTGTGTTTCTTCCTAAGAACTTCACTGTTTTTCTGTGAGTCTAAACCTGAATGAGGTTCACTCGTTTCCATCCATTCTTCATCACTGTGTTCAGTCTCAGGTTCAGAAGAGGCTGAAGTCTTGTCATCACTAGTTGGTTGTAAATTACTATCTGGATATAAGTTCCTGGCTGGTTCTGATACTCCACAGTCCTCTCCATCAGGTTCTGTTTTCATCTGTTCAGTTGAGCAGCTGGCTAGAGGCTCTGCCTCTTTGTTCTCATCAGTTTGGCTTTGATGAAGCTGTGAGGACTGAGGTTTCTCTTCCTCATCTTCACTCTTCACAGGAACAGCAGTGAATGGGAACTTGGTGATATCAGCTTCCTCCGGCCCTTGAAGCTGCTGTCCCTCCTGACTGATCCAGAGTTCCTCCTGTTCCTCTTTAATGTGTGGAGGCTCTGGGTTATCCTGTTCCTCTTTAATGTGTGGAGGCTCTGGGACCTCCTGTTCCTCTTTAATGTGTGGAGGCTCTGGGTCCTCCTGTTCCTCTTTAATGTGTGGAGGCTCTGGGTCCTCCTGTTCCTCTTTAATGTGTGGAGGCTCTGGGTCCTCCTGTTCCTCTTTAATGTGTGGAGGCTCTGGGTCCTCCTGTTCCTCTTTAATGTGTGGAGGCTCTGGGCCCTCCTGTTCCTCTTTAATGTGTGGGAGCTCTGGGTCCTCCTGGTGCAGACTGGGGTTCCACTCCTGCTGCTCAGCGGGGCGCTGCTTCACCACAGCTCTCAGCTTCTGGACTTTAGACATTTTCATTTTCACAGTGACAGTAACTTTTCCTTCTGAACTATTTACTGTCAAACTGTATCCTTCAAACCTCCAATAGCTTCACAGCTAATGCTTCACAGCCACGGAGTTCACAGCTAATACAGCTAACGTTAGCTTCACAGCCACGGAGGTCACAGCTAATACAGCTAACGTTAGCTTCACTGCTAAACCACTGAAGAGAGGAGCTTCTTCTTCCCCTCAAGAGTTAAACGGAGCCGCTGTTCCAGTTGATATATTCGTGATAATATCATCCGCACACACGAGTCTTCTGTTTGTAAATTCAACTTATGAAAGGATATAACCGGGAAATAATACGCTACTGCTCCTTTCAGGAACATTTGCGCAGTCATGCTCAGTGTCCATTCTATTCTACGTCATCATTCCCCGTCTCTCTGTCCTGGTCTAATCCCGTCATTCTACTCTCGCGATATCATCCACTATACTACAGTGTAACTGATAACTTTAGAGCAGACGTACACACGTCCCAAAAGGGGCTATAGGGAACGGTCAGTCTTCAACAAATTATTTTTCAAAGTCAGAAATTCACCCAAAATCAATCCTAGATCTGCTTGAACGCTGTAGTAGAGTAGTTTGAACTGTGAAGCTGTTACAATACAGTAGGTGGCGGTAATGCAGCAGGATGCCTTACTGGCCGCAATAATACAACCCAAAGAAGAAGAAGTCGAGAAGAACGCAGTAATATTGCAAGCACAAACATAATAAAACACCCGGTAATAATTTCAAAATAAAACTATGCTTTGCCACAAGTTGCTGCTCTTCTGAACAATTCAAAGTTAAAAACGCAAAACTAAGAATATATTTGATGACGAATAAACGACCAAACGTATTTTCCACTGCATATATTCATAGCCATGTAGGCCTGTGCAAGATGTCGTATATAGTTTATGCTTTTATTTTGAAGGCCAACTCGTCTTATTTCCTTTATTATTCTGGATATCTCTGGGTAGCTTGACGTAACTGGCAAACACAGGTTAACTTGGACAAACATGAGACACGAACATTATTATTTTGTGCCTACATGCGGCCAGCCAAAGTTAATGGATCTGACTGTTAAACAACTCGAAACTGGGGACTGATGGCGGAATAGTTTAATCTAAAGCTACAAATCCGTTAACGATCTGGATAACGTTAGTGTTTGTAGTAAATAAAACATCAGCATTGAATGGTGGTCGTTAATTAGGCGTTAGCTCTCTGCGGGACTTGCAGCGAAAAGGAACCTTTAAGCATGCAGTAATGTTTCCCTGACGGAGTATAACTGGGAGACGCACAATATCCGACCGGAACCGAGAGATTCAGTCCACCACAGGCATGGCTCGATCTTGGAACAGACTGCAACCGTGGATAGAGACTCTGATCCTGAGCTATGGCAGTGAGCAGGAGGGCAGCCCTGGCCCGCTGAGGGCTCATGTTATTGGGGTGGGTAAGATGTCTCAGGCCCAGGGCTCAGAGGGCCCCCCCGGCCTGCTCTTCCTGTCCGATGGGGTGGTCCAGATCCCCGCTGCTCTGACCGAATCCGCCTGGGAGCGTCTCCAAGAGCAAGAGGAACGTGAGTATTTATCCAGCCTGGTCAACACGACAGTGTACATCCACGCCTACTGCCTGCAGTTCCACATGGCGCCTGAGCAGAACAGGTGCAGGTTCTACCTGTCGGTGGGCAAGCTGGCCACCCTCTCAGCCGGGACGGTCAAAGACAACACCCCTTGCTGCACAACCCTCAGCTCAGTCTGCGCCAAGATCTCCGAAACCTGGAGGGCCCTGGTGGGTCAGGATCCGGCCGAGTCTCAGCACAGCCAGTGCAGTTTGGACCTGTCGGAGTTGCTGGGCGAGTGGCGTCACAACAGCCGGCAGGCCCTGCTGGATGACGTGTTGGACAGGCTCCGCAACAAGGTGTACACCCCCACAGGCTGGCATGCTGACAGGGTCAGGTATAAGGCAGCGGAGAGTTTCAGCGTCCCCGTTAGCAGTCTTCTCATCCCGGAAGAAGCACTGGTGAACGAGGGAAGCGAGACCCTCAGCTCACTCCTTGTCACCTCTGAAGGCAGAAAGACAGATTCCCCACCCGCCCACCAAGACACAGAGACTGTCGAGCCACCTGTTGACGATTTGGAATTGCCCTCAAGTCCTCAAACTAGCTCGCCTTGTCCCGAGCTGAGCATGGACTTGGTGGCAGGGATGATGGCCTGTGATGCCAGGCCTTTGTCTAACCCTTGGGACATTTTCCCTCCGCCGTGCGAGACGCTCAGCACCTCCTCGTGCTCCAATGTGTCCATGGCCCCAGACGTCCTGCCGCCGCCGCTGCTACAGGCTCCGCTTGGGCCCGTCCAATCCCTACTGGAGCCCGCCCCCATGGTAACCAGCACTCAAGTCCCGGTGCGCGGGTCAGGCGATTCCCAAACGTCAGAGCAAGGCAAAGGCGAGCAGAGCTTCCTCCCTCCGTACCAGAAGCCGCAGCCCTCGCCCAGCCACGTCCCCGCCTCCGGTTCTTCCTCTTCTTCGTCTTCATCGACTTCCGTGAGTCCGAGTCAGCCAGGATTGACCACCGCGTACTCAAATCTGCCGCCCGTCTTTGACCATTTTGGACGCATCGCTGCGAAGGGTGTGGATTTGCAGGAGGAGGTTGTTCAGAGGAAATGTAGGAAGGCGAAGAGGAAGAGGAGCGAGCTCCCGCCGGATGCTTTAACCACCTTGGAGGAGGAGGATGCTGCTCACGTGGCCTGGAGCCCTCCATCTTGGCTCTTGGAATCTCAGGGGCTCTCCAGGGAGGAGGTGGCGAGGAGCTTCAAGAAGGACGAAGCGGCAGCGAGCATCCCGAGGAAGACCCCTAGCGAACACAGCGACGGCTCCAAGTTCTCGTATTCCTACAAAGTTTCTGGCCAAAACCTGGACGACCTCAGCAGGTTGGAGGTTCCCGATGACTTGGTTCGCTGGGGGGTCCAGTATCTCGTCGCTCCAAAGCAGACATCAACAAATAACACCAACAAATAAATCATCCCAAACATCAAACTAACATCAGAACTGGACTGGTATGCGATACCTGCAGGTTTCACACTGGATGAGGCGGCTACAATTGAGTTAAACTCCTTTCTGTTTTGTGGGCTATTCAAGTGGAGGACATGCTTCAACTAGCTTACCAAAATGTCCCATAACAGATGATGTCAAATGAACTATCAGTGTATCTGCGGTCTCTTTGAAACATGCTAGTAGTCCAGGCAACAATGATCAAAGTATTACAGGGCTCTGCACTGTTATGGGTTCATGTTGTTAGCATAATGTCATGTTATTAACACTTGAATCAGGAACTGTGCAACCAGAATCTATCAGAATATCTTATGCCCAGTGCAAGTGCAAGGCCAACTGTTATCTTTGCTAGTTTCTAGCGCTCAAAATCTCCCTTTTTTTTCTTCTAATTACCACCGGGTTGCTAAAACACATCCTTTGATATACTGGCCCAGTGCTAATTAAAAGAAAAAGGTTTTGAGTGCTAGAAACTAGCAAAGATTGCACTTGCAGAGGCCGTAAGATATGGCCCATGTGTCATGGTAGTACCTTGTTATAGTCCATGGGCCAAACACCAAAATTTCACATATCGGTACCACTCAAGTGGGCAAATTCTAATCATGATTTTTGAACATGTATATATCCATAGATGATATTTTAGTATGATAGCCTTTCCAGAATGGTAGCTTTCTCACGGTTATCAGCTCATGAAGTTAGCCAGCCCCTACAATAATTTGGATTCTAGGTGCTGATGCATATCCTATTCTAAGCTCTTTTTAGGACCTTTACTCATGTTTGATGAGAATATATTTGATAGAATTTTAAAGGGTAGCTTCCTAGCTTTCATTTAAGCTCAGTTGTGTGTCTCTCTGACAAATACAGAGGTCACAGGAGCTCCTCAAACTGTCAGTGACATTCGTTTTTCCACAATTTTCGTCTAAACTATAGTTTTATTTCAGCACTGTGGCATCTAGGAACATCAGAGATACAAACAACAAACACTGGAATACTCACAGGACTATAAGGATTCAGAAAAGGTATCATGTGCCCATACTATCCCATCGTGAGGGGTGAATGTGGCCCTTAAGGTAGAAGAATGACTTCTCAAGGGAAATGAGCCAGAGCCCTAAATTTAACAAATCGGTACCAGCCAGGTGGGCAAATTTTACTTTTTTAAAAAAAAAAATTAAATTCATATACCGTACATCCCTAGATTATGTTTTTATATGATAGACCTTGATGACTGGTAGCTTATTAGTGCTTATCCCCTCTTAAATTATGGACTGCTGTCGTTCAAAACTAGGAAAGTGCCCTCCCTGGAAATCATCTTTCTTTCATTATCCGTTGCCTAGGGTGTGTCTGGACTACTGTTAATATTACATAGATATAGGCAAACTATCCTATGATATTGTACATACTATACTATACTATACTATACTATACTAGATATACTATGCTTGTCTACTAAAGTGGCACATTTCTCAGTCAAAAACAGAGTAAATTGACACGTTTCTCAGTCAAAAATAGTTTTATTTGTGTTACATTATATGAACAGCCACATTCAAAATGTTTCCAGTCTTTCAGGACAATATTAGGACAATCTACCCTTCCTGAGACACCATGCCACCCACGAGGGCAACACCATCATCGTCATTCACATCTGAGTGTGCTGGTTGGCACATTTTTGTAGTTTGCACAGGTTTGTGCACTTCAGACCATTATTGAGACCTGTGCACTCTGGTGGTTTGCACGACCTCACACACTTGCAGGAGAGCAACTGCAAAACGGTCTGGTGCTGGGGAACCGCACATCCACTGGATTTCAAGCTGCCCCTCATCGTCTGTGGTCCACCCATGGTCCTTGGGGCTTGGTACAGATGGCTGGGTTTGAAGAGACCGTCTAGAGATTGCAGTCTAATCTTTTGCATGAATGGAATGCATTAATAGCCAATCCTCAAATGGTGGAAGCTGGCTGGACTCGACCTCCCCACATCTGGTGCAGAAAAGTTGGTATCGGAGGAGGTTGACATCTGTAATGTGTGTAGAGGGCACATATACATAATACATGTGGCACATGATTTCCAGCAGCTTCTTGAAGAGCTCATTAGAGACATCCCAAGCACGGCCGAGCTCAAGGAAGGCTTCTTGATATGTCCTGTCTGTTCAGGGTGCCCACTTTTCCGTGTCCTGCAAATACGCTGACAGTGTTGCAGCCAGTGAACATGTGCATGCCAATCAAGGCGCCAGCAATACTATCGCCGCGTGATTTGCATAGTTTGGTGATATCCTGGAACATTGTCTTGTTCTGTGTTCCACATTTTTGGTACATTGGGCATGGGATGTCCTTGCTCCAACCCAGAGTCAGTAGCAGGACATCTGTGTCTGCCATGATGATCATTGCCTTGAAGCCAGACTCTGCTACATGGAGAGCATGCATTAGCTTGCAGGTGTCAGCTTCTTCCTGAGAGGATTTGAGCTGTGTTACCTCCTCCCATTGGTTCTTGTTGATTTTGAAGCAGACTACTTCACAGGTAACATATAAGGCCTTGTCTTGTAGTTTATATCCATTCCTCAAACAAGAATTTGATCAGACTGACTTTGCTGGCAGCGCTGTAGAGCAGTTTCCTCCACTGCTGGATTTTGTGGATGGAATCATGCAGGTTGGCTACATCTGGCGGGGCAACAGTTGCAGTTGACAAGCTGACAAACTCATATTGATCTGGACTGAGTGGATTCACAAAGGAGTTTCCCATGATATCAACAATGGACTGTACTTTAAGGACCATAGGTGGACCACAGATGATGAGGGGCAGCTTGAAATCCAGTGGATGCACAGTTCCCCAGCACCAGGTGCCGTCTTGCAGTTGCTCTCCTGCAAGTGTGTGAGGTTGTGCAAACCACCAGAGTGCACATGTCTCAATAACGGTCTGAAATGCACAAACCTGTGCAAACTACAAGCATGTGCCAACCAACACAGTGAAGAAGAGCTTGCTGCACAGCTGACAGACTCAGATGTGAATGACGATGATGGTGTTGCCCTCGTGGATGACATGGTCTCAGGAAGGGTAGATTGTCCTAATATTGTGTTGAAAGACTGGAAACATTTTGAAAGTAGCTGTACATATACCGTAACACAAATAAAACAATTTCTGACTGAAAAGCGTGCCAATTTACCCTCTTTTTGACTGGGAAATGTGCCAATTTAGTAGACAACTAAGTATAGCATATATCTATCTAGTATAGTATAGTATGGTATGGTATGTATAGTATCATAGGATAGCATGCCTATATCTAGACATGTACTATTAACAGTTAGTAGTCCAGACACCCCAGGGAGAGGATATAATTAAAGAAAGATGATTTCCCATAATTCCCATAAGTCCATAATTTCAGAGGGGTGGTTAAGCACTAATAAGCTACTATGGTCATAGGAATTTAAAAAAATCACAAGTAGAATTTCTCCACCCGGATGGTACCGATATCTTACATTTTGGGTTCTGGCCCATTTCCCTCGAGAAGGCATTCTTCTACCAAATTCAAAGGGCAAAATTCACCCCTCACGATGGGATAGTATGGGTTCATTATACCTTTTCTGAATCCTTATAGTCCTATATGAGTATTCCAGTGTTTGTTGTTTGTGTCTCTGATGTTCCTAGATGCCACAGTGCTGAAATAAAGACTATAATTTAGGCGAAAACTGTGGAAAAATGAATGTCACTGACACTTTGAAGAGCCCCTGTGAGCTCTTTATTTGTCAGACAGACGCACAACTGAGCTCAAATGAAAGCTAAGAAGCTACCCTTTCAAATGTTGTCAAACATGTTCTCATAGAACATGGTTAAAGGTCCTGAGCCTAAAATAGGTTATGGATCAGCACCTAGAATCGAATTTATTGTAGGGGTTTGCTAACTTCATGAGCCGATAACTGTGACAAAGCTGCCATTCTGCAAAGGCTATCATACTAAAATATCATCTATGGATATATACCTGTTCAAAAATCATGATTAGAATTTGTCCACTTGAGTGGTACCGATATGTGCAATTTTTGTGTTTGGCCCATGGACTAAATAGGGGAAAATAAGAAAATGTCCAAAAAATATGAAAAGCTACTCCTGTGGAAAGGCTATCATATATTAATTTACTTATATTGACCCTATAAACAATTTAGTATAGGTAAAGTTTTGCCCACCCATATGGTACCGATATCTGGTCTGGCCCATGGACTATTATGCATGCTGTCACAAACACTGGCTCATCTGCTGAGGTGGTGAATGACTGTAGATCAGAGGTTTTCACAGTGGGAGGTGGGCCTCCCCAGGGGGGATCTAAACCGTTTCAAGGGAGGCTCAGTGAATGCAAGTTAAGAAAATATGTTCCATTAGTTATCAAAAGGAGGTCACATGGACAAAGCTAAATGTGTGTGACTCCCAGAGTCAGAAAACAAATACATATGCCTTCAGACAGACCTTCTAATGTGTTTGATGTGGTCTGAAGTCAAACAGCAATATCAGGCTATCTAGGCCAGTGGTTCTCAAATGGGGGTCCGCGAAAAGTTTTCAGGAAAATAAAAATAAAACTTTATTTTTTTTGCAAAAGGTTCATAGTTCAATGAAAAATATTGTTTGCTTTAAATCTAAAATGGTTCATGGATTACATTCTAATCTAACAAACCTATCAATTTAAAAGTCATGCACGTTACGTGGAACAATTAAGCTTAGCCCAAAATCACAAATCAGAATGAGGGGGGTCCCGTTATATTTTCTATCTTGTAAGGGGTCCTTGGCTGAAAAACATTTGAGAACCTCTGATCTAGGCTACATTATTGAGTGTCTATGAGATCAAATGTTATGATGTTGAAATGCCACACATAGCACCTTTAATGCCGTTCAGATTGTAAACTTTTCAACTTTCAATAAACAGTGTTCTAAAAAAAAATACTCCTGACCATGTTTGGTTTGTTGCCATGGGTATTTTACCATCAGACATGCACATCTTTTCAGAATTAGTTCAAAGTTGTACATACAGTAGACAATATACAATAAAATATATATTTTCTCTTATCTGCTTATCGGTGGCTCTGTTGTTTAAATGTCCTTTATGAGGGCCTATTAAGCAGAATTTGACCCCCCCCCCCCCTCCCTTACCCAGAGATGCTCACAAGTCATTTTTTGCAAAGCCAAGTCAAGTCTCAAGTCTTTGAGCTAGAGAGTCCAAGTCAAGTCTCAAGTCTTTGAGCTAGAGAGTCCAAGTCAAGTCTCAAGTCTTTGAGCTAGAGTCCAAGTCAAGTCTCAAGTCTTTGAGCTAGAGTCCAAGTCAAGTCTCAAGTCTTTGAGCTAGAGAGTCCAAGTCAAGTCTCAAGTCTTTGAGCTAGAGAGTCCAAGTCAAGTCTCAAGTCTTTGAGCTAGAGAGTCCAAGTCAAGTCTCAAGTCTTTGAAGATAAGTCTCAAGTTGCTGTGTGTCACCCACCTGTAATGCAAACATTCCTTTGCCACATGATCGCCAGTGCATATGAGAATTGTTTCAATTGTTGGGTCTAAAATAAAGAGCCTGGTCTTCTACCTGCACTATTATTTGTAAAGTCTTCTTATGATTTAACAATGTTGATCTAGAAAATGTTGATATGCAACATATTTTGGTTCACAAATGTAAATGGCCAACATTTTATTCAGGTCACCAGGCTGTACTTGCTGATGGAGAATTCATTGTGCAACTTTCAGATCCCATTTGAAGCGATTTTCTCTCTTGAATCCAAATATGAGAATATTTGTATTCTTACTAGATATGATTTTATCCACAATTCCATGACTATAGGTAGAGAGATGAGGGTGAAACTGATATTTATTTCTACATTCTTTTAATTGTGTTAATGTCTTGTAAATTAAATAATGGTGAAGTTGAACAAATCATTAGTTTGCTAGGGACCCCCTGGAACCTCATCAATGACCAAACCAAAACCAAAGTAACTTTGTTGTGTTAGTGATGGCAGAGTATGTGCTCTCTTGCCTTCTCTAACACGCCCCCTCAAAACAATATAGTGTACTGTCTAAGTTGAGCAACAGAGACAGACTTATTTACAAGCTGAGGAGCTAAATAACTCCTCGTTTATTTCATCAGCACCAGCAAAACATGTTGCATGAAATACAAAAAAAAAACTTTTTTTCATGAACATGACCATATAGTGATATAGTGTTCTAATCTCAATGACACATTTCAACAGGAGCAGCTAATGGAGACGACCTCTGTGATCTTATGTTTGAAACTAGACAAAGAAGTGAGAGGGTTCCATTTCAGTGGAACTTTCAGGTCGTTCCAGGACAAGGGGCCAAAATAAATAGCAGACTCTTTTTTCCAGCCTCGGTCCTCAAACTTGGCATCTCAGGCTGGATCTGAGGCTGTAGGAGTTGTTTACCACCGTAAACTTGGAGCAGATGTAGCGGGATAACTTGCCTAAGATGGCTTCATACATTCAAATGTGCCAATGCTGCATCCTGCATAAAGCAAGTGAGGGCCAACCAAGAAAGTGGGCAAAGCAAAACTATAAATGCTATCACAGTAATCAAGCTGAGACAAGACAAGAAAAAAGGCAAACACACAACACACTTTTACCACAGGTAGCACTTTTTGTGATACAGTAGTGTGAAGTATATTTTGTGTGACACACACACACACACAGTACATATTTGCATAAACACTCAACCACAGATAGTGATTCAATGTTTACTCTCATGTATGGATTATCATGTGTCTGTTCAAGCTTGTTTTATGACCAAAACCTTTACCACAGACTGAACAATTAAATTGTTTATCTCCTGTGTGGACTATCATGTGTGTCTTCAAGGATGATTTTTGACCAAAGCCTTTACCACAGACTGAGCAATTAAATTGTTTTTCACCTGTGTGGACTATCATGTGTTTCTTCAAGTCTCCTTTCTGACCAAAACATTTACCACAGACTGAGCACTTAAATTGTTTATCTTCTGTGTGGACTATCATGTGTCTCTTCAAGTCTCCTTTACCACCAAAACCTTTACCACAGACTGTGCACTTAAATTGTTTATCTCCTGTGTGGACTATCATGTGTTTCTTCAAGTTTCCTTTTTCACCAAAACCTTTACCACAAACTGAGCACTTAAATTGTTTCTCACCTGTGTGGACTATCATGTGTCTCTTCAAGTCTCCTTTATGACCAAAACCTTTACCACAAAGTGAGCACTTAAATTGTTTCTCTCCTGTGTGGACTATCATGTGTGTCTTCAAGTGTGCTTTATTACCTAATATTTTGCAACAAGCTGAGCGAGTCAAGTGTTTCTTCCCAAGAACTTCACTCTGAGCGTCTAAACCTGACTGAAGTTCACTAGTAGGTTCCATCCATTCTTCATCACTGTCTTCAGTCTCAGGTTCAGAAGAATTTGAAATATTGTCATCAATAGCTGGTTGTAAACTACTAGCTGGATCTAAGTTCCTGGCTGGTTCTGATACTCCACAGTCCTCTCCATCAGCTTCTGTTTTCATCTGTTCAGTTGAGCAGCTGGCTAGAGGCTCTGCCTCTCTGATCTCCTCAGTTTGGCTTTGATGAAGCTGTGAGGACTGAGGTTTCTCTTCCTCATCTTCACTCTTCACAGGAACAGCAGTGAATGGGAACTTGGGGATATCAGCCTCCTCCAGCCCTTGAAGCTGCTCTCCCTCCTGACTGATCCGGAGTTCCTCCTGTTCCTCTTTAATATGTGGCGGCTCTGGGTCCTCCTGTTCCTCTTTAATGTGTGGAGGCTCTGGGTCCTCCTGTTCCTCTTTAATGTGTGGGGACTCTGGGTCCTCCTGAAGCTGCTCTCCCTCCTGACTGATCCAGAGTTCCTCCTGTTCCTCTTTAATATGTGGGGACTCGGTCTCCTCCTTGTCCAGGCTGGTGCTCCACTCCTGCTGCTCAGCGGGAACCTCTTCTTTAATGGCCAACAGCTGCTGGAGGTCTGGAGGCAAGGCTTCTCTGTGGAACCGCACCGCGTCCAGCAGTTTTCGCTGTCGGTCGATCTCCTCTCTTGAACGAGTAGCTTCCTCCTCGTAGTCTGATATCGTTCTTTCAAACAGCACAAATATCTCTTCAACAGCAACAGTTAGGCGCTGCTTCAGCACAGCTCTCAGCTTCTGGACTTTAGACATTTTCATTTTCACACAGTGACGGCTTTTCCGCCTCAACTATTTACTGACATAACAACTTTCTCCTTCACAGCTAACGTTAGCTTTACAGCTAAACCGTTCACCCGAGTCCCATGAAGGAGCTTCTTCTTCCCATCAGAGATAAAAGGAGCACCGGGTCCAGACAGTTGATTCGTGATACTATATCCGCACCCACGAGTCTTCCGTTTGTAAATTAATATAACCGAGAAATAATCGTATACGCCACCAAAGAACGTACATTGATCATCATCATCCTTCCACGCTCTTTGACGCTATGCTACTGCGGCTCTGGCTACTGCTAGCTACTCCTGTTCCGGCTACTCCTTGTTTGTCTTTTATGGCGGTTGACAAACCTGCATTACTGCCACCAACTGGACTGGAGTGTGTGGAACAGGAGGTTATGAAACAACTACTCTTAGATCGTTATCTATGGTATATCTCTAAATCAATTTATTTGAGAAACTTGATAATATAGGTGTGTGTATTACTGACTGATGTTTCCCTAATAGACCTGGCAATAAAAAGTATTGATGAGTCTTTCTCAGTCACTGAAAAAGACCATTTCTCTCTGTAATGTATTTCAGTGTATTATATTGAGCAGTTTCTGGTTGGCTACAGTGTGTCACACACTGTAGCCAACCAGAAACTGCTGCTGTTGGAGACTCCAACAGCAGCAGTTAGGCGCTGCTTCACCACAGCTCTCAGCTTCTGAACTTGAGAGATTTTCATTTTTACACACATAGCCTACTGACAAACTGTATCCTTCAAAGCTCCAATAGCTTTACAGCTAAGTAACGTTAGCTTCACAGCTAAACCAATGATCTGAGTCCATAAGAGAGGAGCTTCTTCCTCTGAGTTAACGGAGCCCAGATTCCACTTGATATATTCGTGATAATATCACGCGCATATACGCCTTCAATACGCTACTGCTAAATGCTAATGCACGTTGCTTCAGGATCGAACACACGACACAGCACCGCAATAATACCCAGAGTGCCTCGCTTGGGCCATTTTGTGTCGAAAAGGCAGGGTAAACACAGGTGCAAGCAAAATACTGAGGGTTTCAAACTTCCATGATTGGAATTTGGAAACCCTCATTAGTGTTTTGCTTGCACCTGTTTATTCTGCCTTAGTTTTCGACACAAAATGCCCCCCGTGAAAAGGGTCTATTTGGAGGGTGTGGAGAGCATGGGGGTGGAGAGTGGGTGAGTGGGTTTCTCCCAACTCATCCCATGGCCACGTAACGCCCTCTTGTGGTCATTTTGGATTACAGTGAGGTTGGCTGTTCCCATCCTATTTTCTAGGTAGGCACACAAGCAGTGGTGTAGTCTACGTGCAACGCAGGTAGACGCAATCTACACACTGCGAAATTATTCTGATTTGCGTTGGCGCACTGTGAAATGCGCTATGATACTGTAGCGTTTCAGGTAATCCAAGTATTACCTGTAATGTGATGTGCAATAGAAGTGTCTCAACTGCAGCTAGGAACTAATGTGTGTGGGTGTGTTCCTAGGGGGAAGGGGATATATGTGACCAGCGGCCGGGGCGGAGGCCAGTCAGGCTATGCGAGGGAGCTGACCGGGTGGTTGCAGAGCTAGCAGCGAAGCTAGCTGCTAGGAGCGTGTATTGTGAAGACAAGAATAAAAAGCCTGTACCAACTTCAAGTCTCCAGTTCCTTGGACGAATACCCACTTCGTTACATTGGTGCCAGACAGTAAAGCGGTAACGCCTCTGATTCGGCCGAGAGGGGAGAGGGTGAGAAGGAACGGCAAAAGAGACGGGTGGTGCGGCTTTTTGGCTCTAGAAACTAGCGCTAGTAAGTTAGCTACCAGGGGTGCTAACTGCTAACTGCTAGCTGCTAAAACCACGTGCGATGGTGCGTGGAGAATCAAGTATCTCCGGAGAATGGCCATTGGTGAACGGGAGGAAAGGAGAGCTGACGGCGGGGATCAGCTCGATGCTGGCGGGCATGGAGGCCCGTGTGTTGAGAGAGGTCGGACGGCTGGTAGAAGAGACTCCTGCCTGGGCAGTAGAGGTGATGCGGGCGCTGCGAGAAGTCATGCAGCGGGTGGACTTGATGAGCGCGGAGATAATGCAGCAGGGAGAGCGGCTGGAGGAGCCACGGAAGAGACTGTGTTGGACCTGCAGAGAGCCGGGCCACGTGGCGAGGTGGTGCCGATGCGGTCCCGGGAGACGGACCGGGTATGCGGGACAACGACATGGACAGCAGGGAGCCTGCTGGGCATGCGGCGAGATTGGACACCTGGCTAGAGAGTGTCAAAAGGCTGGGAAGAGCGTGAGCAGCCGGGGAGAAGAGAACGTGGTGACGGATAGGAGAACGGTGCTGCAGGGGAACAGCCAGAGGGAAGAGAGGGACATCGTCTGCAGCGTTGTTACAGTCGGGAGAGCGACGCTCGTGTCTCCGAGTGAGCGAGAGGGGTTACCGCCGGGGGAACCGGCCCAGCCTAACCGCTATACACCCCCTAACGTTGCACTGCGGAGAGCCGAGGGGAAGATCGACGCCGGTGGTGTTCGCTCTGCTGTCCTCAACCCTGGAGGAGGGGGACGGAAAAACGAGCGGAGAGCCGAGGGGAAGATCGACGCCGGTGGTGTTCGCTCTGCTGTCCTCAACCCTGGAGGAGGGGGACGGAAAAACGAGCGAGTGCGAGGCCGGGAGGACGACGCCAGGGTCAGCTGGAGAGTCGACGGGCGCGAGTGGAGACCGGAGGACGAGGATGTCGATCCGGTGCTCGTTCGTGCATTTGGCTACTGGAACAAACAAAAGGGGGGACCGAAAAGCGTGTTTCAGGTGGGACAGAAGCTGTGAAAGGGGGGATGGAAATGGGGTTTAAAAGAAAAGTTAAGGAAAATGTGGGGGCTTGTGTTTAAATGAATGTGTGAAAAAGAAGGAAATAATGAAAAACTAGACATTATGGAGTGCCTAATGGGAAACTAGACATTATGGGGGTACCTAATGGAAAACTAGACATTACGGAGTACCTGATGCAAACTGGACATTATGACGGGGGTGTTGGAAAAAAAGAAGGGACTAATTGTGGGGAATTGAAATGTTGTGGGGTTTGTGGGAATTAGATTTTGATGTGGTGATGGGAAAAATATTGTGTTGGGTGTGTTTTGGTACAGGGGGATGTGTGTGGGTTGTGGGTGTCGACGTGGGCGTCGACTAATGTTGGGTGAGGAGTATGTAGCGTTTCAGGTAATCCAAGTATTACCTGTAATGTGATGTGCAATAGAAGTGTCTCAACTGCAGCTAGGAACTAATGTGTGTGGGTGTGTTCCTAGGGGGAAGGGGATATATGTGACCAGCGGCCGGGGCGGAGGCCAGTCAGGCTATGCGAGGGAGCTGACCGGGTGGTTGCAGAGCTAGCAGCGAAGCTAGCTGCTAGGAGCGTGTATTGTGAAGACAAGAATAAAAAGCCTGTACCAACTTCAAGTCTCCAGTTCCTTGGACGAATACCCACTTCGTTACAATACGTATCGTTTTCAATTTCCATTCATAAAATTCACCCTGTGCGCTCTGTTACCCTACGTCCACACACAGCACCCAAGCATTGCCTTTACCCACGCTTTTAAAGGCGTCCTTTTTAGTCAATGAGGCTGTGTACACAGGGCGCCTCAACGTGAACCTTCTGTGTACCCACGCCTCGCCTGAGCTGCGCTGATTTTTACATGAGTTCTATTTTCAAGCCGACAAGGCGCGTGAAGGCAGACTTTTTGTCAAGCCAGGAAAGAAAAACGCGACAATATCTGTGGGAAATGGCAAAGTCAACTGAATTTCAAAATAAAATGGTGTTACAGCGTTGAGCAGAGAGAGAGAGAGAGAGAGAGAGATTGATGGGTGGCTATCACGTGGGGCTTTCTCCCCGTCGGCAAACAAATCTTCAGGAGACAGAATAGCGACCGAAGAAGCAAGATGAAGCTGATGGCTGAAGCTATTCTGTAAATTTGGGGAGGAACAACAAGAAATGGGTCGAATCTCCGCCCACTTCCGGCCGAAACCACGCCCCCCCCCCCCGCGGGGGGGGGGGGTCAGAGTCACAGTATACCCTCTGAAAAAAGGTAGACTACACCACTGCACACAAGGCTCATTAAAAGTCCAACAAGCTTCAAATGTAGGTGCGTAGATTCAAGTAATGTGTTGCTTCAACCAGCATTAAGATAATCCACAGACGAGAGGAAAGAAGTCCTTCTCAATGAGGTATCCTATCCAAAATACTGTATATTAGATTTTATAACAGGACTCATAAGACAATGAAGTACAAAGAATGTGTGTCCAATGCTTTGATCCCATCTTCCTCAGAAAGAACTCACTTCCTGGTATCTATTCACCCACATAACAAGTTATAACTACAATAAGAGGAAATACATCACATGACATACAACCATTAGTTGTGAAATTCCAAAATACTATTAATGCACGGTAGGGATCCAACTATGAAATTTGAAATGAAACCAAAATATTGCGGTATACAGTATTAATCCCCTTTTTATTAAACATACTATATGGCCCATCGAAAAAACAAAGTATTTTGCTTTGGAAAAAAATATTGCCTAACTGAACTGAAACTATGACGAGAACGTTGACACAAGGGTCCTCCATTATGAAGTGATTTGTAGTGGCATGCCGTGCATATTGCACAACATAATGTGGGCACAGTATTACAGGGAAAGCTTACTATCGTTGTGGCTTGATATTGTAAGATACCTTCAAACAAACCTTTAAACAATTGAGAACGCTAACAGTAAAACGATAGATATAAACAATACAACAGTCAGTCACACAACTTGTAATAAAAAAACAATCTAAATTGGTGTAGCAGTGCTGCTTTGTTGGCAGTGGCTTTGGAGGCTAGTAGCGTTCTTTGGGCTCGCTGACTTTGCGTTTCTTCTTGAGCGGGAGCTCCTGGGACAGGACGTCCTGGAAGAGGGGCTCCTGGGACACGAACTCCGGGCTGTTAGGGAACTCAAGCTTAGACATCTGAAAACAACAGAAGAAACAAAGCAGACACGTCACCACAGCGTGCCACAACTGACAGGCCGAGTCTGTCTCTGAGACACCGAGGTGATCAAAACGGACTAATCTGTCATACAAGCCAGATGTTCCAACTTCAAAATTCGTCCATTTTCCAGGCCTTAAAAGGACATAAAACAATATGGCAATAATCTGGCTTTCATGTTCACAGTGAACAACATCAAACAGACAAAACCAGATGCTACCGTCCGTGTGATCGTTGTGTCCTTAACTGTACTGCAGGGGAAAACAAAACAAATGCAAAAAAAAAAACGCTCCGTGCACTGTGTTTTGTGCACAATGAAAGCGCTCTCGACATGATTTCCAAAGCGTTCTTTTTTAAATAAACGCGTCGTATGTGCACAGCCCCTTAAACAGATTTTTGGAGCTAATTGATTTAAGCAGGTAGGCTGATCCAAGCTACAGCTCCAGAGTAGGTGAGCGTGCTTTTCCCAATTAGAGTCCTAAATCTAAGTGTGATGACATTGTGGTTGCTGGCCCTGGTCCTGTGGTTATGGGAGTCACAGCTTCAGCATGGCCACTCTGTCCTCCACCTTGAGCCAACCAAGAGATTTAAAATGTCGCGCATCAAGGTGAGTTCGAGGGGCAAGCTTCAGAACTACTCTGATGAGTTTGTTCTGTGCAGCTGTTGTGACAGTTTCTCCACATGATTAGTTGCCTGAAAAGAAGTGCTCGACACCCGCGCCTTTCTGAAAAGTTCCGATATTTTCAGATATATTTTGTATGGGAGCGCTGGAGCGGACGCACAGAAAAGCCGGAGTGCTCTGAAAAAAGACATTGGGCAAAGCGCACTTTCAGACAGCTCCATACACTCTCTACTCTTTGGAAACAACTGAAAAAAGACACTGGAGCAAAATAAGCTATAAGGACACACACCCCTAGTTGGCAAAAAGCTGAAATGTTCATCTTTCTGGCAAATGTAGGTAAAAGTCAGACTTGAAAGCAGCGTCCTCCTGTCTTGTTTGAGGTGAAAGACATATGATCAAATGTTTTGTGTCCTCTTGCCTGCACTCCACACCTTCTTAAACATCCAATTCAAGGACTTTCCAGGCCCAATTCCCTCAAATTCACAGAGCCATCATTTGAAACATGGATCAAGGTTCATTCCTAATATATAGACTAACAAAGAGGATCAACTCTTATTGTTTGCAGGCTGCATTTAGTCAATTAGGGACAGGAGGCTGGACTACATTAATGACAGCAGGATGAGTGCATCACCTTCTTGCCCTGGCTGATGGGGGTGGGCGATGGCTTCTTGCTGATCTTGGTGGTCAATTTCCTCTCCTGCGTGCACACAAAGTAACATAGATTCACGCGTGCGCGCGCACGCACGCACGCACACACACACACACACACACACACACACACACACACACACACACACACGCACGCACACACACACACACACACAGTAAATTCTAAGAACTGTCTTGAAGACAACATCAAATAACTGAAATGATTGTTTTTCTTTTTTACACCAGGTCAAATATAAATTGTGGGTTAGTTTTCTACTAAAAGAAAATGTGACAGTCCTCAAAACGTAGACTACGGTATATATTGCTGAAGTATTGTACTACAGTGATTTTTCACGCTTCTTCTCTACCTTTAACCACACTGGCTGTGTTAACATGCACAGACATACATGACTGAGATAAGTCCATCTTATACTGGATACTGCCATATTCAACACCTTTCACTTTGGCTTTTTGCAAACTCAAAGTCACAGAGCCTTACGAAAAGGTTCATGAAACCTTATGAAAGGTTCATGTAAACCAGGGGTGGGCAACTGGCTTCACTCACTCAGTGTGGGTCAATAAAAAACAAACAAAACAAAAAACAAGGCAGACATTTTTGGTTTGGGTAGGTAACCTAACCGAACCAAAAATGTCGGTTTTCTAACCTAACCGAAATCTGTGTTTTTATTTTACTGTACATCCCAGAACATGGCGCTAATGGCGTGAGCATTGTCCATCCACATACTGTTTAATGTTAGCATTTGAGCTAATGCTATTGTAACAAACTATATCCACCAGGATGCACATTGCACATGCAACATTACTAATCTGATTAATATCACATATTTGGGTGATTTACCCCATCAAATTGCTGTGGCGGGATGTTTTAAAGCTAGAGCAAAGTTTCTGGTGTCATCTGAATGGAAGAATGACTAAATTTTAATATGAAAAATATAATTGTTGTTGGTATAATAAACGTTGATTACCAGTCTTTTTCATCAAATTAGTAGCTATACAGTAATTGTGAGTGATGGTGTTACAGTAGGCTACTGGTGGAAGTGCACGGTCACAATCTGGCTCTCTGGTAGCAAGGATTTTTTTGTGGCCCTCTCTATCATCAAAGTTGCCTATCCCTGATGTAAACAGAAGAACCTGAATAAGAGCGTAAGAGCCGGTGTGGCCAATAGCCTGGTGCATGGAAACTTTTGGAAGCAATTAGCCAGTGTTTTCAGTGTGAAGGGCGTTCAAGCCCCCTAGCTGTAAGCAACAGTTTAAGCAGAGAATTGGCAGTTGTTGAGGTTTGGATGGTGAACTGACCGTGGTGGACCTGGTGACCCTTCCACTCCTGGTTCTCTTGAGGGTCACCTCTATGTCAGACGTGTTCTTCACCAGAGTGTCCATCTGAAAGGGGACAGACAGATGGCCGTAACTCCACCGACCAGAAGAGCACTTGAAGTGGCCCTTCTCTTTGTGTTTACACAGCGCTGACAGACTCTGCCTTTACCCACTGTGTTGGCTGCTGTTGGTCAACAATCTCCACTGTCATTTGTGTTTATTTGATAACACAGCTTTGTTCAAGATGTAATTCTATCCAATAAAGGCATTTTGAGATGTGTTATAGAGCTATATCTGACACCTGAAATTGATTTGGGTGAATAGGGCAAATGTCACAGTGTATCACTAAGAGGGGGTGGGGCGCTCTTCTCTGCTCCCACCAACAACACACATGCTCATTGTGTGTTGCTGCTAATGCCACACTAACCTGTGAGTTCACCATGACTTCTTCACACTCTATGTTCTCCTGGCAGATCATCTGGATCTCATCTGAACAGTCCATCCAATAAAAACAGCACAAAACACATTCAACCATAGTGACATTTATTTCAGTGATATTACCAATGTATACAAATGATATATTTTTATTGAGGGCTTGTTATGGCTTGCTACACTGTCATTGTCAAATCAGAAAAATGTAAAAGATCAGAATTGAGAAGATCAGCATAAAACAGCGCACCAAAGAAACAGCATTTTGAAGATGTCTTTAACTGAAGACTTAAACTGCTATATTTAACAGTATTTAAGACAGGGGTGCTCCAATCACATTTTTTTTTGCCACCGATCACCCATGAGAAATATCTGCCTGACCGATCACCGACTACAATTTCTTTTTTAAAGCAGCTATAGTCAATTATAAAACAAGTTTCCATTTTACATAATAGGCCTACATTTCATGCATCAAATTGAAAGTGCAGCACATTTTCTTGTGTAGGCTAAAGGAAACCGCCAACATGATTTCTTTGTGTGATATAACTGGAGCACAAGACTGTGTTGAGAGTAGAAACGGCTAGAAGAATGTTCTCCTTTATAGTTCAGTCCAGTTCCCTCAGTTCAGTTTATAAATGAACAAAAAAATTCCACTTCGGGATTTCCATGTTACCAGTTCAATGCATTCAAGTTCACTCAACAAAAATACTCCATTCCGGGATTTCCCTGTTATCCAAGAAAAATAACTTGGACCAATGCGACCCAAGGAAACTATTTTATAGATATATACACACTAAAGCTGCTAAAGCTAACCAAAGCTATTAACCAAAGCTTCGTCAAGTGGTCACCCGTCTATGCCAACGCACGGCTGGTGACATGCTGTTGTCAGTTCAGGTTAGTTCATTAGTTGGTTAGTCGATTACAAGATTAGAACAGCTGTCTGTCGGCTCCTCAATGGATTTCCTTGCGATGACGAGAGGATGAGGAGACATTTTGCCATGTTTAACATTATGAGGACGCACGCAAATTTGGATCAAACGCGGACTTAACACAGCGCAAATGCCTCTGTAGGCTGACTTAGTGGATGACTGGAGGTAACTTCTCCCCGCTTCTCCGGCTGATTTGTGTGACTCAAGACGCAAGGGGCGTGTTGACAGAGTCTGGTGCGGTGTGGAGGTGAGTAAAAAAACACAGACGGAAGAGGGTGTGATTTGCAACACAATGCTATAAACGATAGAGCATAATATGAAAGTGAAACGATAGACAAACATTTTCTATCATGAAAATGTTTTTTTTTTTTTTTTTTTGCGATTTGTCTCTCCCTGGAGCTCAAGGTCGCTCCCCGACCCGCTTCCTCAACTGCAGCCCGAATGTGAGCACTCGGCAATGGGCTTAGTTGCACTGGAATGCCGGGGGGATTCCTGGAGCTCAATAGTCAGTCACAGTCCCTGGGCTGGCAAATGCCCAATGACACGGCGCATGTGCGAGTAACGTCTCATGCTGGAGAGGGAGGCGGCATCTTTCAAATCTCAGGTTTGACAGACAGCTGAGAGCTCCTATAAGATTAATTAGGATTTATGACGGGATATGGTTGTAACATCATGAGCCCTAAGTGTACCGCCCACTTCAACTCCAGTCTCAGCAAACGGTAAAAACAGAGAAATGGCAATATTTAGGATTTGGGTTGAAAGTAATGTCTACAACGTTGATGCTTACAATTAGGCACATAAGACCCTAAATGACATAGTTGGAAGGTTTTGGTGCATTTTAATACTTTCTCAGGATCTTTAAGACATTTTAATACTTTCTCAGGATCTGAAGACACTTTTTTTCTTCCTTCAAAATTTTACGAAAGCTGCAAGGGTGATGAACACTTTACAGACTGAAAAAAGTGGGACTGAAGCATTTCTGAAAGTGAAGTGAAGGAAGACGTACCAGAGTCGTCCAGGTATGAGTTCTCATTGCGAGGCTTCTCCACGTCTTCAATCACATCACCCTAAAAGATGAAAACCATGTCAACAATGAGCACAACAACATGTCAACAATGACCACAACAACATGTCAACAATGACCACAACAACATGTCAACAATGACGACAACAACATGTCAACAGTGACGACAACAACATGACTCAACCGACCTAATATGTCTGACCTGGTCACATGACTGGTCACATGTCTGACCTGGTCACATGACTAAAGATGAAGCTGAAAACGGTCAAAATAGAGCGTACATGTACACTGATATTGATTTGTTTATGTGTGTGTTTTAGGTGGCTAAATTACATTTTAGTTCCTGGTTCCCTGAACTAGAGAGAGAGAGCTCTGGAGGCTGCTGCTTCAGAGTGCTGGGTCTCCATACACGGTGTGCTCAGCGTCCAGAACGCTTTACCTATTTCAGTTAGTGTATGGAACTAGCTGATAGGACCCCATTTCAAACAAACCCAACTATCCCTTTAAATGTATTTGACTGTAGATATATTAAAAGACGTAGATCCATGTCTAAGTTGTGTGCTGACCTGCATCACAGTGGCCCCCTCCTCCTCCTCCTCCTTCTCCTCCTCCTCCTCCACATCCCACTTGTCCCTGGAACACTCAGGCTCCTCCTCCACCTGCAGACGTTCACGAACACAGCTGTCAATCAAAATATAAAACCACCTCCCAGAAGCCTTGACTGTCATGAAGCGTGTTATTCACCGTCTTTTACTGGTCTTAACTCCAGAAAGGCCATTGGATGTTTGGGGCTCCAAGCAAAGGCCAAGAAAGTCAGTTATAAAGAGGGTCAATATAAGTATTACGTTTCTTTGTACACAGTCACTGTTTGAACTGAAAGTGGCTGTAGGATGAGTCATGGAAGGACATTTTCAAAGTTATTTCTGTTCTACAATTCAAACAGCAGTTAACTGAGAGCAGTTTGGCCTTTCTAGTGTTAATGAACCCAAATACCATTTGATTGTTTTCTCTTTCTATTGATTCCTGGCTGTTATGTTCATTTAGTCAGAGGTCAGGCTCAGCCATAGAGCAGCCAGTGGAGCATTAGTGTCTCTCTAAAGCAGTGGAACTCAAATGGGGGTCCGTGGCACTTTGCCAGGGGGGGGCGCGAAAGGTTTTCAGGAAAATAAAAATATAAACTTTTTTGTGTGTGCAAAAGCTTCATAGTTCAACGAAAATATTGTATGCTTTAAATCTAAAATGGTTTATGGATTATAGGGTTGTGCGATGTAATGAAAATACCCATCGTGATTGTTTTACAGTGAAACATCGTTTTGGACGATGGCATCGTCGCGGGTGGGGGTGGGGGGAATAATTAATGATTTATTAAGTCGCTGCGTTGCTGTAATTCCATTTGGCTAGCCGCTGCAATGCGTTCATTTTAACAACACAGGACAGCTAAGCTCTATGATACCAGCAGGCTTTGATAGCCTCTGCTCTGTGCTACAGCACAGAGCCAGGCGACTGAAGTGGGCAGTGGCTGTCACTACCAGCAATTTGAACGGCGCAAAACAAATAACGTTAACGTTACAGATCCTCACCAACGTGTGTGTGTTGAATTTAACTAGCTGGCAGAAAACTGACTGAATTACTGGCTGATATAACGTTAGATTCGCGTGGGCTTTTGAACCTAGAGAGAGTTTAGGATAAATGACTAGAGAAACGCAGCTGCTGTATCTAGTATGGAGCGAGTCCAACTTTCACTTTGGAAACAGGCGAGTTAAATTCACAGTTGAAGACTTGTACTCACTTTAGGTTGAAAACAGGAAAGAACGTGAAGTTTCTTCTTTGTCTTAAAAAGTTTTCACAACACAGCCGACTTCTCACATGCGGGGGACGCCCCGGCGACATTAAACAATCGCACCCAGTTCAGAGAAGCAGTGGAGCGGAGGAGGGGGGGGGGAGGGGGAGTGGAGGCTTTCCTGAACTGAACTGGGCGCGCTTGTTTAATGCCGCCGGCGCGTCCCCCGCGCGTCACGGTAAGTGGACTTGGCCTTTTTTATTATTAAAACGGCACAATTTTAATTCAAACCGATAAGTAATTACGATGATCCGATGTAGAAGGCTCAGAGGTCGATGGGGGGTCGGTCGATGCCATCGTCCATCGTGCCAACCCTAATGGATTACATTCTAATGTAACAAACCTATCAATTTAAAAGTCAAGCACGTTACCGTGGAAACAATTAAGCTTAGCCCAAAATCACAAATCAGAATGAGGGAGTCCCCGGTATATTTTCTATCTTGTAAGGGGTCCTTGGCTGAAAAACATTTGAGAACCTCTGCTCTAAAGGACACTTCAGCAGGTGGACGCGAGTTTCCCCCCCGACTATGGGCCCGGGACGTCCACGGCACGCCCCGTGCTCATTTGCCGTTGCAGCCACCAATCAAATGAGTTCAGGGTGTGGTCATCCCGGACCCATAGTGGCGGGGGAAATCTTGTAGGGGGGGGGGACGACAGTTGAAGTCACAGGGGATTGAACCTGAGACCTTCTGATGTCTCTAACCAGCTAGCCTCCCTGCTGCTGCCTTCAGTGAACATCCAAAGGTAGAACACTTCCCTGCTATTGCTACATACCATACCAAGCTTTTCCTGTTCCAGTTCTGTCCGTGGTTTTCTAAATGTTTCGAATGGCATGGCTTCACTTTACACGTTGCTCAGGCATCATAAGCACATGGTGATTTTATAATAACTAGGGATCTCGTGCGCTATGCTCGCTCAATTCCTAGGCTTTCGCCTGCTCACTGTGCGGCCTTGCCCGCAACTCGGCTGCTGTGTGGCCAATGAGACCAGCATCACTGATGATGTCATCAGTGGGATTTATGACATCACGGATGATGTCACAGTGGGATTTATGACATCACGGTGGGACAATCACAGTGGGACAGAGAAACAAACAAATAGAGCCCCAGCTCCCATTTATATACTGATGATAAAGTTGAACATTAGATGCTATAATAGACAGAATGAGGGGTGTAAATATATAGACAGTACAGGCAGTGCAGTGCGGCTGTACTGGGCTCTGTGGGGTAGAGTGGCCCATAGATCAATATTTTATGTATATAAAAGAGCCTAGTATATATAGATCCCTAGTATACCGTATATATATTTAACATTTATTTACCAGGGAGGACCATTGCGAGCACGCTCCAAGGACGCCCTGATTACAGTGTAATCACAATTGAAACAAGTAAAAAACAATTAAAATCAAGAATAAGATTGTGGCATATAAAACAATGAAACACTAAAATGATAAACAATACACAGTAAAATCATATAAAATCACTTCTATATAATAGATTATAGATAGATTATATATTCTATATACAATTGGGTATGTGGGCTTTGTTTTGTTTGTTTCAAGTTCTGTGTTCGGCCACAGCTATGCCGTTTTACGTGCGATCGGGCTGAAACCTTCAGGGTGTGTAAAGGGTGACCTGACGGAGCCGTATTTTTTAATTAGGCTAATTAGCTAATGATGTAATGTCACCAGTGATTATGTCAAAATTGATGTCATAAAGGCGCATACACATGCGCACACACAAGGAGGCATTGTGACAAGACTGATCAGTGATGTCATAGGGGGGCACACACACACTGATGATGTCATCAGTGATATCATAATGCGGCACACACACACAAGGAGGCATTGTGACATCACTGATGCATTAACATTTAGTGAGCAACACACACACCCGCACACGCCAATAGGGCAGGTGAGGTCACGCAGCAGCCGAGCCACGGGCGAGGCCACGCAGCGGCTGAGCCACGGGCGAGGCCACGCAGCGGCCTAGTATATATATAATCGGCTAATAATATCTCTTCTGAAGCCTCACAGCTCACTTGAAGGTAAGTTCAACCTTCTGTTTTCTCTTTCTATTTTCTCTCCCTCTGTCTTCTCCTGTCATTCACCTGCTCCATTCTGTGCTTCTCTGTGGTCATGTCCACCTTCACCCTGTGGAAGGCGGTGGACACCTCGCCCAGGGCCAGCTTCACCGGCTCCTTCTCAAACTCCATGCTGTAGCTGTCGCCCTCCTTGAAGCCCGGAGGCTGGTAGTCCTGAGGAGTGACTGGAGGACAGGCAGACGAGGGACACAGACAGAGGGACAGACAGTGCTGAGACCATTAGTCCATTAACCAATTAGTTAATTGTCAGAAAATGTATTGATTACAATTTGGATAATTGATTAATGATTTTTGGCTACAATGCTAACATTTCCTTGGTTTTATTCATCTATTTTAGGATCCCCATTAACTGCCAATTTCCTGGGGTACAATAATGGGGTACAGATAATCAATGATCAAATAAGAGAATGCTTAAAATGACAAAAGTGAAATGTGCCTGTATGGATGCCCGACCAAGCTGGAGGTAACACAGGGGTTTGAACCAGCAACCCTCGTGTAGGTGGGCAGGCAAACTACCGCTGCACTACCCGGGCGCACTAAAGAAATTACTCTTGAGTTATGCAATTAATGTATGCTACACTGCTGGAGATTCTAACTGTGATAAAGCTCTGTGTGTGTGTGTGTGTGTGTGTGTGTGTGTGTGTGTGTGTGTGTTACCATCGTCGTAGTAGGCCAGCTTCATGTTGAGGCAGACCTGTTCTGACAGAGGACCCAGGTTCTGCATCAGAGTGTAGAGCTTCCTCACCAGCAGGATGCTGGCCTTCTTGGTGTTCTCGCAGGCCATGGCCGACACCTTGTTGTTGTTGTTGTTGCTGAGATTGAAAATGGCCGGATGACAAGTCAACAGCGATCCCCAGCCCACTACTGCTGCTCAATGTGCCTGCTCTTTCAGTCCCTGTGCCAGGTATCCAACCCAGTGTTCATTTCCTAGACTAAAACTACCCTTTTTCACTGATGAAAACTAGACTAAAACTGACTAAAACAATGTTGTGATGACAGAAACTATGAGGAAATCTATTGACATTTTCGTGAACGAATAAAACCTAGACTAAATTGGGAAGAGATCCAATCAGAAGAGAAGAAGAACTTTACGAGTTAAATCTCTGTCTGTATTGCATGTTCAAACTTTAATACCATTCCATAATAACAGACTAATAGATCTTTCCAAAGAGTTTGCAAATTCCAGAGAAAATGTTACTAATGCATTACACTTTAACTAAGCCCGCTGGATTTTGGTCGACTAAATCTACCGTAGATTTAGTCCACTAGAATTTTATGATATTTAGTCAATTAAAACGACTAAAACTAAAACATTTATTTCAGATGACTAAAATATGACTCAAAACTAAATGGCATTTTAGTCAAAAGACCTGAAGACTGTGGTACACAGTTGATTTCACTACTATTGACAAAAATGTACTATTGTTGTAAGTGGCTTTGGATCAAAACGTCTGCTAAATGACATAATGCAATAATTGTAATGTCAAATGGTGAAAGTAGTTGGTGAATCCTGAGGTGAACCTGCTCCTCTGGATGACGTTGGACTAACAACGCACCAGCTCGGGTGGAGGGGCGGGGCCTATGCATGACTGGAACGGTCAAACTATGACGAATTGAATAACTTCACCTGTGAACAGTGAAGTGCTGTGCTAGCACAGTGCTGTTGGAACTAAGATGAACAAATATGTAATAATTCACGCGTTGATTCAGCCAATCACAGTTATCAATTAACTCGCTAATCCCTAGGAAGTGAATGTGCCAACTAAGGAGGTTCTGAATGACACGCCCGTCTTTGAATCACCACACCGCATGAACACACACACATGCTGAGTGGCACCATGGAATTTAGTCTCTGCATTTATCCCATGGAGGCATGTCCTTCCTCCATGGAGGCATGTCCTTCCTCCATGGAGGCATGTTCTTCCTCCATGGAGGCATGTTCTTCCTCCATGGAGGCATGTCCTTCCTCCATGGAGGCATGTCCTTCCTCCATGGAGGCATGTCCTTCCTCCATGGAGGCATGTCCTTCCTCCATGGAGGCATGTCCTTCCTCCATGGAGGCATGTCCTTCCTCCATGGAGGCATGTCCTTCCTCCATGGAGGCATGTCCTTCCTCCATGGAGGCATGTCCTTCCTCCATGGAGGCATGTCCTTCCTCCATTGAGGCATGTCCTTCCTCCATGGAGGCATGTCCTTCCTCCATGGAGGCATGTCCTTCCTCCATGGAGGCATGTCCTTCCTCCATGGAGGCATGTCCTTCCTCCATGGAGGCATGTCCTTCCTCCATGGAGGCATGTCCTTCCTCCATGGAGGCATGTCCTTCCTCCGGGGGGCAGCCAGGAGCAGTGGGCAGCTTTCAGTGTGCAGCGCCCGGGGACCATCTTCAGTTCTCCGTCGTCGCCGGTCAGGTGACGATCTTATTCTTCTGCATTATTTTTTTTTTTGGTGGGGGTCCATACCGATGTTGTATGGAGGAACCCCCAGGGGAGCACGGGGAGAACATTCAAACTCCACACAGAAAGGCCCTTTTGACGAGATAGCCCACCTAGGCACTGAGGACATGGGGGGGGGGTCACATCCACAGCGTCCCAGGCGGGAATCGAAACCCAGGACCTTCTAGCTGTGAGGCGAAAGCGCTACCACTGCTCCACCGTGCTGACTTCTACCATACTGCCAGCTGCTGCATGAGTACACACTGTATTTCCCTTATGGAAGGTTCTTACAACTCTGGGTGGCACACATAAACAACACGTGCCATAATCCCCATAAGCAGTGTGTGCACTGTTACAAATCAACACACACACACACACACACACACCCACACAGCAGCTTATAGAGGTGCTCCTGTCCTCAGCACCTCAAAAGTATGTTTTGTGCACTGATTTGAAGTAGACATTAAAAAATGTTTGCATAATCGTCATCCCACATGTTTCAATGAGTCAGTTAACTAACTGACTCCCAGCATAACAAATCCTACCTTTCAAAGGCCATCTGAGGTCCCTCTGCAGTGTATTCGATCTTAAACTGGTAAAACTCAGTCACTTTCTGGTGGTGGAGAGAGAGGAAAGAGAGAGAGAAAGAGAGAGAGAGAGAGAGAGAGAGACACATCTGTAAACACATAGCAACATGGAGCCCAGCTGATCGGGTGTTAGAGAGAGAGAGAGAGAGAGAGAGAGAGAGAGAGAGAGATCTGTAAACAGATAGCAACATGGATCGGGTGTTAAAACATCAACAACTGCAAAGGACTAGACTTGCAAATTACCTGGGGGTTTTCTGCATCAGTGTACATCTAGAAAGGGATAAAATGAATCCAACATCAGCACTGGATATTTTGGGATTTCCTTAAAGAGCAAAGGCTGCCCCACAATAATCTGCAAGATTGTCAAAAGTACTGTGGATATCCATCAGGTCAAAATCTTTTGAAATCCATTTCCACTGTTACTTACTTGGTCAGCTCCTCACAAAGTGAATATGACTGTCACACATCATCCCATAAACACCAAACAATGCGTTTGTCAATAGGTACCAAGATACTCACAGACAAAATGACTGTCCGCAGCTGGTGGAAAAACAAGTTGGATCAGTTACATGAGCAAAAGTGTCAATGAGGATGTGCTTTGGCAGTTGAGTGTATTTCTGACTTTTAGGAGTGGTCTCTAACTTGATCATGACGCACCACCAAGCTGACATGACACATCTCAAAGCAGGAGGTGACTTACATACTTCTTTTCAATGGCATCAAAGCATCCGTGCATCCTGGAAGGATGAAATCAACACAGCCAGTTAACATGTTCTCTAACATCTTCTTACAACTGAACTATGAAAAATGACTTCTTCACCTTTAGATAGTTATATGTATCATAATACATTACAAATATTTATTGTACATTTATATCAATATCCTCTTGGAGTGGAATGGATCCCAGTACCTAGGATTTATCTAATGTCAAAAACCCAGATTTCAGAACTAACATTGAGTTCTTCCGAGTCACTTTCCATGTTTGTTCCGGTCCAATCCGCCCACTTTTTGAGTCCCTGTCCCCCAACATCCTGTTTGAACTAGAGCTATGTTCCATTACAGAAACAAGACCATCAAAAGGCCATTCCCCGGTCACTTTAAACAGTGGCTATGCCCCTTAAGTGTCCAACTGTACTGGAGTTATTTACCACTGAACAATCTGATTGGCACCAGGACAATTGCGCCCCTCCTTAAGGATCATCACTTTCTGATCTGTGGAAGAGGAAAACAAATATAAGCCTCTCGTTAGCAAATCATGATTTGAAATGGCAAATGAGATGAAACATCAAGACAGCTAGTATCACTTCATCACAATAGGAAATTAACAGCAGCCAAATGTTGTTCAATCTTTGGCTGTGGCTGATCAGTTTGGCTACCAGCCACTGGCAAGAAACGGACTCTTGTTTGTACTGTAGGGCTGGGCGATTAATCAAATTTTAATTATGATTACGATTTGGGCTGTCCACGATTATGAAAACAAGATAATCGACATACAACAATTTTGCGGCTCTTGTCACTCTCGTTCTGTCTTGTGTTGTAAATCAAGCGCACCCCTTCCTTTGCTCGGCCCCTCCCCCAAAGCCCAAAGCACACCGTTTCGTTTCAGCTCGAGTTGTGAATGACTGTCATGTGAACAGAGAGCCACGGCACGTTTTTCCTCCCCGGCTATTTCCTTGGTAGCACAAGAATAAGATGACAGAAGTCACAGAAAGAGAGCCGCTGGTCGAGAAGAGAGGTGAAACAACGTATGTGGGGTGGAAACACTATGGTTTCGCCGAGTTTAAAGGTCCACACATCAAGAGCGATGCGAATATACAGCACGGAATTGCGATGCGAGTTTTGACGCACCTGTCAATCACAGCCACAGACTTGGAACAAACAGTGCAAGATATGCGCGGTCGTGGCTGAACCCCGCAACACGACCTCTCCCTCTTTGTTTAATCACTTGAAATCCACTCACAAAGTGGTCTATGACCAAGCAATAACGCTAAACGAACAAAAAGACAAAGCCCCATCTAGTTACTGCCACCGCATACAGTCATCGATTCAGGACACTCTTTACAATCCTTAAACCTCAAAACTTTTGAGGTATAAGGACTACTAGTTCAGATGTTTACCAAAATATTGAATGTAGATTACCGTAATAGTTGCAGTTGGTTGTGGCAGTTCACTGCAACATAGTAGGCCTACATATACTGTATATTTATTTTAGTTTTTATTTTATTTCTAAATCTTTGCACTTTTATTATTTATTTTCACTTACCGGTATTTATTTATTTTGAATTATATCTCAAATTCAAAGACATCCAATGTTAAAAAGAAAAGCCAGTGTAAATGTTCAATAAATTCATGATGTTCTCAATGTCAATGAGTAATCGTGTTAAATAATCGTGATCTCAATATCAATCAAAATAATCGTGATTATGATTTTTGCCATAATCGAGCAGCCCTAGGTCGTATCCAGCTTTACAAATCTAGTTGGCTGGTAAAATAGTGGAAGCGGCTGGTGACATTTGGGATGTACCAGGTGCTGTGGTATGGAGACAAATACATTTTCATATGTCAATGTGAGGTACCTTGAACATATTTGCTGGCATAGGCTTTCTCTGGGAAAAGGCCCCTGAGGTAGGTGATGCTGGACACTGCAATGGCCAGAAGTTTCTTGACAACAAGCACGGACTGCTGCTCTGTGGTAACTGGGTCAAGCAACACCTGATGATGCTGTTTGAGTGAAACACAATGACTCACAGGTTGAATGTGTGGACCAGGTAAACATGGCAGCAATCCAGTAATTACTGTCTTTTGTTTTGTAGTTTTGCTTTTACTCGCCTGTTAAGACAGATACCATATTAGTCATGTAGAAGCTAACAACTGCAAGTCCAGGTGAAAGGTCATAACAAGCAGAGAACTGATATTTTTATTTCATTATGTGTTCAATCTTTGTAAACTCATGCTGTAATGAAGTTGTAGCAGGGGAGGTGAAGCACACACACACACACGCCTTTTCTTCTTCTCCGCTAGCAAAGCGTGCCCTGCCGTTCCAAAGCAACCATTATGAAGTGGCAAAGCAGGAAGTAAAGCAGGTCTAACCAATACCATTCATGATTGTTCCATTCCATTTAGTGCCAGGGGCCTCATTAATGTCATTGATTACACCTGCTTTACTCCCTGCTTTACCACCTCAAAACGATTGCTTTGAACAGCGTGAGAAACTAGTGACTTGGCGGCAGTGGAATGAACAAGTTTTTTGACCGCCAGGTGGGCGTTCCCGGCAGCACGTAACGCCCCTTGAAAGCTATGAATATGTCTAACTAGGGATGCACCGATCGATCGGCACGTGACCGGAAATGGCCGATTTTCACGTGATCGGCCTCGATCGGTGATCTGCGCCGGTCACTCTAAATAGCCGATTCTGTGAGCCGATTTTCACATGACGTGCGCGCACCCCAAAGCACCGAGACAGGCACCCAGCCACCACCACACACACGCCAGCATACCTTCCTCGTTGTGGATTTTTTTCACCGTCAGTGAAGTAGACAAATCTCGCAGTTTGTCACACATGCAAGTCGAAAATAAGCCGTGGAGACAGAGATGCGGCCGAGTCCCGCTCGGCTGGAGTCAAGTCTGAGCGGCTCGCTTCGCACCTCACTGGCCCCCCTCTCTCTGCTCTCTCTACCCGGGAAGCAGTGCTGCTGCACCCGGCCACAGTGCACAGCCGACTTGGCGAGGTGAACGCGAGCATTGTGTCCACCATTCCCCGACCTGCCTTTTCCATTCCACATCAGCGCTGGTGCCTCAGCCTGTCAGTCATGTTGTAACGTAGATACAGGAGAGACTATTTGTTTTGTATTGCAAATAGAACGACGGACATAATAATAAAAATGCATCGGACTCACAAGTGTGCAAGGATTTCTGTGCGTGACGATATTTTTTCGGATGGCAGATAAAAATACACATACCAAACTTCGGACTGTGTGTAAACTCCGCCTGATATTCAGACTGAAGATCGTTACTGTAACTCATAAACTCATTTCCCCTCTACTCAAGAGGACTCTGGAGCCAGGCTATAAACTCCTTGTCCATGGATCATTTTGATGTTCTGTTGCACCTGTTTTCTTTTGGAAAAGTAAATGCATGATAGCTGTGGGATATAGGCTATTGGATTTAATTTAATTTTTGTATTCATTGTATTTGCACAAAAAAGCTCTGTCCAGTAGCCTAACCTGGAACACTTTTATTTTGAGATGTGCTTGAGTGAGATGGTCCTACTTCATGTAGGAGCATCATGTAGATTCATGTAGGAATCTTAATTTTCAAACAAAGTTACAAAAACGTTTGTGTAAGCTGTCAATTGTTGTTTTTAGAAAAAAAAATCGGAATCGGCAAAAATCGGTATCGGCAAGTCAGACTATTCAAAAATCGGAAATCGGAATCGGCCAAGAAAATGGCAATCGGTGCATCCCTATGTCTAACAGCACCAGAAGAGCTTTTGAAGCCTAAGTACAAATAGTGGAGCGGATAACATCAATATTTGAGGGAGGAATCATGCAAATTATGATACAAGCAGTAACTTATGTTGCACTTTCTAATGAGAAGATACTCTTCGTTCAATTTCATTCTCTGCCACGAAGCCGGCTTTTCAAAACAACGCCATTTAAAAATCGGTCCATCGGTTCATTTTTTTGAGGGAGACATCATCATCATCATCACTTTATTAACAGACACAATGTCCAGTATAAAAACAGACACTACATAAAATCATAACATACACATACCCCAATACATTACATTCAAAAGTTGTACCAATGTGCCCAAATGCTAGACTGGTACTTAATAGCACTGAGACTAGGTTGAGACAGCAGCATGATAATCAAGTTCTGAGACACATTAAGACGACAGATACACTTGCACGTCAGATTTCTCAGCAGGGCATGAAAGGTGTAGACTCCTGCGCCACAAAACATTTCACTAGCACTGCAACACCTTGGCTTTCTGAGCAGAATCCTCATGCAGTCATTGTAAGCAACCTGAAGCTTTTGAATGCTAGTCAAGTCAAGTCAAGTTTATTTGTATAGCCCTAATTCACAAGCATGTCTCAGAGGGCTTCACAGAAAATATGTCTAGCTAATTCTATCTGACACAACAGTAGCAAATTACAGTAGTAATCTATGGCCTAACCTAAGCTATTCTAACCTACCGGCAACCCTCGACCAGTGATGGAGAGCACCGATGCCCCCCACCCCCACACACATAAGCGTGCTAGCCTGCTTAAACTTGACCCACAGGGGGGTAGTATAAAGGGGAGTACAATAGGCTCTAAACAGGCTAATCTTGACCTCATCAGAGCAAAAATAAAACGTTTTCCTCAGCATATTAGCTTGTGCATACAAGACACACCGCTGCCTATACATGTCATCATCATCACTCATTTGATCAGTAAGAATGTGACCCAAGTACTTGGTTCTACAGCACACTTCCAGAACCTGTCCTGACAAATACAAAGAAGGGAAGGAGAGATCCTTATCATCTCGTGTTCTGCAAACCATAATGACACTCTTTTTAGCATTATATTTCACATCAAAATCTACTCCATACGCAGAACAAATATTCAGCAGCTGCTGAAAACCAGCACTGCTGGAGACAGGATGGTCAGATCGTCAGCGTACATACAATGATTTATCCAGGTGTTACCCGGCCAGCACACATCCAGTTCTACAGCTACTGAGCTGTACAGAGAGGTCATTCATGTACAAATTAAAGAGGACATTTTGAGCACCTTTTAATATTGGAGGGGACATGTAGCCTACCACTTTGAATGTTTTAATGCTTATAATGTCAGATGTTATAATGTTATAATAATGTGCTGACATAAGCGCAAAGTGTATTGTTTATTACTGTGTGAATTGAGCTGGAACTGGAAGCAATTACACAAAATAATATAACGTTAGCGGCGGCTGACCTGCTGAATGCGGGAAATATACCGTTATATGCAGTCATGGTTTTTGCAACATCTAGGTCCAGTGGTTCTGAACGTGGGGACGTCCGGGGTCCACCAGGGGGGTTAATGCGGATTTGTTCAACTTCAGCATTATTTAATTTACAAGAAGTGAACACAGTTAGAATGTAGCAGAATGACTGTCCTGACCAGTTTATCCGTTATCTCGCCAACGTCAACCGCACACACATGAATTATGGACAAAACTATATGCCAATAAAATATTCTCATATTTGTGTCAGAGAGAGATCTCATCAAATGGGAGAACCAGTGTGTTTTAGCGTTTACCTGTTTCTGTTGTGTAGGTCTCAGACGCTGCACACATGCCATGGTTGCAGTGGAAAAACAGCAACTACAACAGAGAAGTTTGAGGACCAAAGTAGACTAAGATTAATGTTTCTAACGGCTGTTTCTAACAAAGGCTAAATGAGTTAGCGCTGGCATTAGTTAGCTAACTTATTAGCGTTATATTTCTACGGCAAGCTAATCTGTCAACTTTTCACGTTGTACCTAGCTAGCTGGTTAACATTGCCTTTTACTCACGTGGTAACAATAAAACGGTATTTTAACAGTAACACAAATTACAATTAATGTTATTAAACAACGCACCTTTCAAATAAAGTCTGGATAAAAGCTAGCTGTTGTGTTGACGGTCGATGAAATGATGCGAAGCCAGGTAAAAGTCGTCCCCGCTCGCTGACTGTTTGATTGACAGGCAGCAACACTTTGTTCTTTGTTCTTCTTCTTCCTCGGATAGCTTTCCGGCAGACTAGATGCCTTACGGCACATTGCTGCCTCCCACTGGTCGGAAATATTACTGTTTATGGTGTTTCTATATCTAGGTTTCTAACCTATTATACAGTCTATGGTGCAGATCTAGTAGTGCTAAAGCCAGAGTGTAGGTAAAGGAGGGTAGTTGAGACATTACAATCCCAAATATTTATGTTGTGTTCCATATGGGTTATGTTACACATCTAATTTACAGACTGACAAACCAACAGACATCAGTTAGCCATGAATAATGAAGAAGCCTGCCATGTTTTCACTGATCCCCCCCCAGAGCATCTCAAATCTTTGACAGAAAAAAAAAAAAAAAATCAATCATGGATTGATCCTGATATTTTATACAGCTTGTCTTTCAATAAAAATTAGACATGCAGTGTTTCATTTACATTTTAATGTATTAACTGTTGCGGAAAATAACTTTCTCACATATTCATGTAAACTTTTGTCAAACAATATAAATGCTTTTCTTTGGGTCCATAAGACATTTTGGACACTATAGCTTTTTGAGTTCAGCAATCATCTGTTCCTTAAGAGGATACATAGTCTACATTAGGACTGCAAAGCAATACAATGACACAGTACCTCAAAAGGTATGAAGACAACTCAATATGAGAACTATTCCACTATAGGACAGTTATAGTTTGTATGAACACAATAGACGCTTCTCACGGGGGCCATTTTGTGTCAAAAAGGCAGGGTTAACACAGGTTGCAAGCAAAACACTAATGAGGGTTTCAAACTTCCATGATTGGAATGTGGAAACCCTCATTAGCGTTTTGCTCGCACCTGTGTGTATTCTGCCTTTTCCACACAAAATGGCCCCCGTGAAAACGGTCTATTGTCCCTTGTGAGCGAGCAGCCACACAAATGGATCTTAACCACCCAAGGCCCTAGGGCAGGGATACTCAACTTGCTTTGCCTGGGGGCCACTTTACCTAAATGACAGGAGGCCAGGGGCCAGTTAATAAACAAACATTAATATACATTTTTCTGTAGTGTATTGTAGGTTTTTGGCCATTTGGGTCATCAGCCAGAGTTTAGTCTGACAATTGTGCGCAGACAGGATAGTTAGTTAGGTTTAGTGATGTCACGGTACCAATAATTCAGTAGTCGGTACCGGTACTAGTGAATTTCCACGGTACTCGGTACCAATTTCGGTACCACGGTAAAAAAAAACAGACAGATATTTCTTCAACATATTCTCCTTTATTAAAGTATGCAACCATTTCCAATGCACAAATGGCATGTAGCCTTCAACTTTAAAACAAAACAATGTGCTTCTGCTTACTTCTTACATTCAACTCTGTCTGGCAGTGAGTGCAGACAGTGCAACACCAGTGGCATGTAGGTTCAGTTAAGTTATTTAAGTACATATAAGTGCCTGGGCAGCGAGCAGGTGGCTATATTTGACAATTTAGCAGGACCTCAGTCAAACTTTATTTAACGTTTGTTTTCATTGGTGAATTAGAAAATGATCAGGGGGCCACATTGCACCCTATCGCAGGCCGCATCTGGCCCCCGGGCCACAAGTTGAGTATCACTGCCCTAGGGCCTAGTACAATGTCCAGAGCGAGTGAGTGGGCGTGTGCGTGTTACAGTCTCATATATATAAACTATCTGTTTATATATATATATGTGTTAATACTAGTAGTATCAACACATATATATAAACAGTATTAACAGAGTATAAACAGACTTGTAAAAATATTGCGTGAGTGGAAACATACCAAACTTATAAAATATTATGAAAGGATACAGATATTAACATTGGGGTTGTTGGGAGAGCTTCACAGCCATGGGGTAGAGGCTGTTAAGATGGCGTGAGGTGTTGGTCTTGACGGATCGGAACCTCTTCCCAGATGGAAGTCTGTGAAACAGGTGGTGGCCGGGGTGGGAGGGGTCCACCCAAGGTGGAGGATTTTGCTAATAAATGTATAAAAACTGAACACATTCACAAGGTGCAAACAGGGCCGTAGCCAGGGTTCCGAAATAGGGGAGGTCCAGCAAGGGGAGGCCCAGCAAGGGGAGGCGGATTCGGCGGCGCCCGCCGAAAAAAAATTGAGTTTTTTTTTCCCCCTTTTTAAGCCATATTTAGAGTAATATATCATTTTAAATCAACATTAGGATTATACTGTTGTGATGTCATTATTCAGTATATTCTCTTTCATGTCACCACCTGCTCAGCTCTCCTGTCAACATAATTGTAACTAACAAACACAAACTGTTTTAGCCAAATTCATATCAAAATGACACCTACAAACACAGGTACACAACCCAAGCCGTACACAACACACAAAGTTACTTAGACAGACTAGACACTTACTTTCTTGGTTGTTGCTAAAAAATCTGTCAGTGTGTGTCACTCACTGTCTGTCGTTCACTCGCTCACTGTCTCGCAGCTCGCTCACCTTCAATTATCTCGCCAGGCAGACAGACAGTCATCACTCACCACCATGCTGCTGCTCTCTCAGAATCAAGTTACCGCGGACGCGGCGTCAGATGACTTCCTGCCTGACCTGCCTTTCGTTTCAAAATAAAAGCGATCCCGTGTTTTTCATGCTTTTCCTGTTTTCCATGCAGATTGTTTTATTTTTTTACAATCTTCGTTCTCAGGACACTCTACAATTTTCTGTTCCCAAAGTCCGAACTGAATTGGGGAAGAAAGCTTTTAGGTTCTCTGCACCCACCGCATGGAACAGTCTGCAGTCTGATCTTAAACTTAATAGCTTAGTAACCTTAAATGGTTTTAAGGCTATGGTAAAATCTCTTGAGAACAGGCTGTCTGTATGCAAATGTTTTATTTGATCATTTTAATGTTTTTCAATTGTATGTGTTTATGTGTTTGTTTGTTGTAACTTTGTGTTGCTGCTGTTTCTTGGCCAGGTCTCTCTTGTAAAAGAGATCTTTGATCTCAATGGGACAAACCTGGTTAAATAAAGGCAAAAAAAAAAAAAAAAATCTCTGAAATATTAAAAAAATCTCTGAAATATTAGGGGAGGTCCGGACCTCCCCGTGCTCATAGCTAGCTACGGCCCTGGGTGCAAAAACCATAGACTGCCCATCATCGGTGTGTTCCTGGTGCTGCCATTAATGATGCAACCACCTCAACAAAGTGAGCTACCATCTATGATCTTGCCTCACTGTTAACTGAGATGAACGCTTTTCACACTTTTCCTGAAATACAAGCATATTAGATATATTAGATAAGAAAACTCCAAAAAGTATTTACTGTATTTATCTGACTGACATAAGTTTGGAATTGTATTTCATGCATGTACTGTATGTACAAGTCCTACAGTAGGTCACTTAAGTGGACTACTGTGGGACTTGACTACTGTAGGACAGTAGTGATGAGAAGAGAACACGCCAGCAAGTGACCCCCAGGTCCTCCTGGCTGACTTGAACAGTGCCACTATGTTGTCTGTGCTCTCCTGGAGCTTCTTGACCTCCTCGTCTCTAGATGGCGCACACATCTTCCCCATGGTGTTTTATGATGTAAATGGCGAGCCCCTGGATGTCCACAGCATCATTGTCAGCCTGTTGGCAAATCGGGTCCATGTCCAGCACCTCCACGATTTGGCTCCGCATCCAATTGGTGCCCGGATTAAGGAATGACAGTTAAGATCTATCCCATTGAGAAAAAAGTTAAAGTGTTATCTTTGTAGCTCAAGAGAAGCAGATGAGTTAGATAAGGATCTTTCAGCTTTGACACAATTGAGATGTCGATTATGCCAAAGGAGGCAACTTCATATCAGAAAGATGTCCGCACTATTTTGTGCATTCAATGTAATAGAAGCACGGCTGATCTTTGTTTGCAATGATCCAATAGAGCTGTAAAGAGCAGATCATGTGAACTGACCTCTCTGATCTCCTGCAGTAGGTCTGATGACTTGCTGATACTCAGGAGGGGGCGTCGTTCAGCTCACACTCCAGGATATCCCAGAAGGCCCTGTGCACATTTTGGGGCAGAGGTGTTGACAGTCAGGCTCATCTCAGGCACACAGAAGCCAGGACAGAGGTGTTGTCAGTCAGTCAGTCAGGCACACAAAGTGCCAGTTGTAGATATGCCAATAATCACCACATACATCATTGTCTTAAATCAATCAATCCAAGTAATGGTATCACAATACAATTCTATAATTGTCTGTGCTGAGCATAAATAAAATGAGATCAACAGCATTTTTGAGGTGCTAATACTTCTGGAGGGCAGTGTACTTACTGTTCCGTGATAAATGATAGTGGGCTGTCTGCCTTATCCTCTCCTCACTCCGCCCAACTGATTTCTTCTCTTGCCTCCTCTTATTTCTCTCCAGAGGTATATTTAATCAGATGGCATGCCTCATATCATTCACTAGCTCATCATATTATGTCTTACTAAGTATGTTACTTTTGATTGTTTGTTAAATATGGGAACTTAACTTTGAGCATAACTTATTTTGAGGCGGGGATGATTTCACTTCAAATCTTTTCTTAGAAAGCAGATGTTTCTATGCTTTATCATAGCTATAGTAATAGCAATAGCCCAATGTATTTTTTCCATATTTACATAATCAATCAGTAGTTTAATCATACCTACTGTATATACCTTTCTTCTTCTTTAAATAAATAAATACAATAAATACAAAATAATAATAATAATATATCCTGTCTGGTCTTTGGCTAGCATTAAGTTAGTTGGCTCTGGAGATGGAAGATGATTCCTCCGTGTACCTGTCCTGCGGTAGATTGACTGGCTCCAGATGGAAGATGCGGTCGACAATGATCTCATGGGCCAGGCTGAGATTGGACAGGACAGGTCCCGGGCAGAGTGCATGAGCTCGCCCAGAGTTCAGGTTTAAGGGCGGGCTGGCTGTGGGGAACAAACAGTGAGCCAGCATTGTTAGCAGATTAAGAAGAGCTCAAACAAAACCATAGAGGAGAAACATGGATTGTTGGAGTTGCAAGATAACAATGGTGAGGCTGTCAATTCAAGCTCCAAAACTGAATCTAAAATGCTACTTTTTTTTTTAATATATATAACTTTCTTTAATAGAAGAATGATATTTTTACAAGTCAAAATGCAACTTTTTCCAATACCTTTCTTTATTGTTGAGTTAAGCATACCCCACTATATTGAAATAAATTATTTTCAAATTCTGTCTCACATTTTGTACATGCAGTTGTTTTAAGTAGGACACACACTCCATTGTTTTCCCTCAATGAAAAATGTCCTGGGCTGGGAGTTAGGCTTATGGCACGATGGATGATGGCATCGACCATCATCGATGGGCCAACCCCCATCGACCTCTGACCCTTCTACATGGGACCATGGTGATGTCCATCTGGGCTGTCTGAGCGCAAATCTGCCATTTGTAGATAGTAGTACTAATCCACAGAGATAGTAATTACTAACCCAACACAGGCTAAATGTTTCAGTTTCAATGTACCGGTAACGTACTTCACACATCAACGGTAGCTTGCAGGGCACGTACGCTAGCATGCTAAGTGATAGTTTTGCGTAACTGTTCAATCAATGTGCAATCATGTTGGCGACTGGATGGTAGGGCTGTGCGATTTTGCCTAAAACTAAAATTGACGATTTTTTCTCTCAAAACTCGATTTTCGATTTCGATTTATTATACTATTATACTTCTCTAAACATTTGTTGCCCTGCAGAGCTCTTTTCCCCCCTTTTTTCCATAATTGACAATTTACGCTTTTACTCTGAAGGTAGAACAACTCAACTTCCTGTTTTAGCTTGCCGCTGCTATGCTTAACTTCCTGGCTGTTGCTTGCTAACTTGACACTGGTGGATTTGCGTGCTCCTCCGTGAGATAATTATATTATTGCCCCTTTCGGAACTGCTAACATAGCTTAAGCTATGTTAGCAGTTCCGAAAGGGGCAAATTATATTAGTGTCTAAGCGACCACCCGTGCTCGGAGTTATATCTGTACTAGAATAACACAAAGTCACAACAGGAATGCGTGGAACTGCGATAGCAGTTAGGGGGAAATTCAGACACACAGGGACAGGTGAGTCAGCTGAGGCTGCTAACTTACAGCCATGAATACAGCCAATCTATCAGTACTCGGTGGCCTCACGTGTTGTTTTGTTATTATGTGAACTGTAAAGGCAACGTTTCATGTCCGGTGATAACGTCTGTGTTCGTGTGCGCGCGTGAGTGTGTTGTGGCAATCGTTATCTTGTAGGCTACAGCCCGCAGTGCAACAAGCTGCTTTTTGGTCGGAGGTGTTGAAATAAGTCCATTGCGCTGCTGTTTTTAGTAGCCAGTATCACAGCCTCTAGAGAGACTTTACAGCGGGGAGAATGGACAAGTAGCAGCATGCGTACATGAGAGAGAGCCGCCCCGCGTAACGTACTTACCCTAGTTAAAGTGAAAAAAACGATTTTACGATTTTCATTTTTTTAACATCGTCCTAACTAATTAATTCGATTACGATTCAAAATCGATTAATCGCACAGCCCTACTGGATGGTAGACGAAATTATGCGCTGCAGCTTACATACTTTGGAGGCTGAACATATGTGCATTCCATTACAAGCCTGTACACGGCAATAAGCTGGTATATAGCTGAGGCTAGGCTACGCTAACACTACTGTTGGCAAGGTCGACTCGAATTGTATTTATTTATTGTTCATTCTAACGTTGTATTGTGCGTGCAATTACAGGCCTCAAGCCTGTAGCACTGCAATGAGCTGGTATAGCTGAAGCTATGCTAACACTACTGTTGGTGACAGGGATCGATTTAAATGTATTTATTGTTTATTCAAACGTTGACGAAATGATACAGCCCTAGCTATTGTGTTTTGTATGTTTCTCTCTCTCCAATAGTAGGGAGGACAAACCCGTTTGTGTGTTTTTCTGAAAAACATAATGTTTAACAGTTTATGATGCATCTATCTTGTTATATTTACTAGTATATGGCCAATAAACAACAAATCAAAAGTGTCCTGGCCAAAATCGTGCATTTTTTTGTTTTAAATCAAATTTTAAAGTGAAATTAGGATTAATCACTCATTACATTGCCAAACGCCTGAAAAAGTGGGCCTCACGTCAAATGTAATTCATGCCTGGAAGGTCTTGGAACACCCCTCACGCCCACACCCCAGCTCCGATTGGGCTGAAAATTTGCATGGCTGTAGGTTATTATCTGGGCAAGGTCATGGGCAGGTTGCACAGTACTTGAACCACCTGGAAAATCCTGGAAAGTCCTGGAAACCACCTCATGCCCACACCCCAGGTCGGATTGGACTGAAAATTTGCATGGCTGTGGGTTATTATCTTGGCAAGGTCATGGGCAGGTTGCACAGTACTTGAACCACCTGGAAAATCCTGGAAAACACCTGGAAAGTCCTGGAAACCACCTTGAAACGACCTCATGCCCACATGTTATTTTGTTCTTGCGTTATTGTTTGTATATGGTGTGCTGCTGCACTGTCTTGTCTTTTTTGTCTGAGAGCGAACCAAGACAAATTCCTATCAACTTTGTTGACATGGCAATAAACTGATTGAATCTTGAATCTTGGATTTTCAAATGTCTCTTCAGGTTTCCTTTTAGACCAAAACCTTTACCACAGACTGAGCAATTAAAATTGTTTCTCTCCTGTGTGGACTAGCATGTGTGTCTTCAAGTGTCTTTTCTGACCAAAACCTTTACCACAGACTGAGCAAAGAAATTGTTTCTCTCCTGTGTGGATTGTCATGTGTCTTTTCAATGATTCTTTTAGACCAAAACCTTTACCACAGACTGAGCAATTAAATTGTTTCTCGCCTGTGTGGACTATCATGTGTCTCTTCAAGTTTCCTTCTTGACCAAAACCTTTACCACAGACTGAGCAATTAAATTGTTTCTCTCCTGTGTGGACCATCATGTGTTTCTTCAAGTCTCCATTCCGACCAGAACCTTTACCACAAACTAAGCAGTTAAATTGTTTCTCACCTGTGTGGACTATCATGTGTGTCTTCAAGTATCCTTTCCGACCAAAACCTTTACCACAGACTGAGCAAGTAAATTGTCTATCTCCTGTGTGGACTATCATGTGTTTCTTCAAGTTTCCTTTCTGACCAAAACCTTTACCACAGACTGAGCAAGTAAATTGTTTATCTCCTGTGTGGACTATCATGTGTTTCTTCAAGTTTCCTTTCTGACCAAAACCTTTACCACAGACTGAGCAAGTAAATTGTTTCTCACCTCTGACGAAAATCATGTGTGTCTTCAAGTGTGCTTCATAACCAAATATCTTATCAGAAACTGAGCAGCTGAATTGTTTCTTCCCAACAACTTTATTGTTTTTCTGTGAGTCTAAACCTGACTGAGGTTCACTAGTTTCCAACCATTCATCATCATTGTCTTCAGTTACAGAAGAGTCTGAAGTCTTGTCATGACTAGTTGGTTGTGAATTACTAGCTGGATATATAAGATATAAGTTCCTGGCTGGTTCTGATACTCCACAGTCCTCTCCATCAGCTTCTGTCTTCATCTGTTCAGTTGAGCTGCTGGTTAGATGCTCTGTCTCTCTGTTCTCCTCAGTTTGGCTTTGATGAAGCTGTGAGGACTGAGGTTTCTCTTCCTCATCTTCACTATTCACAGGGACAGCAGTGGATGGGAACTTGGGGATATCAGCCTCCTCCAGCCCTTGAAGCTTCTCTCCCTCCTGACTTATCCAGAGTTCCTCATGTTCCTCTTTAATGTACGGAGGCTCTGGGTCCTCCTGTTCCTCTTTAATGTGTGGAGGCTCTGGGTCCTCCTGAAGCTGCTCTCCCTCCTGACTGATCCAGAGTTCCTCCTGTTCATCTTTAATGTGTGGGGGCTCTGGGTCTTCCTGGTGCAGACCTGAGCTCCACTCCTGCCGCTCAGCGCGAACCCCCTCCCCAATGACTAACAGCTGCTGGAGGTCTGGAGGCAAGGCTTCTCTGTGTAACAGCACCGCGTCCAGCAGTTTTCGTTGTCGGTCGATCTCCTCTTGTGAACGAGCAGCTTCCTCCTCATAGTCTGATATCGCTCTTTCAAACAGCCCAAATATCTCTTCAACAGCAGCAGTTAGGCGCTGCTTCACCACAGCCCTCAGCTTCTGGACTTGAGAGAGTTCCATTTTTACACACTGACAAACTGTATCCTTCACTGCTTCCACCACTTATATAGCATCAAACAGGAAGGATTTATGACATCACTGATGACATCACAGTTGCTCGAATACATCACTGAATTGTGATGACATCACAATTGCTCAAGTGACATCACAATTCACTGATTTATGACATTGATGTCACAAATTGTTAGATCAACATACACAGCCCACGGGGGAGAGGGGCACAATCTGAGTTGAAACAAATTCCGTGTTCGGAATGGGTCAGTCCTTCACTCACTCACTATTCCCCATGTAGTGTTTATCACTAAAGTGAACTATATGCGGAATGATCAAATGAGTTTCGGACACTACCTCGCTCTTCTTCTCCTTTGGTAAACACGACAGGCAGCATTGCATTGTGGTATATAGGGGGAAATGTAGGGTACATTCTCTGTTCACTGTAGAAATGGCAGTGCATTGATTGATTGATTGAGTTTTTCGATACATTGAAAATAATACATGTACATGTACACACAGCTTCATACACCGGAAATATGACTTTGACCCATCTAAAATCATGTGACTCATGTCACATATTTACATTACAGTCCCGAGCCAAGTAGCCTACAACGAAGCTGGGCTCCACACTACAACAGCATTTAAACCTCTTGCATTGCACCGTAACAGGGGTTACAGGGTTACGTTTCTGATTTTTTTGCTGTTCATCTGTCATTAACGTGGTGAATTAGGTGGTTAATTCTGAACAATGATGTCCATGCTACATAGCAAATTAATCGTCTGAATCTTGCACGTCGAACCATGTCTTCCTTTTTCGGATCAGATCAACACAGCGGAAGTTATAGCTGTCTTTGTACAAAGACAAAGACAACATTTCAGATTATTTGGCTTTTTCAAATGGCTTTTTATAATGGCTTTTTGGAAATCCGCCTAGGTATCTCCCTACAAAAGGAAAAACAGTTAGCAAGCACGACTCCCATAAAGATATATAAAAAGTATACGGGTGCCTGGGTCGGAGGATACTAGTAGGTGACAGATGTCCCGGCACACACAGTTTAAGAAAAAAATATCTTATTTATTGTGGGCAAACAAGGTGATGAACGTTTCGCCTAGAAGGCTTCGTCAGCATGACACTATGACAATGGACAAACATTATATACAAGGCAGGGTAGACACTGATCACAGCCAATCACTCACAGGAGGGGACTAATGGAGAATGGAGATCAGCCGTGTTAGGTGGCAGGCCAATCATCTTTATAGACATGCATAGATTATCAGGCTTCAGTCTAAAGAAATTCATCAATATGAAAAGAAATATAGTTTGTCTTTGTACAATACAAGTGGGCTATAATAGTCATTTATAAAAGAAAACAGTATGGAAATAACTCTTGGACAAATGTAATGAATATAATAATAGACTGGAAGGGGGGTGTGTGGCTGAAAACTGATCAGTACAAAAAACATGTAACAAATAACAGGGAATAAACCATAGAACCTCAAACCATCTGTGAAAAAAGGTGAAAAATCAATAATGAACAAAATAATAAAGAAGATAATCATTTTAATCAAAAGGAATTAATATAAAGAAGGAATTATATAAAGAATGATATAAAGAAATCAAAAAACAAAAAACAAAAAACAATAGGCTCATTATGCAATAGCAAATCTATAGAAAGCAGCCTAGCTGCAGTTCCTCATTTAGACCCCTAGGGCTCTCTGTTTGTAGATAATGAATCCAGGCTGCCTCTCTCTGTAATAGGACTCTGTCTCGATCACCACCTCTTTTGAGGGGCTGGACCACTTCAATTCCCTGAAATTGTAAAGAACACACATTGTGATGAGCTGCTGTGAAGTGTCTCGCAACTGAGGATTTCTCATCATGGTTTCTAATTGTGCTCTTGTGTTCTGCTATCCTTATTCTCAGCTCCCTTTTCGTTTTGCCAATATACACAAGGCCACATGGACATTTAAGTAAATATACCACATATTTGGTTTTGCAAGAAATCCTATGTTTAATGGTGTATTTCTTGCCGGTATGTGGGTGCCCAAAAAAGTCATTTTTGATCATGGCATTACATTGTAGGCAATCGCGACATGGGAAGTTACCTCCTGGTAAACTATCAAGGAAGTTGGGAGTAGGACGATAGTTGTCCGCACGCACTAGTGTGTCCTTGAGGTTACAGGCGCGCTTGTTGGCAAATATGGGAAGCTCTTTAAATGTGTGCCCAATAGTCGGGTCAGTGGCTAGTATATGCCAATGTCGTTTGACAACATTCTTGATCTCATTGGATAGGGGGGAGAAAGTGGTCGCGAGAACAGTTCTGGTGTCTTTTTTAGGGGCAGATTTATACGAGAGAAGGCTCTGGCGATCTAAGTTGTTTACTTTCAGTAGGCTCGCTGTCAGGGCGCTGTCATTATAGCCTCTGTCCTTGAACCTACTGTGTAGCTCCGTTGCTTGTGCATTAAAAGACTGTTGGTCACTGCAAATTCTCTTGGCTCGTAGGAGTTGACTGTAAGGAAGGCCTTTTTTCAAGCTGTTAGGGTGATAGCTGCTAAAGTGGAGCAGGGTGTTCACATCAGTCTCTTTTCTATAGACTCCTGTTTCAAGGTGGTCGGACTTGCGCACTAGTACATCTAGAAACGGAATAGAGTCTAGGCTATGGTTCAGAGTAAATTTGATGGAGGACACCTTGGAGTTCAGATAAGTGTTAAAATTCTCAAGATCCTGGACGGTACCCGAAAAAATGAAAAAAATGTCATCGATATATCTGAACCAACATTTCACATAGGATAGGAAAGGATTGTTATGGTAAACATAGTCATCTTCGAATTTACCCATAAACAAATTTGCAAAATTTGGGGAACAAGCACTGCCCATACTAACACCTTGACATTGTAAATAGAAAGAATTCTCAAACTTGAAATAATTTTTATGGAGTACCAGCTTCGTTAGGTCTATCAACAAGTCAGTGGGCGGGGTCGGATTTGCCCTCAGGTTGAGGAAGTGTGTCAAAGCGTCTATACCAAGTGTGTCAGGTATGTTTGTATACAAGCTGACAATGTCCATAGTGCACAGAAGATCATTCGTCTGGAGATCATTGATAGAAGACAGTTTGTTTAAAAAGTCAGTGGTGTCTTTGAGGAAAGACGGGAGTTGAAAAACGGTATCCTTAATGTGAAAATCAATGAATTTCGATATGGGTTCTGTTACAGATTGATTCCCGGAGACGATTGGGCGTCCTGGAACAGGATCAATCGCCTTGTGGATTTTAGGAAGCGTGTGGAACAGAGGGCGGACAGGATGCTGCTCGGACATAAAGTCATATTCACTTTTAGTGATAAGTTGGTCTTCTTTGGCGTGAGTCAACATTTCTCTGATCTCCCGAGAGAACTTGAGTGTGGGGTCAGCGCTCAACGGTATATAGAAGTCGGTGTTGGAAAGCTGGCGTAGAATTTCGCTTCTGTACTTCTCTTTGTCTTGAACTACTACTGCGCCCCCCTTGTCAGCGCTCTTAATGACAATAGAGGAATCATTAGACAGGGAGTCAAGAGCCTGGCACTCATTCAGGGTGAGGTTAGAAAACCCAATATTCTTGTTGGTTTTAAACAAAGCAAAAGTGTCATTTTCAACCAGTCTGCAAAAAGTTGATACAGAGGGATTGTTAACATATGGAGTAAAGGTACTCTTAGGCTTGAAGGTTTGACTAGCAGCCTTGTCGCGATTGCCTACAATGTAATGCCATGATCAAAAATGACTTTTTTGGGCACCCACATACCGGCAAGAAATACACCATTAAACATAGGATTTCTTGCAAAACCAAATATGTGGTATATTTACTTAAATGTCCATGTGGCCTTGTGTATATTGGCAAAACGAAAAGGGAGCTGAGAATAAGGATAGCAGAACACAAGAGCACAATTAGAAACCATGATGAGAAATCCTCAGTTGCGAGACACTTCACAGCAGCTCATCACAATGTGTGTTCTTTACAATTTCAGGGAATTGAAGTGGTCCAGCCCCTCAAAAGAGGTGGTGATCGAGACAGAGTCCTATTACAGAGAGAGGCAGCCTGGATTCATTATCTACAAACAGAGAGCCCTAGGGGTCTAAATGAGGAACTGCAGCTAGGCTGCTTTCTATAGATTTGCTATTGCATAATGAGCCTATTGTTTTTTGTTTTTTGTTTTTTGATTTCTTTATATCATTCTTTATATAATTCCTTCTTTATATTAATTCCTTTTGATTAAAATGATTATCTTCTTTATTATTTTGTTCATTATTGATTTTTCACCTTTTTTCACAGATGGTTTGAGGTTCTATGGTTTATTCCCTGTTATTTGTTACATGTTTTTTGTACTGATCAGTTTTCAGCCACACACCCCCCTTCCAGTCTATTATTATATTCATTACATTTGTCCAAGAGTTATTTCCATACTGTTTTCTTTTATAAATGACTATTATAGCCCACTTGTATTGTACAAAGACAAACTATATTTCTTTTCATATTGATGAATTTCTTTAGACTGAAGCCTGATAATCTATGCATGTCTATAAAGATGATTGGCCTGCCACCTAACACGGCTGATCTCCATTCTCCATTAGTCCCCTCCTGTGAGTGATTGGCTGTGATCAGTGTCTACCCTGCCTTGTATATAATGTTTGTCCATTGTCATAGTGTCATGCTGACGAAGCCTTCTAGGCGAAACGTTCATCACCTTGTTTGCCCACAATAAATAAGATATTTTTTTCTTAAACTGTGTGTGCCGGGACATCTGTCACCTACTATCTCCCTACAAAAACCACTGCCAAATACTCATGTTTTGGTATTTTTTCATCTCCTTTGAGTTGGGATGTGGTAAGGCCTGTGGCTATGTCTCCATTGGGTTTCTAGCCATAAATACAACAACCACAGGTAGCTGTTTACACTCTAAAAGTGTTTTTTTATTCTAGGCGAGAATCAACCACTGTGTTTGAGCTGGTGTTACTCAGGGTCAGTAACACATAGTCATTCTGACACTTGGAACAGAAACTTCAAAGTCTTACCTTTCAGAAAAGGTCAGGCAGTTGTCTGTAACCCTAGCGGTTCAGCCACAGTAAGCATTTTAGTTTGGGTATGTCGTTTTCACCATTTCCTTCAGAAATAGGTGGCTTTTTAATTAATGTTGGAAGACTAAAGTAGCAACAGGTGGACACAGGAACTAGGTCAGAGACGGGTCATGAGTCACATGACTTTAGGTGGGTCAAAGTCATATTTCCGGTGTATCTTGCCCATTCTATGGCCAGACGAGTTGTAATACATTGTCATGTCATGGTGTTTTGGGGTAATTAATAAACGAGATTGATTCTGTTATTTTCCTATAATTTTTTATATTATATTATATTATTATTATATTAGATTCCCTGCCTACCAACATGAAGGTCGCAGGTTCGAGCCTCCATGTTGCCTCCGGGTTGGTCGGGCGTCCATACAAGCACAGTTGGCTGTGTCTGCAGGTGGGAAGCCGGTGTCATGTCGAGTTTTGCACCCCCGCCGAGAATTGCATCCCCACCTTCCGGGAGCATATTGTAATGATTTATACGGAAACTTAACTGTTTAAAAATGATATAATTGTCTGGGTAGACATGATCTCCAAGCCAGGGGGGTCTGTCCTGGCTCATGGAGACCGACTTTGATGCATTAGATCCTCGTGGAGGTGACTTCCATGCTTGGGGCTCTCTTCTGCCTCATGGAAGCTGACTTTGGTGCTTAAAATCCGGGTACAGATTACCTCGAGACCTGGGGATCTCTCCTGGCTTTATGCAGGGGGGTGCAAATCTCGGCGGTTTGTACCTGCCGAGATTTGCATCCCTGTTTTTAAGTTAAAACAGCCCTAAAATATGGTGCGGGTGCAATTCTCGGCGGGGGTGCAAAACTCGGCATGACGCCGGATTAAGGGTATCTGTCCTGGTCGCATGTATACTTTTCCCAACCAAGAAACCACGCCCTGAACTCGTTTGATTGGTCGCCGCAACGGGTTCTTCCTGAAAACGTGCGGAAAGTTAAAAAAAAATGTGGTTAAGTTTAGAGTGAGGGGGTGACAAAAGTTCAGCTCAGGTTGTGCTTGGGCTTATGGCTTGGGGTTTGATTCCTGGTCAAAACACACACATTGTTAACAGGCATTTTTCTTATTTTCAAACATTAGGGTTATGTAAGTACAATGATTTGGTTAGGGTTAGGGTTTGGGTATTGTCGTGGTTAAATAAGAAACCCCTAACCCTAATGTTAACCACATCTTTTTTTACTTGCCGCTTGTTTTCGGGAAGAAGCAGTTGCGGTGACCAATCAAATGAGTTGGGGGCGTGGTTTCATCTAAACTTGGTTGGGAAAAAGTATACATGCATAACTGGCCAAATGGTCACATAGCAGAGTGACTGGTGTAACCCATATGAAAAATAGGACCACTAAAACTCTCATTTAGAGGTGTAATTGTTGCATGTTGTTCCCAGAGGAGGGTGCAATACACTTGTCTGTGTCTGTGAATCTGAAGTGGTAGCGAGCACTCCATGTGGTCTGTCTTCATGGTCAGGCATTTTACCACTAAATTGGGGTCAACCTCTCACTAATTGCAACAAAACCAATCTCAATAGATTTTGTGTCCTAAATGTTCTAAATGAGAGAGTAAAAGTTTGAAGGAATCCTATGAGGGGGAAGTCATTTGGAGAGCAGCCTCTTCTCTCCTTTCTGGAAAAGGGAGGTGTGTTGGTGTGTGTGTGTGTGTTTGTGTGTGTGGGGGGGGGGGGGGGAGGGGGGGTGTTGGTGTGTGTGTGTGTGTGTGTGTGGGGGGGGGGGGGGTTGTTGGTGTGTGTGCAGCTGTTGGCTGAAAGTGAGACGGGCACATACAAATATCATGTTTGGTATTATCTTATCTTAGATCTCTAGTTGAATACCCCCCAAAAATAAAGGAGGAAAAAAAGTATTTATAATCATTTTCATGTTTCTCCTGGCTGCAACCAGATTTCCGCTGGTTCCACAACAAAGACTTGAGACGTCCTACCTTGTTGAACTGGGGGAAGTGTGGTCTGAAGTCCTCCTCCTGGTCCTCAGTCAGGCCGGACCTGTGCTGAGTGACGGTACAGACTGGCGTCCAGCCGCTCCTTCTCTCTCCTATGCATCTCCAGCTCGTCCCACACATTCACCAGAGTCTGAAGGCATCACAGTACAGTCAGACGAGACATGACATCATCATTCATTCACTTTGAAGAATCTAGTATTCTATTATACTCATTTTCAGTTCAACTGTGCCTTTTGCTTGGCTGGAAATGATGGTGGTGTCCAGATGCATACCTTCCAACATTAGGCTGTGAGAAAGAGGGATGAATTGGAGAAGATGGTTGCCCCAGGGACTTTCTGCCTGGATGATGGCGGGCGGAAAGTCCTCTGCTCGGCTCCAGTTGGAGGAGGCGCTCGATGCCTGGCTCCACGTCTGGCTCCACGTCGTGTCCTCTGCTGGCTGGAGGTGAGGTCGGCTGCTTGGGCTCCAGCCGGGGCCCCGGCCTTGCTCCAGGTCTCGCTGCTACTGCTAACAGTTGTCATGCTTGCTCCGTCAATAATTTGCTGAGGAATGACATCAAGCAGTGTGTTGCGTTTTGTTTTGTGCACCTTTCATGAGACCCGCCCCTCTGTCAGAGCCAATCAACTTACGAGCCGTTAGACAAGTCGGCCAATCGCAGGCGAGGTAAATATTTCAGCAGACGCGAGGTTATAGACGGTTTTCACCAGCTGCAACCCCACAGCACTTCCTTTTTCTCAGCTTCTTCTTCTGTGTTTTATGGCGGTTGGCATCCTTAAATGTTGCATTACCGCCACCTGAATTGTTTCAGCTTCACAGTGCTAACTATTGACAGTGTCCACTTTCTCAGCTATTCAGGGGAAAACACTGACATAGCCTACTTCTATTTCTATTTTTGCTATGTAAACGTTTAAATGTAAAGATAGGCCTATGCGTGCAATAACGTACTGATAGTCAGCTTACTCTGTAACATGTAGCTTTTTTTAGCCTCTCAGGCTAGCTCCGGGACGCAATCTTTTTTTTCCCCATGATGGTGAAGGCTAGGCGAAGGCATGACCCGCCCCTCTCTGCCTCTAATTGGCTGACTGCACTCGGCTGCTCTCGCCTGCTTCCCAGGCGAGCCAGAAGTCATCTCAAACGAGCCATTATAGCCTATACTTTCATTCAATGTCACGATGCTGCGGGGGAAGTAGGCTACTTCATAGCTTAACTATGAAAATAGTGTCGGCTATTTATGGCCCTTTCTGCTGCAGCATGTTGAAGAAATAAATGTTCAGTTTGAACAACACCCATTCTGGTCATTATAGAGCAAGATGATCGCTTCCACTACCAGGGCTGCCCAGAGAGATGGCAGTGCCCCTGGAGGGGTCCAGCCACTATGCCCCCCCCCCCCCCCCCCCTCCCCCGCACGCGCTTTACTCATATCAACGCTGCAGCTTTCGGAGCTGACTGAAAAAAGTTTAACAGATTATTATTTGGGTCTAAAGCCCTTGCCTGCTCCCGCTTTTTGTTTTGCCTTGCGATTTTGGCATCCTGACTTTTGTTTTGCTCCTGGCATTTTGCCATCGCCGGTCTTGTTTTGTTTGCTATCACCTGTCTGTGTTGTGTGTTTCACCATAAATGGTGCCTGCGCTGCTGCCCCAAGCAAAATGGTCTGCCCCAAGCCTGCCTTGTTCTTCTTCTTCTTCTTTTGGCTTTCCGGCAGACTAGATGCCTTGCGGCACATTGCTGCTTCTCACTGCACTGGTCGGATGGGGGATTACATCAGAATGGCACTATTTTCCACAGGAGCACTCCTGCCCAAGCATGCCTTGTTACTGCTGCTGTGTTTTGTGTATTTGTTCGACTTCTTGCAAAAAAATAATTTAGTTGCCGCATTTTCAGGATGGGAGATATATTTTAGTGTTAAAAAAATAAATAAAAAATTGCCTGGCTCCAGCGCCCCCCCTAGTGGCGACGCCCCTCGAAGCTTACCCCTTTACCCCCCCTTATGGGCGGACCTGTCCACTACACAACACTGTATTTACGTAGGCTATGTTACATATTTGCGGGAATGAGAGGGATCTCACACTTGTACTGATGTCCAGCATGACTGGTGACGAGGGAAACATGGGTTTGTTTACTGCGTCGCGCCATGCACCGGGTCCGCCTGGTGCGCGGGGTTCTGGAGGGGGGTCTCAGCCGGGGGTGTGGGACCCGGGCAGGGTGAGGGGCAAGGCGGGTGGTGGCAGCCTGGTGGTGGGAGTGGCTGCCCTGGGTGTCTGCCCAGCAGAGGGGCACTTAGCCTGGGTGACTGTGCCCAGCGGGGTGGTGCCGCTGGCCGCGCTCTCCTCCTCTCCTCTCCTCTCCTCTCCTCTCCTCTCCTCTCCTCTCCTCTCCTCTCCTCTCCTCTCCTCTCCTCTCCCCCTCTCTCCTCTCCTCCCCTCTCCCCCTCTCCTCTTCTCCTCTCCCCTCTCCCCCTCTCTCCTCCTCTCCTCCCCTCTCCTCTCTCCCGCTCCTCTTCTCCCCTCTCCCCCTCTCTCCTCTTCTCTCCTCCTCTCCTCTCCTCCCCTCTCCCCTCTCCTCTCTCCTCTCCTCTCCTCTCCTCTCCTCTCCTCTCCTCTTCTCCTCTCCTCTCCCCCTCTCATCTCCCCCTCTCCTCTCCTCCCCTCTCCCCCGCTCCTCCCCTCTCCTCTCCTCTTCTCCCCCCCTCTTCTCCCCCTCTCCCCTCCTCTCCCCCGGTTCTCCCCTCCCCCTCTCCTCTGGTTCCCCCTCCCACCCCGGTCAGCGGTCGCCTTTTATACACGGTCCCAAACAGCGCAGGACAACGCGATTGGCTGACTCAGATTTGAATCTGAGCCAGCCAATCGATGTGCCCCATGACCGGATGGACCAAATATGGACTTCCTCCCCCCGACTTCCTCCCCCCGAGTGGCTCGTGCTATCATAGCTGCTGACTGCTGGCCACTCCCCCTCTCTCCCCTCCTCTTCTCCCCCTCTCCTCTCCTCTCCCCTCCTCTTCTCCCCTCCTTTCCCATCCTCCCCCTCTCCCCTCCTCTCCTCTCCCCCTCTCCCCTCCTCTCCCCCTCTCCTCTGGTTCTGCCCTCCTCTCCCCTCTCCTCTCCCCCTCTCCTCTGGTTCTGCCCTCCTCTCCCCTCTCCCCCCTCTTCTCCTCCTCTCCCCCTCTCCTCTGGTTCTGCCCTCCTCTCCCCTCTCCTCTCCTCCTCTCCCTCTCCTCCTCTCTCCTCTGGTTCTGCCCTCCTCTCCCCTCTCCCCTCTCCTCCTCTCCCCCTCTCCTCTGGTTCTGCCCTCCTCTCCCCTCTCCTCCTCTCCCCCCTCTTCTCTCCCTCCCCTCCTCTCCCCCCTCCTCTCTCTTCTGGTTCCCCCCACCCACCCCGGTCAGCGGTGGCCTTTTATACACTGTCCCAAACAATGCCGGACAACGCGATTGGCTGACTCAGATTTGAATCTGAGCCAGCCAATCGCTGTGCCCCATGACCGGATGGACCATATATGGACTTCCTCCCCCCGACTTCCTCCCCCCAGTGGCTCTGCTATCATAGCTGCTGACTGTTACTGCACTATCCATCAGATCCCTTTGCAATACCAACCCTGTGCAATCCATAAAGGTACATGGACGTTACTCTGCAGAAACTACAGTAACAAAATCACGAATTGCTCTGTTTTTGGAGCTCTGCATGTCTGTGTTTGTCTAGTTAATGCGTTAATGTTAGCTAACGGCTAACATTCGCTAGTTAGCCAACCAACCAGTCCAGCAGCTAACATTAGCTAGCTAGCTAGCTTACCGGAAGCGATATTTTTTCCGGATGATGGCGAAGGCATAACCCACCCCTGGCCCGCTCTGCCTCTGATTAGTGGCAGCGTTATAAACCATAGATATGACTATATTAAAAACATAAACACACTGGCGTCTTTCATGCAGGCTAGCAAGCGTAACTGCTGTATGTCCGTCTGACCTTACCCCGCTAGCCGGGCGCTTCTCGCTCATACTGAGCACATTAGCGCCCGGCGAACGTCACGCATTTCCCATTTACACTGTGGTTTCACACCGACGACCCACGCCTTGCCTTGCCTCAACCCACGCCTACGATGAGCTGGGCGTGAACCTGTTACACGCTTTTGCGATCACACCGCACGCCTTTTGCACGCCGAACCTGGAGCCGAGTCACAAGCGCCTCTCCTCTCTCCCGACTGTATTTTTTCACGTGTTGTCCAGAATTGTCATGGGTAGCCTCTAGGTAAAATAAATCTGATATATTTAATGTTCTATTGATGCTGGATATGTATAACCAGGTCTGACTATAGTCGGACATTTTAGAGAGGTGATCTTGCAAGAATATGTGCTGGCACAACAACATTGTCCATCTTGCTTCTTCGGTCGCTATTCTCTCTCATGAAGATTTGTTTGCCGACAGGGAGAAAGCCCCACGTGATAGCCACCCGTCAATCTCTCTCTCGCTCTCTCTCTCTGCTCAATACTGTTGTAGAAACTCCATTTTATTTTGAAATTCAGTTGACTTTGCCAGTTCCCACGGATATTGTCGCGTTTTTCTTTCATGGCTTGACAGAAAAGCCTGCCTGCACGCGCCTTGTCGGCGTGAAAATAGAACTCTCGCCTATTCGATAAAATCGGCAAGGCACAGGCAAGGCGTGGGTACACGCAGGGTTCACGCTCAGGCGTCCGGTGTACACAGCCTCGTTGACTAAAACGGACGCCTATTAAAAAGCGTGGGTAAAGGCAAGGCATAGGCAAGGCTTGGGTCGCCGGTGTGAAACCAGAGCCGGCTCCTACCTGAGTCTTCCTACCCAGCGTGTGCACGTCTTTCCGACAGGGGTGGTTGTTATGGCAACTATCAACAACAACAATAACTACTACTACCCAGCGAGCATTTTTCGGTTGAAAAGACGTTTAAAAAACGTTTAGGGTCAACGTTGAAAAAACGTGCAAGGAAGGTTTGAAAGTGAAAGTTTTTTCACCCACTATTTGCAGACGTTTATTGAACGTTCAGATTTAGACCATATTTCACCAGGAAATTAAATTAAAAATTCAGCAGCGCACACGGGATTCGAACCCCGCTTTCCCACATTCAAGCCAGTCCGCTCTACGCGCTGAGCTATATATTTTCTTATACTCTGTAGAGAGCTGGGCACATATATACTCTATCTCGCACACAACTTGTAGACTACATGATTGTCGACATCGGAGGACAAGTTATTTTATGTGATGTGTGTACGAGACTATTATATTAATGTAACAGACTAAAATTATGTTGTGTGTGTGTGTTGTCTATAGGCTGTAGCCTATGGCTTCAGAGGTTAACTTCATTTAACACCAGAGACTGAGGAGGTACACAGAGCCTCGTATACAGTCTGTACAATAACATAGCGTGCCCAGAGCACCTCGTTCTGCACTTGGTGCAGACCGGTGCAGACTTGCTTTGGTCTAGTCTAGTCAGTCACGGTTAGTATAGCTAGCAAGTAAGTACTTGCGTTACTGCGTTGCTGCAGGAACTGAATTCATTATTTTATAGTATTGCGCTAAACTATTAACCATAGTTGTGTCCTGGAAGCTTTTTGCTGGCACCACATAGCCTATATAGTCCCATATTTATGATATTTCATGTGACATAAAATGCGTTGAAATGTAGTTTTCGTATAGACCAGATTTCAACTCTCAGTTACACAATAAAATGGACAAATGCCAATTCACACACTATCAATATTGCCTCTATTCCAAGCTACAACAAATGTTTTAACAATATGATGCACCAAATTGTGTTTTTTTACACGTTGACGTTGTAACCGCATTTTAGCCGGTTGAAAAGAGGGTGAAATTAGGTCTTAGACGTTCAAACCCAATATCACCCAGATTTCAACTAAAAATCAACGTTGAAAAAACGTTTTGTGCTCGCTGGGTACTAACTACTACAAGACATAAAGACCGAAATAGGCTACCTTGTTAATGTGTCTGTCGGAGACACGGCCTAACGTTAACATTTAATATGAGCCGAATATCAGCCTGCGCTCAGCTATGTATACAGGAAGTAAACCGGATATTCAGGTGGGTTGTGACGGTTGTTATTGTTGTCAAGTTAAAACTGTCTATACATGTCCTGACCATCCGTCTGAATTGAAAAAAAAAAAAAAAAAAAAATCTGAATTGAATTGAATTATTAACGTTAACACATATTTAAATCAACCGAAGTTTTGGCTATCTGCATTTTGCGTGTGTGTCTTTGACGTATGATCAATAAACAAGCTCACTCGAGAGAAAGTTGAACCCACCACAGAAGCAGAAAGTTGAACCGATGAGTTTTAATTGTTTCTTCCGTGTTGATAAATCTAGCGCTGGCTGTGCACGTTAGCGATTTACCACCGGCGAGAGAAACGTCACAATGTTGGCTGTCAGGTGAGAAGAAGTTAGCATGCTAATGCTATGCTAGTTAGCTAACGATAGTAGCCGCTAGTGTTTGATGGATGATGCAGATGAAAATAACTGAGCTGTGGAAGACGACATTTTTGGGCCATCTTCGGCTGTAAGGTTTACAATATGACATTTTAAATTAAGCAGCCGCCGGTAACAAATTCGACATTTGTGTATAAGGCTGGCTTGACACGGTAAAACATTCAACTAGCTAGCGTTAGGTAGTTGCAGGTTGCAAATTGCATGAAACATAATCGTCATGACTCATGCAACTTGGCATTTACACAAAGCAATAAAAAATAATCAAGTCGCATGCAACACATGTTTCACCAAAACAGCTAGCAAATTAGTAATGTTTCATCTGTCATATTGTTTTAACTTTTCTCTCTCTTGCTACAGTAGCTTACAACTGTACAGCGGCAGACACAGACTGATGTGACGCCTGATGATGATGACTTTAGAGGTGCAACATAGGGCTAGCCAGGCAGAAGAAGAATACTGATGTGAGTACAGAACATGCTCAGGACCCAGGTCCACTAACGATGCATGAGGTGAACAGCCAAGCACCTAGACAGATCAGACTAACCACGATGAGCCTGGAAGAAACCAGGTCTAAGTGAATATGTATCTGGTGAAGAGAGTGAGGATCAGGCATCAACAAACAGATTACTGTTACAGATTACTCGAAGGAATGGGTTGATGCGATGCAATCGTTAAAAGAAAATCACACATTTACTTCAACTAACTTGCCTGGGTGAGAAAGCAGTGGGGGGTAGATGGGTGTGTAGGATGGGATACAATACTGTACCTTTATTGATCCCACAAGTGGGGAATTCACTTGTTACAGCAGCTCATACACAGAAAATTGACACGTTAAAATAACTCATCTTTTTTGAAAAGTAAACAGATATATCCAATATACACACTCAAAACAAAACAAAAGAATGCTGGCCGCAAGTCGCACAGCATAGATTGAAGTATTGCACAGTATAGTATATTGCACAAAAAAGAAATAAATAGTAAATGGACTGCATTTATATAGCACTTTACAATGTGCCTACATTCACCCATACATTCACACAACGAGGGCGGCAAGATGCCACGCAGGGTGCTGGCACAGCCATCGGGAGCAATTTGGGGTTCAGTGTCTTGTCTTGCCCAAGGACACCTCGACATGCGGACTGGAGTTGCTGGGGATCGAACCACCAACCTTCTGATTGGTGGACGCCCCGCTCTACCTCCTGAGTCACAGCCACCCCCAATAAATATAAGTGTGATATGATATACAACTTAACCCTTGTACCCCACTAGTCCATCTGATGGACTTTTCCTGCGTTCGCGTATGGGCCGTTTCGACAGTTTTTGAGTAAATGGTTTTAAACTAAGGCTAGGTATTTTTTTTGGGGTATTTGACAAAAATCAATCATAGTTATCATTTTTATACGCTCCTAAGACCTATTTTCAAAAATACTCCTCAATTTACTACTGGTCCATCTGATGGACCCATTGACTTCCATTGAAACCACTCTATTGGTACTCCCAGCAAATTTTCACAAAATTAATTTATTTCATTTATTTCAGCGGGCATCCTGGACCAAATACCTTGAACTTTGACCTTAATATCTAACCTTGGAGTTGGTAGAAATTTTGGGGGAGTTACATGGTCTCAAGGTCCATTGCATAGTTGTCCCATTGATTTCAATGTTAATTTTGCACAAAAAGAACATTTTTTTTTGACTTCCAGCAAATTTTTCAAAAAAATCATTATTTCCTTGATGTTACACATCTCACCTTGACTCAAGGGGTTAAAATTGTAGTTTCTACTGTGTTTGCCTATTTCCCCATATTCCCCCAGTTTTGGCATAGCAATCAATTCCATACAGTTTACATGAAATGTAAAAAAAACTGATTCCTATGCCAAAAATGGGAAAATATTAGAAAACTGAATTTGACAGTCCACACTACTGATTTGAAGCCTTTAGACCAGGATAGATGCTGGACTAAAGCTCGTTTGTGTTTTTTGGGGAAAATGGCTGGAAGTCCAAAACATGCGCTTTTTGGATTTTTGGCTCAAAATATGAAAAAATACTATTTTTACAAAAAATCACAAAAAATACAAAAACCCACTGATGATGTCACAATGTCTGTGACATCATCAGTAATGTCATCAGTGACATATTATTGACAAAAAATCATCTCATGACATCACTGATGATGTCATAGGCTAGTGATGTCATAGCTATTGTGACATCATGCCTGCAAATCTTTGATACTAGGCATCTTGCAGTGGTGACTTTTGTAAAACACCCCAACCTGCCCATAATATCAGACCCAAAGCCAGTTTGTCTTTATGGAAATGGAAAAAAAATCACTTTTTTTTTTTTTATGTACTTTTTTTTTTTTACTGTACTTACTGTACACTGGCATTTGAGGGGTTAAAATTCGAATAGGTATGAAATGTTGGTATGAGGTATTAGGGAAGAAGTTACCAATGAATTATAAACAGTAAAAAAATTAAAAATTTAAATTAATATTTATAAATTAGTACACGATACCTGTTAAGGTCCATCAGATGGACCAATAGTAAATTGAGGATTCCGCGGCAGTGGGGTACAAGGGTTAAGTATGATCTGACCTGAGTTGTTTTTATTATTTTTCAGACATATTTGAGATTTAACATCAACATTTCTGTTTGGCCCACAGCCCTCCATCCAGATTTATTTTTGGCCCTTGATAGGAAAGAATTTGGGCATCTCTGCTTTAGAGTCAATACTGTCTAGGTGTTGTCCTGCTCCTTAGTCTCTGCTTTAGAGTCAATACTGTATAGGTGTTGTCCTGCTCCTTAGTCTTGGCTCTGTTTGCAACATTTGGCAAATAAATGACAAAATAAATAATTTTGAAGGCCATAACTTCCACACTCTTTGTCCCATTTGCAAGCAACTTTTCCCCCCATGTGTTCAGCTGACCTTGGTCTACAAATTTGCCTCAAGGACCCTCGAGGTCTGCCTCGAAAAACACATTTTTGACATCTCCTTCTAGCCCGTTTGACCAATCTCCACCAATGTCACTGTAGCATCTAGGTCAGACCAAGTTGTCTTTCAGCGTTTTCCAATTCAATTCCAATGTTGAATCAAAATTGAAAGCTACAAATGCAATTCAGGGTTATACACAGGCTTCAAATCACTCCAGTGAAACGTAACAAGTTTAATCCTTCTCTCTCTAAATTCTGTAATAAATGTAAGGTCGCTGAAGGTTCATATTTCCACTGTATTTTTGTTTGCCCTGCTATTCATGACTTCTGGGTCAAAGTGTGTAAAGAAGTTGATACCATACCTTTGGCTCAAGGATAGGCCATTCAAATTTTTTCAAATCTGGATCCCCTTTCTGGACTATATTGGAGAGGATAGGGCCCGGGCCCTTCGGAGTGCATGGTCTCTGCGGACTGGCATGGACTGACATATGACGTGGTGGGCCTTTATCTATTTATTGTGTCTGCATACCCCTGCTGTACTTTTTTTTTTTTACAGTGTTAACCTTCTGCCTACTGTAGGTGCTCTGTGCGTTTGTTTTTGTTTGTGTGTTTGGTTTTATGTTTTGCTGTTATTATTTTTATGGAGATTGTGTGTGTTGTGTTGTGGGTGACTGGGGACGGAGGGCATATTATTTGTTATCGCATTCTTCACTGACTGTTTGCCCCTCTGATAACTAAAAAATGAATAAACATACTTAAAAAAAAAAAAATTGAAAGCTAAGAGAATTGTCAGTCAGTGGGAAAATGTGCTTTTGTCAGGAACGTCCACATCCATTTGCTAGTGGAGAGGGAGCTGGGAGGTCAATGGCACTAATCGGCCTATCGGTGGCTCTGTTGTTTAAATGTGCTGCTGTTATGAGGCCCGGGCCAAGCCTTTATGGGGCCCTAAGCAGAATTCCCACCGCCTCGAGTCTCTAGTCTTGTTATGATCTTACAATGTTGATCTATGTTGATATGCAACATATTTTGGTTCACAAATGTAAATTGCCAACATTTTATTCAGGTCACCAGGCTGTACTTGCTGATGGAGAAGAATTTGACAACTTTCAGATCCCACAGAAGCCAAATATTTGTATTCTTACTAGATATGATTTTATTCGGAATTCCATGACTATAGTTAGAGAGGTGACGGTGAAACTGATATTTCTTTCTACATTCTTTTAATTGTGTTAATGTCTTGCAAATTAAATAATGTTGAAGTTGAACAAATCATTAGTTTGCTAGGGACCCCCTGGAACCTCATCAAGGGGACCCCTGGCGGTCCCCGGACCTCACGTTGAGACCCACTGATGTTGGTGATCCAGGAGCATCAATTCACCTAATATCATTTAACATCGAAACTGTTGACTGAAGAGAACTGCTGGGTGTCTGGAAAGCCCTTTGCCACTAGAGGGCACTCTGAGCCAAGCCAAACCACTTATGCTCATTTAATATTATGACAACTCTTGCTACACTTTGCAATCGAGAGAAGTGTAAGGCCTTCATCAGCATGGCTAAACATACAACAGCAAGACTAAACAAGCATTGAAGGCTGATTCTCTCAGATGGGTGCCTTTTGGGTCATATGATTGGATATCTGATGACTACATAGTGGACTAGTTAAATCTTTGAGCCATGAAATCCCAAAAATGAATAGGAATTGATATGTTCTATAGTAGTGTAGGCTCTCAATTTATGATTAATTTATAGCAGATTAGATCATTTATAGCCCTACACCTCGGACACCACATGTCATTGAGAAAATAATAAAATTGTAATATTTTGCAAAACTGTTTATTTTTTTCCTAACAGAAACTTTACTATCATTTATTCATATACAGAGTTTAACTGTTATACCTGACCATCTCAACCTGACAAAAAAAACAATGAAATATATTGGTAAGAAAAGAGTGACATGTGCATTTCTTTGCAGCATGTTGTTCAAAAGAGTTGTGTTGTCACTTCCTCCAAGCTCATGTTAGAGGGGCTGATCCATTATTTTGATATACCGTTACAGAGTTTAAACCAAACTGAGGGATGTGTGTAAATATGTCAGTTTCTTAGATAATTCATGTATTTTTTCAGAAAAAAATAGTTTGAGTTAAGGAAGGTTAAGGTTATTGTTAAGGAAAAAACACTCATCCTGAAGTTCCAAGTGTTTCTGTTGTAGTTATTTTAATAAAAGTGATGCTGTAGTCCTCAGTCAATACACCCTGATCGATGATGATCGATTGACAGCTCATGTGATGTTTGTGGAAAGTGCAACATTGCCACCTGCTGTTTCTGTTCCTTTTTTTAAATGTCTAAAAAAAGCAAAAATAAGTATGTAGAAAAAGCAAATAGAGAGTAAAATGCCATATAATTGGTGTAATCATTGGTTTAATGCAAAATATGTCAATGATTGGATATTGATTGATATTCTACTGAAGAGAAGTCCTATATTTTCCTCTTTCACACTTGTTCATTGCTGCCTTCAAATGCGATTGGAAAGTGACCTCCCACTTATGAGCAAAATGAGCCATCCCAGATTCCCAGTCATACACTGGGAAAGTGAAGTGTTTCTGTTGTTCTTTTTTAAGCGTGCATTCATCTGATTTATTAATTCTGAAAAATCACAGGGTGATAGAATGAAAGATACCTAACCTAACCAAAGCCATGCATATGCGCATGCACAACATGCTATATGTACATAATGAACCACAGTGTTACAGACACCAGACAGTATACATAAAAAATAATACCACGTTTCTTATAAGCTGCTGCTGCATCATCATATTACTGTTCATTTTAATGTCTTCTTCACGACCTGTGACTGTGTGACATGACATGCTGTGTGACCATACCATACCTGGGAGAAAGCACGAATTTACGAGGAGCTTATGAACGCATCATCTTTTCCCCTCTGGCTCTAGTCCAATCACAGCGCTCGTGAGGAGTAGCATGCGCCCCACCTTGTTTCGGTCACGTGATACGCGAGATTGCGAAGATGGTGGAAGTTTCTTCCTTGAAGTGAAACCCGACAGAAACCCAAACAACCTGCAGATCGAGGGGAGAAGTTCATTATCCCGTCACATTTTGACCTCCACAGCCTCCCTTCGGATCCGGGTAAGCGATACAAACAGATTGTGATGTGTGTCGAATATGATATTTATACCCGTTGCACTTTGGGGTTTCTAGCCAGCCATGATGATGACACGAGCTGGCTAACATAACAAGCTAGCCAGGCTAAGCTAGCTTGGCTGGCTGTCATTGCTACTGGCCAGCTGACATTCAACACGTACTCGGCAACTCCTGGTAAACACTGCTCTTCAACATATAATCTTACCATTTAGTCTATATACAGTTGATTAGCTAACCGGAACACACTGTTCATAAGTGGACGGCTAACTGAGTTAGCTCGAGTCGATACCCCTTCCTAGTTGGGATTCGTATAACGTTATTGTTGTTTATGTAACGTTAATCGTAGCCATCGTTTGTTAGCTTAGCATGCCAAAGGGGGAGGATGGATGTGGATAATGAATGCATAGCAATGATTCGTGCACCTGCTTGGTAGCACAGTTGTACTAAAATTGGCTAACCTGTTAACGTTATCGTTCTGTTGTGAGGGGGGAAGGTCACGCCAAACTGCATTCAGAATTTGTCAGCTTGGAGTTCCCCTGTTGTTGCATGCAACATTGCCTGCCTGGTAGACTATTTAGACCTTCCAGGTATCGTTTGGAGACACTTTTAAATTCGGCATACAAACACCCAGAACATCAATGTACTGCACTTGCAGGAACATTTTCAGCGTTGAGTGTTGATTTATCTGTTATTCCCCCAAACTTCATCCTCTAAAAATGTTGGGCGGTAGCGAATTGTAACATTTGAGATTTTCTTTAAATGATTTGCTGTCTGCTGTATCATATATATAATGCTGAATATACCAGAACCCCTTACGATAGGTGAGGTGAAAGGTCATGAGTTATGTCCTCCCTTCCTGGTCTATACGACTGCCGACCAGCAAGGCTACATGATTAAAGTGACAGCCTTTTGAACGGAGTTTGGTCTGCTATCCAGCATTTGGACCTTAGGAAAATACACAATTACTGTTCTCCAGTTTTTCCACAGTTTTGTGTTCTTGAATTGATTTAGTTGTGATTTAGCTGTGTTTGTGGAGACAAATAGTAGCCAGGCATAGATTTAGTGGCCACGGTGACGGCGATGTTGGTTGTGTTAGTGTTATATCCTCTTGGCTGTCACTGCTGTGTCGTCCATGATCAGTGTCATGTGGTTGGTTAGTCAGCTGGTGACTTAACAGGAAGGCTGGCTACTGTTTATTGCAACCCAGAGGAATGCCTCAAGCAGGGACAGCCCAGGAGCTTTTGTTGACTCAGTTGGCCCTCCTTGGTACGGACAATCTTGTATTTAGCCATTTGTAAACATTTCTCAGAATTCTCCTGACCGGATTGACCCTGATGATGTTTGATTCCCTTTGGAGGCCTAATTTGTGATCACAGCAGATGACGTCCACTGTCATTCATGATGACATGCCTGATACCTCTGTGTGAATTCCTCTCAACAACAGTGAGTTTAGGTCTATTGCGGGGGTGGGGGGGGTTTAGGTTTTAGGTTTCAGATTTGTTGTGGGATTACAGCTGTGCAATTAATCGCATTGTAATTTCAATTTTGGCTTCCCACAATTATGAAAACAAGATAATCTAGATGAAACAATTATTTTTTTCATATATTATTTATTTTAGTTAGGCTATTTATTTATATTTTTTCTTTGGTTTTTTTCAGGTTAAATTGTATTTAAATTGAAAAGAAATTCAGTATTAAAAAGATTCCCCCCCCCCCCCACCCCAACGTCAATGAGTAATCACGATAAATAATCGTGATCTCAATATCAGTCAAAAATAATCGTGATTCTGATTTTATTGAAATACTGAAATACTGCTTTTTATGCCTCCGCCGGTGATAGCCAGGCCGGAGGCATTATGGATCCGGGTTGTCCGTACGTATGTCCGTCCGATGTTCGTTAACGCGATATCTGAGGAACGCCTTGACGGAATTTCATCAAATTTACCTTAAACATCCACTTAGACTCAAGGATGATCTGAATACATTTTGGTGGTCAAAGCCAGGTCAAGGTCACTGTGACCTCTCGAACGCCATTTTCAAGCTTGTTAACGCGACATCTCAGGAATGCCATGGCGGAATTTCATCAAATTTGCCTCAAACATCGACTTGGAGTCAAGCATGAACTGATTAGATTTTGGTGGTCAAAGGTCAAAGTTCAAGGTCACTGTGACCTCACACACGCAATTTCCAGGCTTTGTGACGCAACATCTCAGGAGTGCCTTTACGGAATTTCTTCCAATTTGCCTCAAATGGCGATTTGGACTCAAGAATGAACTAATGGCGGAGGCATAAATCCGCGGTGCGGTCGTTCTAGTTCACCTTAAGTCTATTTATGTCTGTTATCTCTTGAAATGTTAGTGTTCTTATATGCAATGAATGTTCCAGGAGCTATTTGGAGGTTGACATTGTACTGTATGATTGATATCAAATGGATACAGACAGGGCCATGGATTTGTTGTTGTTGTACGGCAGTTATGATTCCATAAATGCAGCAGACAGTCAAGAAAACAGAGTTAGCCTATTAGCCGGCTAGGTTTGGACTGTTAGATCCAGAGATTTTGCTGACAGTTAGAGAGGTTTAGGTGTTAATGCTCTAAGTGGGGAAGCTTCTAAGAATCTGTCAAAGTGCACAACAGCCTTTAGGAGCAGATTTAGGAGCAAAAAACGACTCAAGAAAGGGCACAATTTGAACTCACACAAGTTGAACTTCAAATGCCTTAAAGGGCCCGAATAATATTGTACCGACCTGCATGTAGCTGGTTGAACAAGTCTTAACTGAAGGTAGGCCGTCTTAAAGTTCAGCGAATAGCCTCGTCTACAAAACCCCGTCAGCCTATTTGCGAGGCTGTGGAGTCAGCAGTTGCGATTAATTATTGACAGAGACCAAAGCAGACGCCAAAGTGAAAGTTTACCCAGAGAGAGCGCCTCACTCTTTCCTCCTCTGCCATGCAGACTGCACCAGAGAGACCACCTCACTCTTTCCTCCTCTGCCATGCAGACTGGACCAGAGAGAGCGCCTCACTCTTTCCTCCTCTGCCATGCAGACTGGACCAGAGAGAGTGCCTCACTCTTTCCTCCTCTGTCATGCAGACTGGACCAGAGAGAGTGCCTCACTCTTTCCTCCTCTGTCATGCAGACTGGACCAGAGAGAGTGCCTCACTCTTTCCTCCTCTGTCATGCAGACTGGACCAGAGAGAGAGACCGCCTCACTCTTTCCTCCTCTGCCATGCAGACTGGACCAGAGAGAGAGACCGCCTCACTCTTTCCTCCTCTGCCATGCAGACTGGACCAGAGAGAGAGACCGCCTCACTCTTTCCTCCTCTGCCATGTAGACTGGACCAGAGAGAGTGCCTCACTCTTTCCTCCTCTGCCATGCAGACTGGACCAGAGAGAGTGCCTCACTCTTTCCTCCTCTGTCATGCAGACTGGACCAGAGAGAGTGCCTCACTCTTTCCTCCTCTGCCATGCAGACTGGACCAGAGAGAGTGCCTCACTCTTTCCTCCTCCATGCAGACTGGACCAGAGAGACCGCCTCACTCTTTCCTCCTCTGCCATGTAGACTGGACCAGAGAGACCGCCTCACTCTTTACTCCAGACTGGACCAGATAGAAAGAGGAACATGCATTATTCACTGACACATGGTCATCGAGGTAACAGGGACACACAGCAAGAAGGTCCCGGGTTCGAACCCCGGGCCGTCCAAGGTCCTTTCTGTGTGGAGTTTGCATGTCCTCCCCGGGGCTCATATCCATTGGCAGGTCTGTCTTCTTATCGTCAAGCAGGACAATGAATGGACGTTGGACCTGTGTTCACTTCTATTAGTGAAAGGAAAATCCGCCCTTGTTAGTGATGTACCTTGTTAGTAGGGATGTTCATTTTGAACAATTTCCATAATCGGAATTTGGGAAAATTAACGATCAATTATCGATAGAGTAATAAAAAATATATATATATTGTGTGTATATCGTATGTATATATATATATATATATTTTTTTTTTATACTCTGTTCTGGTAATAACGTTGCGCGTTCTCGGCCAGCTATAATGGAGATGCCGCTGTGTAGTAAGAATATCAGACACTAGCGCTGTGGCCAAGTAAACAAACATGTCAGGTGTGAATTCCCCATGTTTAAAACAGTTTTGTTGGCACAAAGGCCCGTGCCCTGCCAGAAAACTAGAGACTATATGAAGCTCCACCTCATGTTAGTCGGCTGTGCAATGGAGTGGGGCGAGGAGGAACGAATTCCACCCAAACCTAGTAAAAAAAAAAAAAAAAAAAAATTCACGTGATCGAATTCATTCCTCAACGATCAATTATCGATTATCGATAATTGATGAACATCCCTACTTGTTAGTGATGTACCTTGTTAGTGATGTACCTTGTTAGTGATGTACCTTGCATTTCTGGGTCTGTTTTGCTGTTTGCTGGTGTGGTGTGTTTTTTCTTATTTCTGTGGATAACTGGCCAAATGTAGAGGACAGGACATGATGTCATAATCCAGATATTTCCATTATCTACAATGGAGTTGAATAGCAGCAAAAGTTTCACCTGTAAAACATCAACCGTAAAACGTCAGTTTTTGATGTCAGTCAAAGCAAGGGCTTCTTTTTTAGAGAGCAACCATTCTGCAGATTTTGAGATGTTCCAAAAATCACACGGGGAGAAAATCCATCCATGGTAGAAGACCGAGAGACCGGTTTCTCCATTAGACCACAATGCAAAGCAGACACACACAATACATTAGGGCTGGCACGGATCAGAAAACCCACGGATCGGATCGCGTGACGGATTTTGAGCCACGGATCACGGATTTTTCGGATCAGCAAAAAAAATAAAATCAGATTTTTTCTCTCAAAATTAGATTTTCGATTCGATTTTTTTATACTGTTATACTTCTCTAACCATTTGTTGCCCTGCACAGCTCAAAAATACGGTATGTTTTTCTCATAAGTGACACAATTTATGCTTTTACTCTGAAGGCAGAACAACCCAACTTCCTGTTTCAGCGTGGCGCTGCTTACTTGCTAACCTGCAGTCACTTGACACGGGTGTGAGTCTGGAAACATAATGTTGATGCTACGTTAAGCTACTCTGTGGCCCCACGTGTGGTTTTGTTGTTATGTGTCCTAAAGGCAACATTTGACCGTCCGGTGATAACGTGTTCGTGAAAAGTGTGCGCGCGTGTGTGTTGTGGCTCTCATTATATTGTGCAGCCCGCAACACGCTGATCGCATTCCTGTGCTTTTTCAGAGGTGTTGAAATAAGTTTGTTGTGATGCTGTCTTTATAGTAACCACTAGCCACAGCCTTCAGAGAGACTTTACAGCGGGGAGAATGGTGAGGAAGCTCACTTGTGCTTGCCATGATGATGCCTGTCTGTGTCTGGCGTTCTCATACACCAACGTTCAACGTTAAATGAAACAAAAGGGGGGCGGGAGGGGGGGGGGGGGGGGTCCGCGGACCATGGATGTTCCGACCCGCGTTCTGAACCGTGGGGGCTGATCCGTACGGGTCACGGATTATCCGTGATCCATGCCAGCCCTACAATACATGATGTATTTTGAGTAAGGCTAATTTTTTCACAAACTAGTTGGCTAGGCTGTTACCAGTGTAGTGTTGTCCACAACAACCATTTGACAATTTGGGTACAGTGTTTCCCCTAGAAAGATTTGGCGACGCTAAACTTTTAGCTAACCTGTTCGCATCTATGTTCGCAATGGCATCCCAAGTATCATCATGCTATTATTATGGGATGCGATGCGAACAGTTGAATTATGGGATGTGCGTTTCCCAGGCAACGACACACGTTGACACGTTTTGGAACTGCGCCGCACGCTGGCACGATGCTCCTAAAAGCAAAATGCTTATTGTTTTGAATGATTTGGCATCTTCTATTACTGTCAACACTGTCAACACCAGTATTGCTGTATTGTAATAATATGTCATAAAGGTTTATTGAAATTTTGGGGAGAGCAGGGAAGAAAAAAAGTTTCTTCTTCTTTTTTTTAAGTTCTTTTTCTGGCCTGGCGGGGGTGCCGTTGGCCTGGCGGGCCCGCCAGGCCTGTAGAATGGTAGGGGAAACACTGGGGTACGTTAGTTGGTTTGACTTTCATAACCTACAAATACCCCGACCTCAGTGTTCAAGTATAAATATTCTAAACAAACAGACCCCAGTTTTTGCTAATAGCCCGACAGGAAATATACTGGCGCCCAAACGGTTCCCTAGCAACAGAATTCCAGTGAAACCATCTACAATATACACTTCATCAACATATCTGTGGATCATCATAAGTGCACCGCATCCCCACAGAATGCCCAAAGCACCGTTTGAGCAGGGAGTGATTATGTGGGAAGACATACCACTCTGTATCTATCTGTTGTGTCATTATTACCCTTCACTAAGAATGAGAATAAATAGCAGGAGTGTGGGCATGAATGAACCCACGGCCTGTGTCCACACACTTAGCCTACATACAGTCCAGTGATAGAGCCACGTCACAAGATGGCTGATATACAAAAGGCATGGTCACACAGACCATTGTCTTCCAGAGTAATAGCTGTCATTTTACTTCCTCCCATGACGCAGCAGGGTGTGTGTGTTCCTGCATGTGATGACTCAACAGGTTACTAAAATGGCCCATTTCCACCGCAGGTAAAATCGATAAATGGTCTCATTCCACCGGTAAAAACCGTCCCAGCCCGGGTTGAGTTGGGGTTGAGTCGTGCTACTTTTCGTCCCTGCCTCGTCGGGGTTCTAGGGCTGTGAACCCGGTACCATACGGTGACGTGAAAACATTGTTGACGACTGATTGGTCAGGCAGAATCGTGTTTACTCTGTCTATCTACTGACTGTCAATGCAATGCTGCATACCAGTTTAGTGGGCTTACCTTCTCTTCTGTTATGTTATTTCCATCAGTCTTTTGTGTTGCTGCCTTCACCTCTGGTGAAATAAAATCGTGGCGGTGGTTTCAATTGTTTTGAGAGAGAAAAAAGTCCGCTGGTCAGGAAGCCCTTGTAGTTGAGTGCAGCGCTCCGCTAGGCCGCAGGCGGGTCTTTGGTGAAGCCACGGTCTTGCCTGGTGAGAGGCTGCCGGTGTAGAGGCTACTCTGTTGCGCCTCTCCCGTCCCCGCGCAGCGCATGCATGTGAGTTTGACTAACAACAAAGTGATATCCATTCTCCTGGCCGATTGTCACATTCGCCCATGTACACTGTAGGTCATTTAGAGGCACCAGTATTTCATAAACAGTTTAAAAGTTCTGTGGATGGATTTAATTGTAACGTTATGTTATAGCCTACTTCGGCTATAGGCGGAGGACAGATATGCGGTCGCTATGACGACCAGCTGTGGGCGGGGCTGGGCGGGGGCAGATGATCGGCGGTCGAAGCAGAACATCCATCGGGCCGAAACGAGTAGAGCCGACTGGTGACGAGCTGTGCAGGGCAGTAAAATGTGGTGGAAATGAGCCATAACAGAGTGCCAGGGCCAGGCAGCAGTGTGTGTGTGTGTCCTACATGTGATGACTCAGCAGGTTACTATAACAGAGTGCCAGGCAGCAGTGTGTGTGTGTTCCTGCATGTGATGACTCAACAGGTTACTATAACAGAGTGCCAGGGCCAGGCAGCAGCAGTGTGTGTGTTCCTGCATGTGATGACTCAGCAGGTTACTATAACAGAGTGCCAGGGCCAGGCAGCAGTGTGTGTGTGTTCCTGCATGTGATGACTCAGCAGGTTACTATAACAGAGTGGCAGGGCCAGGCAGCAGTGTGTGTGTGTTCCTACATGTGATGACTCAACAGGTTACTATAACAGAGTGCCAGGGCCAGGCAGCAGTGTGTGTGTTCCTGCATGTGATGACTCAACAGGTTACTATAACAGAGTGCCAGGGCCAGGCAGCAGTGTGTGTGTGTGTGTTCCTGCATGTGATGACTCAGCAGGTTACTATAACAGAGTGCCAGGGCCAGGCAGCAGTGTGTGTGTGTGTGTGTTCCTGCATGTGATGACTCAGCAGGTTACTATAACAGAGTGCCAGGGCCAGGCAGCAGTGTGTGTGTTCCTGCATGTGATGACTCAACAGGTTACTATAACAGAGTGCCAGGGCCAGGCAGCAGTGTGTGTGTTCCTGCATGTGATGACTCAGCAGGTTACTATAACAGAGTGCCAGGGCCAGGCAGCAGGGTGTGTGTGTGTTCCTGCATGTGATGACTCAGCAGATTACTATAACAGAGTGCCAGGGCCAGGCAGCAGTGTGTGTGTGTTCCTGCATGTGATGACTCAGCAGGTTACTATAACAGAGTACCAGGGCCAGGCAGCAGTGTGTGTGTTCCTGCATGTGATGACTCAGCAGGTTACTATAACAGAGTGCCAGGGCCAGGCAGCAGCAGCAGTGTGTGTGTGTGTTCCTACATGTGATGACTCAGCAGGTTACTATAACAGAGTGCCAGGGCCAGGCAGCAGCAGTGTGTGTGTGTTCCTGCATGTGATGACTCAGCAGGTTACTATAACAGAGTGCCAGGGCCAGGCAGCAGCAGTGTGTGTGTGTTCTAGGGATGGGCATCGAATTTCGAATTTTCGAATAATCGTTGTTATTATCAAGGTCGACTTTTATTATTGAAATTCGAAATTCTAATTTTTTTTTTTTTTTTTTTTTTTTTTTTTTGAGTGAAATGTTGCATTGTCTCCCCTGATTCTAAGTATAGTCAAATCGCTTGGTTTGAGCAAGTAAAACAATTTTTATAAGCATTTTAAGCAAGGTTTATGGAAAAATTAATGGCAGATGAAATCCCATGAAGAGGGAGAGGGGGTGACTTTGGCACCCCTTTGGCACTCAGACCTGAGCCTACTAAATATTTAATGAACCACTCATGATTGTCAAAACTGTTTTTTATTTTCGAAAATGTCAATGTCATGTAACATGTTCTTTACTTCAGTGGTGCAATGCTTGTTTGAGCTAAAAATCCACAGCAGAAGCTTTTTATATTAATTAATAAAGCCGTAGACTTAGAATCAGGGGAGACAATGCAACATTTCACTCACAATTTTTTTTTTTTTTTTTTTTTTTTTTTTTTTTTTTTACATTTTTTTATTTATTTTCGAAATTCGAATTAAATTCGAATTTGGCCAGCGAATTTCGAATAGTGTTTTTGCTAGAAATGCCCATCCCTAGTGTGTTCCTGCATGTGATGACTCAGCAGGTTACTATAACAGAGTGCCAGGGCCAGGCAGCAGCAGTGTGTGTTCCTGCATGTGATGACTCAACAGGTTACTATAACAGACTGCCAGGGCCAGGCAGCAGGGTGTGTGTGTTCCTGCATGTGATGACTCAACAGGTTACTATAACAGAGTGCCAGGGCCAGGCAGCAGTGTGTGTGTTCCTGCATGTGATGACTCAACAGGTTACTATAACAGAGTGCCAGGGCCAGGCAGCAGTGTGTGTGTGTGTTCCTGCATGTGATGACTCAGCAGGTTACTATAACAGAGAGCCAGGGCCAGGCAGCAGCAGTGTGTGTGTGTTCCTGCATGTGATGACTCAGCAGGTTACTATAACAGAGTGCCAGGGCCAGGCAGCAGCAGGGTGTGTGTGTTCCTGCATGTGATGACTCAGCAGGTTACTATAACAGAGTGCCAGGGCCAGGCTGGATTAAGATTATCCTCTTTATGGGTTTGAGATTAGAACCGGCCTGTTCTCTTATCAGGGTATTGAATGGGATTGTAAGCAGTCGTTAATGCTGTCGAGTGTTCAGCATGAAGGACAAGAAAGGAGGAGACTTTGGACTTTGGAGATGCAGATGGTTGCTCAAGGCTGGGTACTGGTAGGATGTTTTATGGGCTCATTGGCAGGGTTTGGCATGGAGAACCGCTTCCAAAATTCTGATTCCAAAGGAATACATTTTTTTGATTCTGCTTCTTGATAAAAAAAAAAAAAAAATCGCCAATACATACTTGAAAATCTGAGTTCCACCCAAACATATTAAGTGGTGGACACGGATTGCTACATAAAGTGTTAATAAAATCTGTTGAACTGTTGATGTTTACAAAGGTTCATAATAAAGGAGTAAGGACAAGCAATGTTATGATAATATGAATCTGACTGCATATGACTGGTGTAATGGTTTTTAGATTTATTTCTCTCTCTCGCTCTCTCTCTCTGTGCAATAAGCCTGTGACCTGATTTGAACCCGCCCCTCAAATAATCTGAATTGTGAATCGTTAAGAACCGGGAATCGACAAGCAGAATCGGAATCAGAATCCAACCGATCCCCAACCCCTACTCATTGCGCCGTTTGACCTGGTTCAGATTGGTTATGTCACTGCGTCACTGCCAAGACCTTCATTTTTCATGAGTGTCATGTTTGTGGTGTGCTGGGGAATGTGGATGACGTCCACTGTGGACTTGTGCGGGGGTAGTGGTGTTGCTGTTTGATCCAAACGAGCCCATTTTATTATTATTATTATTAGTTATTATTAATAATAATAATAATTATTATTATTATTATAGGTGTGTGCTGCTCTCATGATGCTCTGTCTGTGCTGCAGGTCTTCACCAGCCCTATGTCATGGCCAGTGGTGTCACCAAGCCAGGCCCCTCCAATGGCTTCCCTATGAAGGCACAACTACAAATCATTGGTAAGTCTCTGATCTTTATCGCTACGAATTAGGGCTGTCAAAATTGCCCCAAAATCATATTTGAATAATCCCTCTAAACAAAATATATTCGTTCTAATATTCATATAGGAACAAAACACATTGAGAATATATTCGAATACTTTTTTTTTGCGTGCGTGCGTGGCAAGGCAAACCAATACAACCAGAGAGCTTATATAACTACTTGGTAGATTTATTTGGACATAATGTTTATTTTTATTTCAACATAAACATTGTTTTTTCGCTATATTTATTCAGTCAGTACGAATACAGTAGTAGCCTACACTTTTGTAATGTTTTTAAATAACCAGGCAAGTGATGTATGTTTTTATGTTGCCCTCTTGGACAGGTTTTTTTTACCTGGTTAAATGTAAAAATAAAATAAAAAAAAGGAATATACATTTTCATTTTCGAATATTCTTTTAATTTTTATATTCAAATATATATTTGAATATAGAATATTCTTTGACAGCCCTACTACGAATAGACGTTAGAACAAATCAAAGACGGAGCTCTAACATCCCCTTGGCTCTATTTTGGTTTGTGTGATAATTATTAATTGTCTAGTGATGTAAATATGTTATTCAGGGTATCCGCAGGGTCTTGAAAAGTATTAAAAGCTGATTAATCAATTTAGGGAAAATAAAGGCCCCTAAAAAGTATTACCGTAATCCATTTGATGAGGTATTACATTTTTTACCTGGTTGTGTTATATGGGCATACATGTATATCCTCATATCGATCGCAGACCCCTGAATTGAATCAAAATTGTTTCATTGCAGACTTTGTGATATCAGAAAATATATCATTGTCCAAAGAATCTATATAATATCGTATCATTGTGAAACTTGTGATCTTACACCCCTGTCGCTGATGTGACGCAAGTGCCGATCAGTATATTGAAAAGGTCTTTAAAAAAAAGGTCTTAAAATGTATTGTATTTAACGTCATGATTCCTGCATATACCCTGTTATTACGTTTGGCTGTTAACCGATTGTAGCTTTTGTCTTTCTGTGCGTTTGTCTTTTTTTATTCATTTTTTGTCTTTATAAAAAAAAAAAAAATTATGTGCTATCCAATTCAAGTTCTTCATGATATCGACCTTTCAGTTCCAGAATTGTAGTCTTCCCTCCCCATCTGCCACTTCCCTCTTCCTCACAGTCTCTCTGTCTCCACTCGTGTGTTTCAGTGCTGTCAGCAAAACTGCGAGAGAACAAGAAGAACTGGTTTGGTCCCAGTCCTTACGTGGAGGTGACGGTCGACGGCCAGTCCAAGAAGACAGAGAAGTGCAACAACACTCACAGCCCCAAATGGAAGCAGCCAATCACTGTGTGAGTCAGAGTCCCGCCCACTTCACCAGGCCCATTGGCTGTTGGAATAGGGAAGCGGATACATTGACCGGGTTACGAGCTCTTTCTGATGTCGTGGGGTTAAGGCAGTGTGCCTTTGGGAGAAACTTTTCATCTTTGCAAAAGTGAACTGTGTTAGGTCAGGGAGGACGCAACATCAAATGGGCCTATTTCACAGCTGCCATTTTGTGTCTAATAGGCAGGGTAAACACAGGTGCATTTTGTGTCTAATAGGCAGGGTAAACACAGGTGCATTTTGTGTCTAATAGGCAGGGTAAACACAGGTGCATTTTGTGTCTAATAGGCAGGGTAAACACAGGTGCAACCCAGAGTCGTGTAGATAGAAGAGTCCCGACATCTCCATTCACTCCAATGGACCAGTTTTTTACTCTCAAGAGTTCCAGGAAGTCAGGTCCTGGATTAAGCAGCACTGTCGAGTTGCAGCAAAATGGACAGTTTGTGTTGTACTCTGAAAGGGTTCCCCCCCCCCTTGAATCAAATTGTACATTATCAGCTTTATTTTAGCATGCAAAAGTAGCGCGAGACCCATTCCTGGCTGTTCATTGGCTAATGAGTCTCGCATTTTGGTCCTCCGCTGACGCCACTCTCTCTCTAGAGGACACTAGTGCAACCAACTCACTAATTAGGGCCCCGGCACTGGAACACCTAAGTGGACTGGAAGTTGGAAACCATAATTCATGTTTTGGTGCACCCTGTGCTACTTCCTGCCTTTTAGACACAAAATGGCTGCTGTGAAAAAGGCCCATTCATCCCGATGGCAATTTGACCTTTGAGGCAGTGGTGGCCCCGGCCCAACGGTTAGAGAAGCGAGCTTGTGACCGGAAGGTCGTCGGTTCAATCCCCGGGACCGGCAGGATAAAGCTGGGTGGGGAAAGTGAAAAGGCAGCGCTTGCCCCTCCCTCATTACCACCACTGAGGTGCCCTTGAGCAAGGCCCTTAACCCCTAACCGCTCCAGTGGAGCTGCTCAGTGGCCAGCAGATCAGACTGTGGTTGTACTGGTCAGCTTCCAGGTGTGAATGTGAAGAAGGCACTCCTGAAAAAGAGAGCAACAGTGAGACTCCCCCTGTATAAATAACAAAATAAAAATAACCCTTTTTTAATAGAACAGTCAGCTTTCATGGATGAAATGCTGAGTTGACAGATATCCACACTGACAGTAATGACTATCAAATTTGCGTTCTTCTGTACTTATGCACATACCAAGACCTTTCTCCAAAGCATACAAAACGAGACTTCCGCGCAAATTTATCAAATTGATGGTGACAACCTGCGTGTGATCTCAGAATCAGAATCAGAATCAGCTTTATTGGCCAAGTATGCAAACACATACAAGGAATTGGGCTCCGGTTAGCTTTGCTCTCAAGTACACACAGAGTACACAAGTACACACATATAGAGAAAAATAAAAAAGGAGAAAGAAGGTTACACATAGTCAAGGCAAGAATACTTTGTAAAAAATACTTTGTAAAAATACTCTTTTTACAGTGACTGCTATATACAATGTAGTAAAGTGGCCATTTTTAAATATGAATATATTAGGGAGTGTACAGTCAAAGTGTACGGTAGGTGTGCAACAACGTTTGTGAACAAGGTTTATACAGATATTGCATTTTTATATATGAATATATAAGGGGATGTACAGTAGTGCAACGACGCTACGTAGGTTTGTAAACCAGGCTTATACGGGGATTGCATTTTAAATATGAGTATATAAGGGAATGTACAATAAATGTGTGCAGTAAAATGTGCAACTCTAAACAACAAGTTTCGTAGACAAGGATTATGCAGATATTACACGGTACACGGTACAGTTGTATGACGTTCAATGTGAACGAGGCTTGATCTTTATCGAGACGTCTTGCCCCGGGGAGTATTCTTTACCAGTGACTCACCAGGTTTGGGGAAAACCTCTTTGTACAGTGCAATTATGAGTTCCACACAGTGGAAGCCGACACAGTTTACACGGAAGACAAACTATGACTTGCATCACTTTACAAGTAAAATGCCAAACAGTGGTGAGAGAGCGAGTGTCTGGATCCTATTTCCAAACCTATTTGTATAGTCCACTACTATACAGCACTTGTGTTCCTCTTGTCTCCACACATTCACACATGAGTGCTTAATTTTAGCCTGCATCTCCTGGTGTACCGTGCGCAGTAACCTTCTTAATATAGAGTTCTTCTACGGTTTCACTTGCTCCTGCGCTGCAAAGTTATTATATAACAAGTTTTTACTATACAAAATATATATATTACAAAGTTATTATATAATATATATATATATATATATATATAAAACAAGTGTTTACTATGGGACGTAATCGGACCTGAGCCCACTGTGTCCAGAACCGTCTTTTCCTGGGTGTTCGCTAAACAACTGTCATGGCGATGGTTATGGACACTCACTTGTCCCCGAATAGCTTATGAACTTGTCATTGTCTGGGGTTCCCTTCAGGACAGGACAAAGGCTTTTATGCGCTCGCAGTCCACACAGCGGCTGATGGATTGCAAAGTGTACTAGCTACTCATTGAGTAGCTAGTAGCTAGTAGCTACTCAATAGAGTAGTAGCTAGTAGAGTAGTGAGTAGAGTACTCATTGAGTAGCTAGTAGCTACTCAATGAGTTTTATCGGGCCTAGATTATGGAGAAGCGTGCATATAGAGTATAGAGTATCGATATTTTCCTGGGTAACGGTATTAGAGTTGAAAATTCTAGTATCGTGACAACCCTACCCACCAGGTACTGGTCTCTCATTCATAAATCAACTGCACTGCAACCAGCAAATTCATTGTTTCTTTTGTTTCTGCCCGCCCAACAACACGCTAAAAACACGCGTGGACAGGATTGTGACTCCGTTCAGCAAGCTGGTGTTTCGCGTGTGGAGCCACCAGACCCTGAAGTCAGACGTGTTGCTGGGCATGGCCATGCTGGACGTCAGCGACACGCTCAAGTCCAACGACATGAAAAGTGAGTGGACGCTACACACACGCACACACAGACGCACGCGCGCGACATTCTACCCTATATATTTGTGTGTATACTGTCGTTTCCTGTCTTGAGCCTTACCGCATTACTATTAACACAACTCAAACATGGTGTGTACACACGTGTACTGCACACAAAAAAACATTTCACTAGAGCTGCAACGATTAATCGATTAGTCGATCGACAGGAAATTAATCGACAACTATTTTGATAATCGATGAATGGTTATGGGTACAATTTTAAGAGAAAAGGTAAAAATTCTCTGATTCCAGCTTCTTAAATGTGAATATTTTCCGGTTTCTTTACTCCTGTATGACAGTAAACTGATATTATCTTTGAGTTGAGGACAAAACAAGACATTTGAGGGCGTCATCTTGGACTTTGGGAAACACTGCTCGTCATTTGCCACCATTTTCGGACATTTTATAGACCAAAACAAAACTAATCGATTAGTTGAGAAAATAAGCAACAGATTAATCGATTATGAAAATAATCGTGAGTTGCAGCCCTACATTTCACACATGCTTACAGATTATGTTTAGAGATATGTGTAGCAAAGTATACAAAAAAATGGCCGAAAATGTATTTGCACATGTGGATGACATTCATTCCTAAATCAAATCTAAATACACTTCGATATAGTGATCTGCAGCACAAAAGAAGACAATTTCTGTTGTTCAAAATATATTTTGAATGAATGAAAGACGTCAGAAATGCGTTTCCTTTTTTCCTCTGCAAGTGTGTGTGTTTGTGTCTGCGCTTGTCGATCTTTGTCACCGTGTGCTGGTGTGCCTTTTCCTGTCTTGTCATTGTGTGTCTGTGTGCGTCTTTCTCCCTCTCAGAGTCCCCTCCTGTGTGGTGTCTGTTCACATGCATACTAGGGCTGTCAAAATTGGCCCCAAATCATATTAGAATATTCCCTCTAAACAAAACATATTCTTTCAAATATATTCAAATAATATATAGATAGATGGATAGATGGATAGATAGATAGATAGATAGATAGATAGATGGATAGAAAGAAATAATAATAAATTCGAATATCGATTTTCATATTTGAATATTCCTTGACAGCCCTAATGCACAGTTGCACACACACCTGTGTGGTCTCTGTTCACATGCACACACTCCTGTGTGGTGTCTGTTCACATACATACTAGGGCTGTCAAAATTGGCCCAAAATCATATTCGAATATTCCCTTTAAACAAAACATATTCTTTTGAATATATTTAAATGATTATCTCTCTCTCTCTATATATATATATAGAGAGAGATAGATAGATAGATAGATAGAAAAAATTATAATAATAAAAAAAATTATAATAAATTCAAATGTTGATTTTCATATTCGAATATTCTTTAAATTTTTATATTCGAATATATATATATTTGAATATAGAATATTCTTTGACAGCCCTAATGCACAGTTGCACACACACCTTTGTGGTCTCTGTTCACATGTGCGCACTCACACATTTTTCTGTGTGTGTGTGTGTGTGTGTGTGTGTGTGTGTTCCAGTCATGTGTGGGATTATGTGTACCTCTGCTTATGTGCGCCTGCCTGCCCTGTCACTCTCCCTGGCTCCTCTGACACTACTGCTTATATAAGCGGTGGGGGTGGGGCAGGCGGGCGGGTTGGGTTCTTCTGGGATGCCAGACATGTAGTGTCCATGGTTCCTGCTGGAGGTGCCGTGGGCCAACTAAACAGCTTTGATGGGTTGTGCCCAATTGATAACGCCAATGACAACACTGGCCTCCTTCCTCTCCTCTTAAAGGAACACTGTCGACTTTCAACCAGTTTTGTGTCATTACAGCAACAACATCAGTAGTATATCAGAATACGGTCATCAGTTTTGCAGCCGTTCATTTAGTTTGACAGTTATTGAGAGTTGATTTGAGTTAAAGGAACACTCTGCCCATTTTCAACCAGCTTTGTATCATTAGAACATCAGTAGTATATCAGAAAACTGTCAACGGTTTTGAAGTCTGTCATTTAATTTGACAGTTATTGAGTGTTAAAGTGTGGACCAGTGACATCACTGGTCCACACTAACTCAAATTAATAACTCATTAACTCAAATCAACTCTCAATAACTGTCAAACTAGATAAATGACTTCAAAACCGTTTACAGTTTGAGAGTTGATTTGAGTTAATGAGTTACTAATTTGAGTTAGTGTGGACCAGTGATGTCACTGGTCCACACTTTAACACTCAATAACTGTCAAATTAAATGACAGACTTCAAAACCGTTTACAGTTTTCTGATATACTACTGATGTTTCTAATGATACAAAGCTGGTTGAAAATGGGCGGAGTGTTCCTTTAAGGTGTGGACTAGGGATGTTCATTTTGAAAATTTTCCAAAATCGATAATCGGTTAATATTAACGATCAATTATCGATCATCGATTTTATTAATACTTAGAAAATTTTCAATATTTTCAATTTTTCAATTTTTTTTTTTTTTTACAAAATGAATGCCTATGGCAGAAAATACGAAAGACAACGTGTTCTCCTCAATGAACTCTTTATTTCAATGTGTCTCCTCTCCAACACTGCTGTCCCCGGCGCATGCCGGTGTGAATTTCCCATGTTTAAAACAGTTTTGTTGGCACAAAGGCCCGTGCCCAGCCAGAAAACTAGAGACTATATGAAGCTCCACCTCACGTTAGTCGGCTGTGCAATGGAGTGGGGCGAGGAGGAACGAATTCCACCCAAACCTAGTCAAAAAAAAAAAAAAAAATTTTTTTTTTTTTTTTTTAAATAATTAAAAAATCGATCCAAATGCCACAGGATCGATTCCAATCCTTAACGATCGATTATCGATTTTCGATAATTGATGAACATCCCTAGTGTGGACTGTGTGGACTTGTTTGTTTGTCTGTCTCACTGATGACATCAGTTCACTCACTCACACACACACACACAAGAGACAGACATACGCACCCCCACACACAAAGCCCCAGTGATGATGTCATCAGTGATGTCATTAATTGCCCTAAGGCTGATTGCTCTAAGGCTGAGGCTATATATCATTTATCAGGACGCTTCTGCATAACGTCATTTTGTAATCGTTATTCCGTTTCAGACCCGGAAGTAGATTACTCCCACCTTTATCATTTTTAGACTTGCCAAAAAGCTGCTTTCAAGCAAAAAAAACAAACTTATAAAGGTTTAATATTTTTTCGGATGAGAACGTACCATTCCAAATATGTGACCAGTTTAGCAGAATAACGCCTATTTGGACATTTTTAATCGCTGGCTGTGTGACTGGTCGGACTAGCTAGTATCCGTCAACCCCTACAGTAAAACTGGCAGTGAGAAAACACTGTCGATGTGCTTTTGTAACTAACGTTAAATGCCGACCGGGTACAGCCATCGGCTCCTCGCAGCAGTAACGCTATGAGGATGTCTGAAGTTGGTCGCAGTGTAGCTGCTGAATGTGGCCAAACTTCATTCATAGTTTTACAGTTTATCGATGTTTACCGGCCGGCTAACGCTGAACCGGAAAAACAAATACAATTGCGTTTTACACGGAAGAGAAAAAGTGGGCGTGGCAACATAAGGTGAATAGTTCAGTGATGATGTCATCAGTCTGAGGCTCACGAGAGAGACTGAGGGAGAGGGAGGGAGAGAGACTGAGGGAGAGAGAGGGGGGAGAGAGGGAGACATTGCACGCGCGGCAGTAGGGCAGGCAAGGCCACGCAGCGTCCGAGCTGCGGGCGAGGCCGCGAATGCCAGCTGCAGGGCCAGCTCAGTGAGCTGCAGGTAGGAATCGATGGCTAGTGACTGCAAAACTGTTGACAGTTTTCTGATTTACTAATGATGTTGTGATGGTGCAAAACTGGGTGAAAATCAACGGAGTGTTCCTGGGGTAGGGCTGGGCGATAGGGCCTCTAAATAATATAATTAATTTAAACTAATAATAAAATAATGTAATTTTTAGGCTATATCGCGATACACAATATATATCTCGATATTTTTTCAATCCTCCAGATACAAAAACACACGCTGCCTTGACACCGCCTCTCTTCTGGTGGAGTGTCAGTGACGTTACGTAGCGCGGGCGAGTGTGTTTGACGTATACACGTGACTCCCTCCCCCCCTCCCGTTTGTGTCTGACTGAGAGGGAGGGAGAGAGCAAGAGAAGAGAACCGCTGAAGCTCGTGAGTCTCATGCCGGCAGCTTAAAAACAATGCATGATCATTTATACTCGATGTGTATAATATATATATATGTGTATATATGTATATATGTACTGCGAGTATATTGGATAAATGTCCAACCAGAAGCTGCTTGCTTTTGTTTGTGTTGACGTCCGTCCTGTAAGACGGTTGATTGTTGATCAGTTAGATCAGTTAGATTGTTGATCAGTTAGATCAGTTAGATTGTTGATCAGTTAGATGTAGGTAGGCTCATTCTCTGTGAGTATGAAGACCTTTGAGACATGGCTGTGATGAAGGCCTATATAAATAAGTTAGCTTGAACTTGAAGCTTCAATGTCGGCGGCGCGCTCCAGGCCTGTTTGAGGCTCTTCAGGTGTCGCTCTATTTAAATCAAGAAAACCTCGAGTAGATGAAATATTTTCCAAACATTTTCAGAGATCTCTTTATCTGATTATTATTAAAATACTGTTGGATACACAATTCCCTGATTTTTTTTTTAAGGATGCTACATCTTTTTGTCCTTTTCTTTTGCCGTACTCGAGTCGCTGTTTGAGCCTGTTTCTCATAAAGACTCCATTCAGTCTGTCTGGCCATTTGTTATGCATGGAGACTGTCCAGCAGGGCGGTTGAGGGAGAACAGAGGGTCAATGTCACATGTCAAGTAGGGCTGACCTCTGCTCCATGACGGGCGAGGAAAAGGCCCACACTGAAACCCACGGCTCTGTCATTGAAATCACTCACAGATTTGAATGAGTCTGACCTTGGAATCACTCACAGATTTGAATGAGTCTGATCTTGTGCTTATTGCAAAATGAGTAAACGTGTTATACAGTAGAGTTGTTGAGAGCTGTAAGACTTGGGCATGTTGAGTTAAAGTCGAGCTGAACCCAAAAATGACTTTTCTTTTCTTTTAGTTCAAATACCTGGGTATGCAGTTTGCTGACGTCACCTAGTACTTTTCTTGCCCCGGAAGTGTGTGTGTGTGTGGGGGGTGATAACAATTTTCTATCCCCCCCCTTCCCCCCCATTTTTAAATGGTGGGAGATGGAAACCCCATTGTGGGAGGCATAAGCATCGTTAAGTAACCAAAGCCATGTTGTTTTGCATGCTGTTGGGGAAAAGGTGTTAGCCATCATTATAGTGGGATTTGAGTTGATAAACTAGTTATTTGTGTCTCTGACTGACGAACAAGCCGTCACAAACAAGCAATAATTGCACGAACTATTGGCCTTGGTCTGCTCTGTGCTCTGAGTGCCCTTCTCCTTACTATAGCTATTACTTCCCCTGTTTATTCTAGTTTATGGTCGTTTATGTTTGTTACCTTTGTGTTGCTGTTCAGGGTCAACTCTGCAGTTATTTACCCAAGAGAGAGAGAGAGGGCGCACTTTTGAATAATTACTGAAATACACTGAAAGGTTGGGACTGGAGGGAGTTTGGGTAGAAATTGGTTCTCAAACTTGTTCATGTCAAGGATCTCTAAACTGACACAAATTAGACCACAGACCCCCATTTGGTAAGATTTTGTCACAGCCTCACAGGGTCCCCATCTGATACGATTTTTTGCTTTTAGATGTTTTATTACAGGAAGTGTATGAAACCCATGACCAAAATAGTCACACATTCTGTCATTGTGTAACTTATGGATGGAATTATAGTGAAAATAAACTTTCCCTTTTTGCTGGGGACCCCTTGGAACCCCCCAAGGACCCCTGGTGGTCCCCGGACCCCACTTTGAGAACCACTGGAACACAATATTAAATCTTCACAGATGTGATCAGGAACGCAAAAAGCAGGAATAAAGCAGGACAGCTGTAATTTGGGTTGTCGTATATCGTCTCCTTGCCCAATCAGATGTGTCAGATGGCCGATGGCATTGAGCAGGGGGAGGGGCTATCTGCGGGCGTTCCTGTCTCATTCATGTGAGTGTCATTCTGCATCGGGGTTGGCAGGCTGTGGGGAAGGTTCACACGACCCAGTGAAAAACTTTCAGGCCTGGAGGGATTTCGAAACGTAGCCCGACGGCAACGGTGGGGGCCCTCGCTTGCGACGCTAAACTTTTAGCTAACCTGTTTGCATCTATGTTCGCAATGGCATCCCGAGTATCATCATACTATTATGGGATGCGATGCGAACAGTTGTATTATGGGATGTGCGTTTCCCAGGCAACGACACACGTTGACACGTTTTGGAACAGCGCTGCACGCTGGCACGATGCATCAGTTTTGAATGATTTGGCATCTTCTATTAGGTCTACTGTCAAAACTGTCAAAAACAGTATTGTTGTATTGTAATAATATCCCATAAAGGTTTATTGACATTCTGTGGAAAGCAGATTTTTTTTTTTTTTTTTTTTTTTTTTTTTTTTTTTTACACAATAATTTTTCTGGCCTGGCGGGCCCGCCAGGCCCGTAGAATGGTAGGGGAAACACTGTACCTGAGAAATCACATCCCTGAGCATTGAACAATGTTGGCATCCAATATACACTACAACCTCTTCATGTGGGAGGAAAAGTTGAAATTGGATTGAAATTGAATCGGACCACACTGCTCTGATTTTGACCAAACCTGGAGGGATGTCGCATCTTATATCCACTATAATTAAAGGTTAACGTTTAAGTTTTTGTTTTTTGAAATTTTCACCTTTAATTATAGGATCCCCCATTAGGACCAACTGTGAAATGCCATGAATGCAACATCACCCATCCCATTTTGTTACCGTTTCATTCAACATGTTTTGGTTGTTTTGTTCGGGTCTTAGAAGTATAACCGTCCTGTGCTTTGTGGTGTGGTTGCAGTCTCGGAGGTGGTGCAGACGTTACAGCTGAGCACAGACAGAGACCAGTCAGATGTGGTGGGAGACCTGTCGGTGTGCCTGGACGGCATGACCGTCGACCCGGAGATGTTTGCCACGGCCGAGGCCAACCATCACAGTGAGTCCAAGGGTCGTCAAGAGGTCACAGGTTGAACAGAGGTTACGTCGACACTTATGTAGGCTCATTGAAGTATTTGACTTTATTTGATAAGTAAACAAAAAAACTGAAGCAGCCATGTTCATTGTTAAGGATGAAGCCAAACGGAATCAGAGGAGACTATTGCTTGGTAGTGAGCTAGATTACATCTGGTCTCTAGCTGGATTTACACTGCAACAAAAATAATAACTGATGAAGAGCATGTAGCTCGAAACACGTTACCACAAATAAATCTGGAGAAAAGGAGCTCTGCGGTGTGCGAGTAGTTTTTATTCTTTTTGTCTCACTGTTCTAGTTCAGCTCAGCACCTGCCCCAACTTTGGGTTTTGGACGTGCGTGTCTCCCTCCTTTTTCACAAAAATAATAACTCACACAGATTTGTTTGGCTTTCATTGTTTAAGTCTACCTTGCAAAGAAACAATGCTTGACTTGTGAAGAAACCTCAATTGTGTTTGTTAAAACGAGCACAAGAACAAAACATGTAGTTGCTGTCAGTTATACCATTTTCCTCAAACGCAGCTTTTGCTCAAAACACGGCCTCTGCATTCTGTCATGGCATCTGCTTCATACAAAGTCAAATATCAAGATGTTTGATCCAGAGGCTCATCATGAGAGTGAAGGAGAGACTGGAGAGTGAAGGAGAGACTGTGTGAATTTACAATGAGCCTTTCTCCCATCATCAAACCTGAATTTCCATTTCTCATTGTGCTTGAATCTAGACCTAGTAGTATAATGGTAGCATGTATTTTTTATGGTATGTCTAAGGTTAAGCCCTCTCTACCTCTATGGTTAAGCCCTCTCTACCTCTAAGGTTAAGCCCTCTCTACCTCTAAGGTTAAGCCCTCTCTACCTCTAAGGTTAAGCCCTCTCTACCTCTAAGGTTAAGCCCTCTCTACCTCTAAGGTTAAGCCCTCTCTACCTTTAACATTAAGCCCTCTCTGCCTCTAAGGTTAAGCCCTCTCTACCTCTATGGTTAAGCCCTCTCTACCTCTAAGGTTAAGCCCTCGCTACCTCTAAGGTTAAGCCCTCTCTACCTCTAAGGTTAAGCCCTCTCTACCTCTAAGGTTAAGCCCTCTCTACCTCTAAGGTTAAGCCCTCTCTACCTCTAAGGTTAAGCCCTCTCTACCTTTAACATTAAGCCCTCTCTGCCTCTAAGGTTAAGCCCTCTCTACCTCTAAGGTTAAGCCCTCTCTACCTTTAACATTAAGCCCTCTCTACCTCTAAGGTTAAGCCCTCTCTACCTTTAACATTAAGACGTCTCTACCTTTAACATTAAGCCCTCTCTACCTCTAAGGTTAAGCCCTCTCTACCTTTAACATTAAGACGTCTCTACCTTTAACATTAAGCCCTCTCTACCTCTAAGGTTAAGCCCTCTCTACCTCTAAGGTTAAGCCCTCTCTACCTTTAACATTAAGCCCTCTCTACCTCTAAGGTTAAGCCCTCTCTACCTTTAACATTAAGACGTCTCTACCTTTAACATTAAGCCCTCTCTACCTCTAAGGTTAAGCCCTCTCTACCTCTAAGGTTAAGCCCTCTCTACCTTTAACATTAAGCCCTCTCTACCTCTAAGGTTAAGCCCTCTCTACCTCTAAGGTTAAGCCCTCTCTACCTCTAAGGTTAATCCCTCTCTACCTCTGTCTAACCTATGTTATGTCAGTTAGTTCTACCTCTTTTCATTCTTATGACACTTCACATTTGTGGCATTGTCTTGTTTGCTGGCTGCCTGGTTTGGTTATGTGTGAATTCTGCTTTATTGAAGTTGTTTTTTTGTGCTGCAGGTACATTAAATGGGGAATCACAACCTAATGGGGATCATGCTATAAGGTACAGTACCTATCGATCGCCTTTGTCGATGCACACATATTATTATTATATTATATTTTATTATATTATATTATATTATATTATATTATATTATATTATATTATATCTCCATATTGTATCTATTATTACCTTGAGCTGGGAGGTTATGTTTTGGCCCCCATGTGTCCGTTTGTTTGTCTGCAGGACAAACACAGAGACACTGCAGAGTGCGTCATCGTTCAGAAACCACGCCCAAAACGGGGGAAAACACCCCCCCGCCCCCCCCATTCCTGGCGCTCTCCTATGTCGCGTGCCGTGCATGGTCATGTGTTGCACACAGAGATCATATATACGGAAGATGAACACTCCCAACTTACTTCCTTGACAGCTAGATCCACATTTTTCTTCTCGCCAATTCTCAAGGGCTTCCTTGTTTTGCTCGGGAGTACAAAAAAACTTTTTACATTTGTTGTCTGCTCAGCCCCACCACACAGCAGCTTTTAGCTATGTTTAATTCAAGAAAAATGATGCTGGTGTATGGTAGTGAATGGAGAGCTTTTCCCCCGTGATGGGTGTGGCCTATTTCATGCAGTGTCTCTATAGACTGTTTATGGTAGGAAGGTGGGCGGAGCTATGCCCTCTACCGAGTGCCGTCTAGTTTGCTATTGTTTGACATATTGCACTTTTCATTCTCACCATTTACCTGACTGTCTTCCATTACAACTTGATACATTCTCACTTTCTGCTACTTTTCCTGCTCTCTTTTCTCTCACCCTGCCCCCCCTCTCTCTCTCTCTCTCTCTCACCCTGACCCCCCCTCTCTCTCTCTCACCCTGCCCACCCCCACCCCCCCCCCTCTCTCTCTCTCACCCCCCTCCCCTCTCTCTCTCTCACCCTGCCCACCCCCACCCCCCCCCCCTCTCTCTCTCTCACCCCCCTCCCCTCTCTCTCTCTCACCCTGCTCACCCCCACCCCCCCTCCCCTCTCTCTCTCTCTCTGTCTCTCTCTCAGGCGGAGTAGAGACAGCTCTCCGGCGGTGGACGGTGTGGAGCACCGCTCTTCCCCTGGTGGTAGGAGGGCGGTGAACGGCACAGGGTCTCCCTCGGTGTCATCAGGGGGCTCGCGGCCCCTCAGACCCCCCAGGCCCTCCAGACCTCCTCCCCCGACCCCGCGCAGACCCACCTCCTCGCCAGGTCAGAGATTTTAGGAAAGATTCCTATGCGGTCTATTCTGAGCCACATTTCAACTAAGATCAGGACAACCTCTATTTTCACAAAAGGGGGAAATAGGCTTCTCCAAACGTTGAGTGGCTGCCACAAACCAATCACTGTCAAGACAATTACCCTAAGGGAAAACAAGGAGGGAGGGGCCTGCATTCCAACAGTGAAGAAATACTCTGTCTCCTCAATTCTTCTTTTTGCTGGTTTCATTTAAATCTATGTTTGCATTCCGACCATTTTTCTTTCCATAGGAGCCATGCTGTCTTTGAGGGAGGCTTAAATGCGTGAATCTTTGCACGTTCCAAGTGTCACTCTCTCTCCCATAGTTTTCCCTTAGGGCAGTGGTTCTCAAATGGGGGTCCGGGGACCCCCAGGGGTCCGTGGCACTTTGCCAGGGGGTCCACGAAAAGTTTTCAGGAAAATAAAAATATAAACCTTTTTTTTTGTTTAGCAAAAGCTTCATAGTTCAACGAAAATATTGTTTGCTTTAAATCTAAAATTGTTCATGGATTGCATTCTAATCTAACAAACCTATCAATTTAAAAGTCAAGCACGTTACCGTGGAAACAATTAAACGTAGCACAAAATCACAAATCAGAATGAGGGGGTCCCGTCCCCGGTATATTTTCTATCTTATAAGGGGTCCTTGGCTGAAAAACATTTGAGAAACCTCTGTCTTAGGGCCTGTGTCCACCTAGCGTCTTTTTCCGACGTTAAACGCTGGGAGTGCGCTGGGGAACGCTGATCCCAGCGCACAATATACAAGGAAGCAGTCTGCAAGTAACGTTAAGTTCAGCTTGATAGCTGACAGCTAGCAAGCTAATAACACAGGTAGGCTACGCTATTAAAAGCAGTAAGCACAACACTCACCAGAAATATAAAGTGTCTAGCCGATCTGCTCTCACAATTGAGCCGTTCTGTCTCTGTTGCATAGTTTTTCCATATGATTAGTTACCAGAAAAGGAGCCGGCGCTGCGCACTTTCTCTACACGTCCGTGTGCGCTCGCATACGCTCTCCCCCCATTGGAAACAACTGAAAAAAGACACTGGGCCTGAGGAAAAGACGCTAGGTGGACACAGGCCCTTAGGCTGTTTGACGACCTACTCAACTTTGTGCTGCATTCACATCGTATGGGAAAGACGGTAGATAACAAACGTCCTGCGTGAAAATACCGTTGGGATCCTGAGAGTTTGGCAAAAAATCAGTTGTTCTCAGGGATAGCGGAACGCATCTGAACTTGGGGGGGCCGGGGGGCGTGTCGGGGGGGCGTGTCCCCCCGTCGGGGGGGCGCGTCCCCCCGAATCTCGGCAGCGCCGAAGAAAATTTTATGTTTTTTGGACTTTTATCCATATTTAGAAGAATATTTAATTTTAAATTAACATTAGGATTATACTGTTGTGATGTCATTATTCAGTATCTTCTCCTTTTCTATTATTAGTATTAGTATTAATATTAAATACTGAGTATCTCATGAAAAACTATTAATATTGCATCTTTTGTGTTTAGCTCCGTCTCACAGCAGGCCCGGCTCCAGAACCAAATTACAGAGGGGGCCTGCCCCTAGCTTGGGGGGCCAAGGGGGGTCCGGGGGGATTCTCCCCCGGAAGAAGATTTTGTACATTTTAAAGTAAAATTCGTCAAACTGGTGCATTTGAGAGCAAAAGGAAGAGGCTAAATCTATGAGGAACTACACACATCTCTAATGTGTTGTGACTTTACAAATAGGCCTAAACAATTAATATTAAATGTATTTACACATTGTGCACAAATTGCATTCATTGTGACAAATTTACAATAGTTAATTAATATCCAGCCAGAATCATTGCAAATGGAGGTTCAAAGTAACAGTTAGCAATAGCATTCAGTTAATCAATGCCTAATGACAGCCAGATTCCGTTTTAAACTTTAAAACAGAAAAACGGAAAAACGTTTTTAGCACACACAAAAAAAAAAAAAAAAAAATTGAATGGGGGGGCCAGTTTAGGGAATGGGGGGCCCGGCCCGGTCAGGCCCCCCTCCAACGCCGGGCCTGTCTCACAGCATTGTAACATTGTAGTGCAGCCAGAAAGGAAAACTACTGTAAACATTTGAACCACATTTCTTGTTTAGAACCTATAGCTAGCAACATCGCCATCTCCTGAAAAACATTAATATTGCACCTTTCTTGTGGCTACATCACAGCATCTACTGAAAAACATTTATAGTGGATCTGACTTGTTTAGTTCACTTTAGATTCACATCACATCTGAAAAACAACCAGTCGAGTGTAATAAGTAAATGAGGTTTAATTGTAAAAAAAAAAAAAAAAAAAAAAAAATCTAAAAAAAAAAAAATTTTTTTTTTTTTTTTTTTTTTTGGGAACTGAAAAGTACCCGGGCCGCGGCCCGGGTGGCCCGGGCGGTTCCGCGATCCCTGGTTGTTCTTGTTCCTTCAGTTGGATGTCTGAGCTTCACTGTGCAGAGTTTGACACTAGAAGACTGTTTCCACATTCATCTGCTGAAAGTGGAAACTTCTCAGAGATCACTGAAAAGGCGGTTTTCAACATGCAAGATTCGTGACATCACGAATCCTGGAGCCAATCACTATCCAGTATTCAGCAGTTAAAGCCCCAACACATTCTCACCCCCAACTCGTCATGTACTGCAGATCGCTCAGGAACCCTTCTTGTCGTCAATTTGTCACGAGTTGACAGTGAGAATGTGTTGAAAGCCTGTGTTGGTCTGCTGTGATTGGCTAGTTAGGTTTTAGATCAGCGGTTTTCAAAGTGTGAGGTGCGCCTTCCCCGGAGGACGCGAGACACCTTCAGGGCGTCACTGGGAAGAATCAGAGACTTGGCCATGCTGGCTGCTGGCATACACAGTGTGCAATTGAGTCTTTCAAATGGTTCATTACAGTTTGTATCATCTCTGTCATGCGTTCAGGACTAACACTCAATGACGTCTCTGTCCCAACCCGCCTCTCTCCAGCCTCCTCCAGCAACGGCTCTGCTGCCCCGGCCGACGGCAGCGACGGTCCGTCGGGCTCCGACACGCCGGTGCGGACCCCGGCCTCCGTGGCCTCGGCCGCCTCCGTGGCCTCGCCGGCCCTGGACTCCAGCCCCTCCACGGGCCCCGAGCACGGCTCCACACCGCCTCCTGGAGCCCCGGCCACCAGACAGCCGGCCGGCAGCCTCGCCCCCAGGGTCCCCGCGGTCAACGCTGGACCACTGGCCCCCGGGTTAGTCCACTTCCTGTCATCTGTACGGCCATTCCCTTAATGACCATAACAATATCCAATAGCATTGCATTATAATTGGTTGAAAAGAAGCTCATAGGCTATTGTAATGACCTTGTATGGCCCCCCACACAAAAGGCCTCTATTTTGCACTAAATGTCATTTCTTTCCTTTATGCCAAAATGTTCCACCTCACACCAATGTTGGGAATTGGTGTTTTTCTTTACTCTGAGCTATTACACAGTTATGCATGACATGCCTCAGCGCACATCAGTGCTATGCACCAGCGGAGTTTTTCATTGGAGAAGATGCGTATTTTCACTGTTCTTACGATTGGATTTGGCGACCCTGATTGGCTGAAGGTGTTGTCTGTCAAGGCAAGCCCTCCCACCCACTGAAATCACTGTGGGCAGACACATACTTATAGTGTGTTCCTTTATCGCAAAGTAACTGGGATGTGGAGGCTAAATGACGTCGCATCCGTTTTTGTTCATTTGCAGAAAACTGGAGCTGGGAAGTTCACTGTTGCAAGTCAGCTCTTGGTCAGATCCAGTGGCTAGCCAGGCTAGCCATTGTTGGCAATAACAGTTGATATTAACAAGGCATTTTGCGCATACAAACACTGCAGCCTCATGTCCACACAGATAGATGTTAGGCCGTGCTGTGTGTACAGCTGATTTAATGAGACACAACAAGACAGAAGTGCTAAACAGCATTTACTACGATTTAGAACTGCTGTTGTTGCGCGGAGCAGCCATCTTGGATTTTTGAGGTCGGGGCTGCTGAGGCTCCTACGAGTTTGGAATGGGAAATGCCAGCTCTGGTGACGTCACCGTCCCAGCTCATGACCTTTGAACCGTAAGATTACCAGTTACCAGTTATAAAGGAATGCACGGATACTGTAGAGTGAAACCGAATGTGAGGTCACATGATCAGGATGTTATATATGTATTTATTTTTTTACAGGCTAGCCTAATCTCCAACCCTGGCCGGTAGTGAATCTGATAGATGAAGCAGTTTCTCTTATATTTTCATTCTTGAATCCATAAATCGATTGCTATTCTATGATTGATATTCTATGTGCACACAAACTACACAAGGAAATGTGATGTGAGCCAGGGATATAAAAAAATATATATATATGTCACACATAGAAAACCATGTCAGAAACATGTCAAGAAAGCACAGCATTTAAGTTCCCTATCTACAATAAAGTTAAATAAAATAAGATAAGAAAATAAATTGCACCTGTAATTTACAGCTGTAGCAAGCACACATGTTCCCACACATGTGGCCAAAATGGACATTGTGCAACATCATTATAATTATAAAGTGACATACAGCAACAGCAATGATGAAATGAGGGTTCAGCCTTGACTTTGATCGAGAATGGCGAGATGTTATGTCAAACACATCTTTTCCTTTTTTCTCACTTTTTTTGGGGGGGGGTCGTGGACTCTGCACCGTCATCCTCGTTTGGTTGGTCAGGTCCTCTTTTTTTATCTCCTCCACCTCTTCTGGAGAAACTCAAGCTCGCTGCAAACAGCACATCTGTTTTGGTCAGCGGGCCGTCACCGTTTGGTGACCTTGTGTGTGACGTGGGCGTCGGGCTGAGGAAAGGTGCAGGCTGGCAGCACCGCACAGACAGACCATGCCAAGTTCATTGTGCACAAATAGCCTCTCTCTCTTCTCTCTCTCTCTCTCTCTCTCTCTGTTCTCTCTCTCTTTTCCATCTTCCTGCTGTTTCCTCATGGCCCTGCATCAAATGCTTTGCGTCCTGTCACTGGTCCACGGCCCGGTGGTTGGGAACCACTGCTTTAGGCCAGAGGTTCTCAAGTGTCTTCATGTCAAAGACCCCTAAACTGACACAAATTAGTAGATTTGTGTCCGATACTGGATTTTTGAGGCCGATACCGATATTAGGGAGTAAAACGATTCCGATATCGATATATCGGCCGATATTCTTATATTATATACACATTATATTACGCAATTTTTTGCAATGATCCCTCAAGTATCAAACGCTTGACAAAGATATGACTTGACATGACTTGAGATATGTAATGTAGGCAGGATATTTTACAGCTTATCAATAAACTTGATTGACAAAATGACATCGATGCAATGAAACGGTAAACTTCACTGGGAATTTAATAATTATAAATAACTAGAAATACAAAAACACAAATAGAACAAATATAAATTATAACTCGAGTTAAGAAAAAAGATCAAATATACACTACATGCTGTCTATAACTTAAAAAACACAAAATAAAAAAATACCTACAATATCGGCCAACATATCGGCCGATACCGGTATATCGGTTATCGGCCAATATCGGCCGCTAATATCGGTGGACCGATATATCGTTTGGGCTCTACAAATTAGACCACGGACCCCCATTTGATAAGATTGTGTCCCAGGGGCCCCCATCTGATAAGACCTTTGCTTGCTATTACAGAAAGTGTATGAAACCCATGACCAAAATAGTCACACATTCTGTCATTGTGCTGTTTATGGATGGAATTATAGTGGAAATAAATAATGCCCGTTTTTGCTGGGGACCTCCTGGAACCTGTTTAAGGAACCCGGGGGGTCGCCCGACCCCACTTAGAGAACCACTGCCTAAAGGTGCCTTCACACGATGAGCGATCTCCTCTTCTCTCACCGCGAGGTAGAGCGGAGAAAGGTCAGCGGTAAACAGGTCAAAGTTGAAACAATTTGAACTTTGACCTCGGCGCATGGTGGCAAATTCCGAGCGCTGCGCGAAGCCCAGGGTAGTGCTGCCGCATAAGTGTGACACTGTCACCGTCCCCCTTTTTTTGTCTCTTTCCATGGTCTCCTTCTCAAAGACTATAATTCTATAAATAGCTCTTCTGAACTATCATCGTCACGACGACGCACTGACCTTCGCTGAACCTTTTCTGCTCTTGTAATAGGATGACTCATATCTTAATAGCTGTTTTTGTGATCTATAAATAGCCTAAATGCCTCGAGTGGCGTACTTTCTTTTTTTAAATGCCTGATTTGTATGTATTTTTTGTTGCCATGGTCGTCTCTGTGTGTGCAGGTGGGAGCAGAGGGTGGACCAGAATGGCAGACTGTACTTTGTCGACCATGTGGAGAAGAGGACGACGTGGGAACGCCCTGACCCACTGCCTTCTGGGTAAAAAAAAGCTCTTCCTGCCACTCCGCTCTGTCTCTTCTCACAGTTTTCTTGTTTCTTTCATCTTTGATTCCCGGCTGTGCGACTATCAGGTCAAGTGAAGCAGTTTAACATCTTGTCATTCCCTGCCGGGATCCTCACTCACATCCCTGTTAAGCTCTTTTTCATGATAGGTTCTTTTATGTACTGTGTGTACTAGGGCTGTGGCGATTCACTTATCTCCCGATTCGATACTATCACGATTCTTGGGTGCCGATTCGATTTATATTGCGATTCTTAAGTATTGCGATTCTACGATTATTGCGATTCGATATTACGATTTATTGCGATTTTTGTTTATTTTTTTCTTTTCTTTTTTCAGTTTGTTTGATTTTTTACGCTAGATTAGAACATGGGAAAAGTTGAATCATACACTAGAGACTGTATATTATATATCATGAGTGGGGCTGGACGATATAGTTAAAAACAGGGGCGGACTGGGATCATAATTCAGGCCGGGCATTAGATACCAAGCAGGCCAGGCCGATATGGGCCGACGCACGTGAAATTTGGGCCGTTTGAAGCCCAATTTGGGCCGTTTGAAGCCAGATTTGGGCCGTTTGAAGTCCAATTTTACAATGAGATGCACCCACTTTAACCCTGAAGCGTAATTATTACTTCAGACTAACTAATAAAGTAATAAAACCACTAGTAAACCAGTAGGCGGCGCCTGGCCTGCTGTTCAGTGAGTGGCCTGACTGCAAGCACAAAAAAAAAAAAAACGTGACATTAAAAATCGCGATACTTGGGTGAATCGATTTTTCCCCCCACCCCTAGTGTTTACTAAGTGTTGGGCAAGTTACTTTCACAATGTAATACTACATATTCCTACCAGTGGTAGACTGCTGCAATTCCTACTCAATTAAAAGTATTATTATTTTAGGGAGTGGGCATGGTGGTGCAGTGGTAAGCGCTGTCGCCTCACAGCTAGAAGGTCCTGGGTTCGATTCCCACCTGGGACGCTGTGAGCGCTGAAGGAGTGCGTGCCCGTCCGCATGTCCTCGAGCGCCCGCCGCCCGGGCGGGGACGTCAAAAGGGCCCTTCTGTGTGGAGTTTGCATGTTCTCCCCGTGCCCCCTGGGGGTTTCCCTCATATAGGAACCCCCTTCACCAAAACATGCAATATCCTGGTTGCTGATGTGGTGCCTCCTCTGGTCGTTAAGGGCGCCTGTTCAGAGGGAGGGGAACTGGTTGGAATAGCGTGAACCTCCCACGTGCTATGTCCTACCGGTGAAGCTTCCCCTGTCAGGTGAAAAGAAGCGGCTGGCTAACTGCCCATGTCTCGGAGGAAGCATGGAGCCAGTTTCGGCTCTCCCCAGATCGGCAGAGGGTGGAGTAGCAACCAGGATAAATAAATTAAAATGAGCACTAATGGGGGATAAAAATGGGATAAAAAAATCGGAGGGGGGGGGGGGGGGAGTATTATTATTTTGCTGTTCATTTACCTCAATGGAAGTATTTACTGGTGTAAAATGTACTTTAAAAGTCAAAAGCACCTAATTTAAAATGAAAAGTTGAACGTTGTGTTGTGATTTAAAAAATGATGATGAGATTTAAATCACATCATCATCATCACCACCAGTGGGCGGGCGGTGTTAGTGGGCTGTGTCTGACATCAGTGAGGATGTCATAAATCAGTGAATTGTGATGTCATCAGTGATGTCACTTGAGCAATTGTGATGTCATCAGTGATGTCACTTGAGCAATTGTGATGTCATCAGTGATGTCACTTGAGCAATTGTGATGTCATCAGTGATGTCACTTGAGCAATTGTGATGTCATCAGTGATGTCACTCGAGCAATTGTGATGTCATCAGTGATGTCATCAATCCTTCCCTGAGGCTATATAAGTGGTGGAAGGCACAATTTCCCTCCAAAAACGATAATTTGGACCCTCCGGTACGATATTTCAACATTTCCCACCTGGCAACACTGGGAGAAGCAGAAGTTGGCTGTGTTATTGTGAAAATGTTCAGACAAAGAAGAAACTTTGCGTCCGTCCTTCTTGTTTTCAACCCAATGTGAGTAACATTACACTACAAGTCTTTCAACTGTGAATTCAACTCGCCTGTTTTGCATGAAGTCGCTCCTGCTGTGTTTCTCTAGCTCTCCTTCACGTAATGTTCGGTTCAAAACCTGAGCCCACACCAACCTAACGTTAGCCGCCAGTCATTCTGACCGTTTTCTGCCAGCTACCGTAAATTTCGGACTATAAGCCGCGGCTTTTCCCCCGTTTTTTGGCCCTGCGGCTTATATAACGGTGCGGCTTATCTATGGATTTTTTCAGGAAAAAAAAAATAAAAAATTATCTCTTCTTTAGCACTCTTTCTAACTATAAATCCACTTCTGTTTTAATTTCCTCTCTTGCCCTCTTTTCACCACACCGCGGACACTGTGTGAACTGTAAAAAAAAACACAGGTGGTGTTGTGTTATGTTGTTTTGTTGAAATGTTAATAAATGGGAGCTTCCTCAAACAGCCATCTCTTTCCCGACAATCCCCTCTGTGCATGAACCCTTACATATGGTAATTAAACATTAAAACACAATTAAAAAAAAAAAAAAAAAAAAAAAAAAAAACATTAAAACACCTGCGGCTTATAGTCCGGTGCGGCTTATATATGTAACAAGCAGGCAATTTTGCTGCTGTGGCTTATACTCCGGTGCGGCTTATAGTGCGGAAATTACGGTAGTTAAATTCAATGCACACGTTGTCGGTCAGGATCCGTAACGTTAACGTTATGGTTTTGCGCCTTTCAATATCGCTGGTAGTGATAGCCTACTGTTTGAGTCGCCTGGCTCTGTGCTGTAGTCGTAGTAGCCTATCTAAGCCCGCTGGTCTCTCATGACATGTAGCGCTCAGCTGTCCTGTTGGCAAAGTACTCAGCACAGCTTCTGTGCTAGTTCCTGCTACAATAGGTGTCTCCAGTAGGGCTGTCACTTTTTATTCGAAATTCGAATTCAACTTCGAATGTGGGGGAGGAGGGCATGTTCGAATGTATAATTGACCTGTTTGATTTTTTTTTTTTTTATTATTATTATTATTATTATTTTTTAATTAACCAAAATTAACCAACTGCTGCTTGCTGGTAATGTTAATCCCATGTCAGAAAAAGTCTCCAGATTTGTCACGTTGGTCTCTTCTGAGAAAGATTGTCTCCAGGGTCTGAAAAGTTGTCTCGAGTTGGATGCAGCCAAGTTTGTGAGGCAGTGTTGTGACTGTGAGCCTCCAAGCTAACACGTCGGGCCGATGCCCGGTGGCCTGGCCTGCAAAATATATATATATATTTTTTTTAATCAATTCGAATTCGAACATTTTGCGGGCAATTAAAGTTCGTTCTAACTTTATTTTGGGAAAAAGTGACAGCCCTAGTCTCCAGGACCACACACACACACACAAGCCCCTTTTACACAGCCTGTGAAAGCCACGATCGTTGCGGCATCGTTACGCCTCACCCCCCGTTTAAAAGTCACAAGGACGGAACGGCGAGTCGTTTTGTTCCGGCAATGAAGGTAGTATCAGCATCCAATCAACAAGTGACCCGTGGGAAGGCGGATCAAAGGGGGGGAATCGCGCTGTTTACCGCAGTCTCGTCTGTGCACGTTAATTCTCTTCCGAAAAACAAGAGCATTCCTGTGCGTTTATAGCCGACTAAATAGCCTAATATCCCAACAAATCCATAACTCCATAGGAATATTATAATGCATTTGACGTTACGGCCGTCACAGCAATATAAAGGGGAAAGGCGAAAGTGAAAGTAGCCTATACGATCCATGACTGCAACAGGGGCACCTGGAGGAATGCTCCGTGCCTACACGTAAATGGTAAAATGGTAAATGGCCTGCATTTATATAACGCTTTTATCCAAAGCGCTTTACAATCGGTAGGTATACATTCACCCATTCGCACACCGATGGCGGCAGGCTACCACGCAGGGTGCTGGCACACCATCGGGAGCAATTTGGGGTTCAGCGTCTTGCCCAAGGACATTTCGACATGCAGACCGGAGGAGCCGGGAATCGAACCACCGACCTCTTTCATCCAAAGCGATGAGTGGACGACCCGCTCTACCTCCTGAGCTACAGCCGCCCCATACACCGTTGCGTCTGGATCTGTGCTGAGTGGTGGTCTGAGGATTTCCTCTCTTGTCAGTCTCTCCTCAAAACAATCCACAGTCCAGCATGCAGGCTTATTTGTTGTGCGTCTGATAACGGTAGCAGCCAACACTGTCACGCTAACGAGAGAGTGACTCACTTCCTGTAAGCCAGAGGAGCCGGAGTTGCCAAAACAAATATGAAATAATCCTGTGTAAACCTGATCTCGTGCAGCTTCGAATCCCATCAGAATTCACCTCTGCAAAAATAGACGTGTGTAATAGAGCAAGCCGAGCAAAAATAGTCAATATTTGCCTTGAGTGTAGTTATTAAAGGCAACTGTTTTCAACACATTGATTTTCATGTTAGAGCGTGCGATCCGGAATCCATTATCTGGGCTGAAAAACGATGTTCATGCTTGGGAGGAGGATAGCTGTGAAGCTAGATTCTATTTGATGAATATAACTTCTAGGTTTAGCCTGGAGTTACTTTTAAAGCCCCAATCAGTAACTTTTTCACCTTAATACAACACCTTTTTAGTCATTGAACATGGTAGAGTGACTTGAAACAGGGAGAATGTCACCTCTACACACACCGCCCTCCAAAGGCCTCTCCTGGGACTAAGCAGTTTGCTGCCTGCGTCCCGGAGGCAAGATGCACGCATGCGCTCTACAGCGGGAGCCTTGTGTTCCTGAAAACAAGGAAGTAACTCAGTGTGGATTTGCTACGAAAATGACGTTTCACGTAACTATGGATTATTATTTCATCACGTGGTGAGTACCCGATGTCACAACATGTACATAGAGCTTTCTGGCGCTGTGTTTTGTTGACTTTGAATGGCGATATCGATATCGATACTGTTGCACCGAGAGTGCGCAGTTTCTCCAATAGCAAAACTTGGAAAAGTTGCTGAATGGGGCTTTAAATCACCATGGCAGGGTTGTAATTTCATCATTTTAGGGGGGCAAGGCCTTTTGCCCTTCGGCATCACACGTTTTTTTGTTTAGGGCACAAGACCACATGCCAGGGCACAAAAGTCATTGCTGCGGCTCTATTGACATCGTGAAGAGGGATCTTTTTCTGCCCTGTGGTCTCCTCCCAGCTGGACGTGCCTGGAACACCTCCCTAGGGAGGTGACCAGGTCGGCATCCTGACCCAGATGCCCGAACCACCTCAACTGGCTCCTTTCTATGCGAAGGAACTCATGGATGACTGAGCTTCTCACCTTGTCCATAAGGGAGATGCGAAAAGCCATTTGGGCCGCTTGTATCTGCTATCTTCTTCTTTGGGTCATGACCCATCCATCCTTCGTGACCATAGGTGAGGGTAGAAACCAACATCGACTGGTAGATCGAGAGACACAATATTGTATCAGTGTAAAAATAAGTATGGCACTGTGTCTTAATGACAAGTCAGCGATAAGCATATTTATTTATGCGTTAAACGATCATTCTACACTATGTTTATTCAGTATAGCAGTTTGTTCTTCTTGACAGAACATAAATTAGCCATACATTTTTCCCATCCACACTTTTACAGTCTAATAAATGTGCTGGCGGAAGTATTTATTATAGTCTTTTATTGTTTTGTTATTTTAATTTGTACTTTTTTTTTTATTGCTTAGTTTTATGTTCATTCTCAAATACACTACTGCCGCATGCGCTAGGACGTGTCATCAGTGATGTTATCTGGGGTCGTAAGGTGTTTCGGGTCTGTCAACATCATACACCCTCGCCCAGTAGACCCAGCCGAGGCCAATTAAGACCCCGACTCACGTCCCAGAAGCCGCTACGGATCAGCCTTACTACTCTATCTGCAACGTTGCCTGCGGGAGGGGTAAAAGAGAACCCAATCCGCTGCAATAGAGCTAGTGCTACGCCGCAGTATTGGCCCTTCGGTGCATGGAGGATCTAGGCTCTGTGGGTTTCTCCCGGCCGTGCTCCTCCTCAATTGTGTTCCATTTCCTTTTCCTTGCTGTATTATGTTACTTTTGCCGCCGCACGACCTTATTGCCCCAACAAGATCAATCATTTCATTTAATTTGATCCTAATCTGTCCATGTTGCTTGTCATTGGCTATTTTGTTAGAAACCCCGCCCATTTTCACTTTAAAAATCCCAGGGTTGACAGAGCCAGTGGAAACCACCGTTCACTGCCCTGATTATGTTGGAACGGGCTTTGTGGCGTTTCTCTTTCATTATTGGCTGGTCGGTCGCCTTTAGAATATGGTCTGGGAGCATTATTTAAACAGCGTGTGTATAGGAATGGTTCGGGATCAAGCTTTTTGATCACTAACCGTGATCACTATAAGCGGTTGATCACTATAACCGTGATCATCACTATGTTGGATTCCACTGACTGTATAATGATATTGAGGCCAATTACTGTAGTTAGACTAATCAGCCTTTCATCTCTCTCTCCAGCTGGGAGCGGCGTGTCGACCCGATGGGTCGGGTCTACTTTGTGGACCACATCACGCGCACCACCACGTGGCAGCGCCCCACCATGGAGACGGTGCGTAACTACGAGCAGTGGCAGCACCAGCGGAGCCAGCTGCAGGGCGCCATGCATCAGTTCAACCAGAGGTTCATATTCGGGGTGAGAGTTCCTCTTTGTAATGTTACTTTGTACCGCTTTTTACTACGCAGTGATAAAGTTATGACTGTTTATAAAGGAATGTGCTTATTTGCTCAAATATGTTTTTAGCAAATGAGCCGATCAAGGTTAGCTGGTCAAGTCATTGTTGCTTCATTGAGTATGTTTACATGCTCACGACCAGATATTTAACCTGTTTGATATCTTTCGGCGAGCTCCAAAAACTAGCCGCCTAGTGGAAAATCAGGGCTACAATCATGTCATCTGAGCTAGACATGAGGCGTTTACATGCCCTGGTAATTGGAGGTGTGTCTAGTTGTGTTAACCAGGTTCTGTTACTCTGATTATCACTTTAGTCCCATTAAGATAATCAGATAAAGGCGTTTACACTTCAGTCGTATGACTACCGTCGTAATCAGGTTAAAGTCGAGGTGAACCCGTTCGTCACGTGCATCTGAGTCCGTTTCAGACTGAAAACAAATTGAGAGGCGGACCATATACGGTGTCGATGATTTGATTTGACAATTCTGTCGACTGGTTTTGGCCTCGGCCAATCCTGGCGTGTTCCACCCCCAAATCGGGTGGGATTCAGCGTGTTGTCGTGCTACGCGAGTGGGATCCGCGGAGTACCAGGCAGCCAGCTGCTTCGTGCGGAGCGAGCGGACAATCCGATGAGTGGGTGCTGTCCGCCCGCCTGGAATCTCCGAGAGACGACCCCTGACAGCCAGGGAGGCTGTCAGGCTCGGAGGCGCGCGCCATTATCGTTATAAATGTAAATAATATTCCTGGAATGCGTGTTTTAACGAGCCAGTTACATTTCTTAGACATTACCGTTTGATTTAGTTTGCATAATTGCTCAAGTTAGTAGTTAGTTTATGGGCTAGAGACTCTGCCAGATGACAGGCACTAGGCGCCATTTTCCCCTTCATTTGGAAGAGAAAATTATCCTGAAATGAAGATTTGATTGACAGCTGCATGTCGTGAAATGATTGGTTGAAATGAGGTAGAAATTTGATAGTACTAGGTGACGTCAGCAAACTGTAAATTACTGTTCAATCTATGAAATCTGGAAAAATGAACTTTTGATGTGAAAAAGTGTGAAAAACTAAAGAAATTAGATGTTTGTGATTGTTTTGGCATACATTATTAAATAGGTGCACTGCATACGCAGGTATTTGAACTAAAAGAAAAGTCATTTTTGGGTTCAGATCGACTTTAAGATCAAATTATTAGTGTGCGTGTTTTTCACTGCGTGAGGAAATGGACTTGTGGGCGTGCGGGTTGTGTTCTGCGTCGGAGTTGGCAGTTCTGGTCAGGATCAGACTTGTAGGGCTCTATCGTTGCAGCCGCGCAGTTTCTAGGCCGAACGCCAGCCGCAGCGCAAAGCAGTGGGCGTGGAAAGGCGCACTTGATATCTTGGTATCGGCGCTAAACTCAGCCTCAACCATTATAACCACGCCTTTTAAGCGTAAAATTATGCATTGTCCGCTCATTGGAGAATTGCAGGGAAGAGACACACGCTTGCCTTTTAAGCTCCAATTCCTGGACAAATCCGGTAAAACCAGACAAAGCCAAGGGCTCCGCCGCCCCCCCCTCCCTTCATCCGGTCTGTCTATCTCCATATATAGGCTATTATTCCATATTATTATGCTTCTCAAACCAATAACTGCAGTTAAAATACTGCAAGCATGTAAATACGCTACACTATAGCAAGACCAAAGTGAAAATAATTTCTAAATGCATCTGATAGAAAAAAATATTGCCTATGGCTGGATGTCATGAGATTAGATGGCCAGAATGATATCGTTTTATCTCTCCTCCCCCACTGCACGATGCAACATCCTCTGAATGACACCTATCACTTTTACTGGATCTGATAACTTAATTCTATTTAATTTACAGGATTTTATTATTGAGTAATAGTATTTTATTTGGCCTATATATGCGTCCCCCCCACCCCCTGCCCACAGGCTCTGACAAATATGTTCATTCTCAATAAAATCTTCAGTAATCAATCAGAGGGGCTTTAAAAGCCAGATTGGCAGCAGCTGGCGCAGTGTGATCAATATGGCAGACCAAAACCGATCCACTAAATTCACAGCTGAGGAGAAGATGGTGCTGGCGAATCAGGTGATATATCTGTCCACCATTCATTTTGAATAGCTACAAAACAACTCTTTACTTAAGTTGTTTATTCATCTATCCATTCAGGTTCAAATGTACCATCGCGCACTGTTTGGGGAGGAGAATTACCCCGCCGACGCCCCGCGCCCAGTCCTGGACCGCCTGAGTGAGCCGCCCCAGGTGGCCGTCTATGCGCTGCGCTTGTTCAGCACCTCGGACAGCTCCGCTGCCACAGACGGGGGAAACATTTGGAAATAATTATAACTTTCTATGCTTTGCACACAGAAAAAATAAATACAACAGACAATTCTGTAATGAATAGCTGTAATGAAGAGTGGGGTTTGAAGAAGCGCTACACAACAGTTGATCCAGTTTCTCTCTCTCTTTCTTTCTCTCTCCCTTTCTCTCACATTAAACGATATACATGCCTATAATGTCAATTATCTGAATGAAATAATAATACATATTAATTAGGAATATTAGTAATATTAGTAGCCTAGCTAATTTCGGGGGGGGGGGGGGGGGTAATAAAACGTAGAGCTATATTACACATAAATGGGGATTATTATGATAGCCTAAACTAAATTTATGAAACTGCATTACAGCTTCACCCAAAAAGCCTGAGAAGGGTTGCAATCTTATATTCTATTGTATTCTAAAGTATTTTTTTCTATATATTGTATTCTCCATTCACTTTCCTGTCCCCGGTGCACAGAATCCTGCTTTAGGCCAGCTTTTCAAAAGCGCAAAGCGCTAAAAGTCGGCCAGGTCGGAAGATGGCTGGAAGATAGTAGTACGCCGGTATTTAGCGCCGCCACGCCCACTTCGGCGCATTCAGGGACTCCGCCACGCCCATTCGGCCTAAAGCGCATTTGGCAGCCTAAAGCCTATTGCTATTTTCCCGAAACAGGCGCAAGGCACGTTTTTTTGCGTTTAAGGCCCGTTTTAGCGCCGAAGGCCTGTGGGAGAATAGGGACCGTAGTGTTTCCACTCTCCCGGCCAGGACACATCATGAATTTATGGCAGAATGATTGCCTCGTCTGACACGGTGACATCGTGAAAGACAAAAAACATTGTGTCGTCTGATCTTGGCATTAGGGATGTAAGATATACCGTTAAGTTAAGTTTAAGTTAAGTATACCGTTTTAGGGTACAGACTAGAGACACTGCATGAAATAGGCCACGCCCATCACGGGGGAAAGCGCTCCATTCACTCCCATACACCATGATTATGTTAGACAATATGCACGGCGCCACACGTCACTACAAATACGTTCATAATGGAGGACCCCTTGTGTAAACGTTCTCATATTAGATTCAGTTTCAGTTCAATAAAGCAATATTTTTCTTCAAAGCGAAATCCCGTGATATTTTGGGAGATACCGTTCTGTACTGTGAAATTTCATATCATTGCATCCCTAGAGTGCGTGTAAACATACTCACTGGTATTGATCAAAAGCCCTATCAACAACATTATGAATGTTATGCTCTGTGTCGGTGCCTGTGAAACTCTCACTTACTGCATTGGCAATTTAAAACATGCTTTATTAGTGCAAAGATGATAAAATCTCTGCTCAAAATAGACCGCCAACAGGGTGAAAGTCATTGCTTTGGTTAAATAGCATATTTATCTTTATGTAGACATGTGTGATAATAATGTCCTAAAAACCCTGTTTAGTCTCTGTATCAAAGTCACCTTTTGTCCTTTAATGTACTGAAGTGATTGTGATTGTCTGCTGTGCAGTTACAAGACCAGGTCCCAGCCACCCAGAATAAGGAGTTCGATCCTCTGGGGCCCCTGCCACATGGATGGGGTAAGATCTTTGACATCTCTCAATTTAAATCAGTTATACAGTAATAAGTATACACACATTCGTAATTAACTTAACAGACTGGTGGTGGTGAATATCATATTCCTTGAAAGATACAGCTATTTATAGCATTTTAAGTCTCACCGTCAGTTTTATGAAGTCTTAAAAATGCTCGTTGTGCTGGTTTCTAGTAAGAAATCAGCGCAGTCCGCTCAGATCTTTGCTCAGATAGGCCCATAGTTGTTGCCATTTTCATGTTTATTTCAGTTGGGGAAAAAACTGTCTAGAATTACATTATAACTAGCATTCTTATTATTATTAAAGTGTATTGCTTGACTTGATGGCGTGATTGGTTGATCGCTTGATTGATTCTTCTTCTGTGTATTCAGAGAAGAGAACGGACACCAACGGCAGAGTTTACTTTGTACATCATCAAACGCGGACAACACAGTGGGAGGACCCGCGGGCAGAGGGGTGAGTGTGTGTGTGTGTGTGTGTGTGTGTATGTATGTATGAGAATGATAGGTCAGCTGACTGTATAACCTCCAAATGACTAAAACATCGTTGCAATTTTCTCATTTGTGTATTTTTACGTAATAGGTTCTAGTTTTGCAAGTGTTGGTCCCTTTGCTCTGTTCGCTCTCCTCTGATCAGGCTGTTTGGCTGTATCCTAATTAGGGATGCACCGATATGAAAATTTTGGCCGATGCCGATAACCGATATTAAGATTGCTGTTATGGCCGATAACCGATATTTACCGATGTCGATATGATCTGTATAAAAACACATTTCTATGATAATAAAATTTTGTACATACTGAAAAACACATGTAAACACTGAATTTGAAAAAGTTATACATTTCTTTATTTCAAAAACATTTGTAAAAGCCCATAAATCATAGATTTACTGCATTATTTCATCTCAATGTGAAGAATTTGGCTGATACCGATAACCGATATTAACATCGCAACATCGGACCGATACCGATATGTTAAAAAATGACTAACATCGGCCGATACCGATATGATTGCCGATATATCGTGCATCCCTAATCCTAATAACTCTCTCCTCTGACCAGGCTGCTGAACGAGAAGCCGCTGCCAGAGGGCTGGGAGATGAGGTTCACAGTAGACGGTATTCCCTACTTCGTCGACCACAACAGGAGAACCACTACCTACATCGACCCCCGCACGGGGAAATCATCGCTGTACGTCCTCCTCCCTCCTAACACTTTCTATCCAATCAGCAGCTTTGATACTGTCACGAACCACTGGAGGGTGAAACCCTCCTAACACTTTCTATCCAATCAGCAGCTTTGATACTGTCACGAACCACTGGAGGGTGAAACCCTCGGCCTTGTTTCCTACGGCTCCACTGCCGTCAGCCATAGAAGGAATGATTCCTTTACCAGCACGGAAAGATGCTCCACTGCCCGCGTTGCATTTTGTCCAATGGCTGCGTCCAAGTGTGGGGGGCGGGGGGCGGGACATTGAGATTCAATTCTCGATGGCTGACGCACGCGTTCTTATTGAAATAAGTTGAACTGAAGCCCAATTTATGCTTTGTCTGTCGACACTTTTGGAACCGTCGCCAACAGAAATGAGGACTTGAGTCGACACTTTCAAGTGTCGGCGAGCAGTGTCTGCGAACTAGTGAAATTTCTAGTGTCGCTGACTACGTCACATAGTGTCGCGCAAGTCTGATTGGCTATATAGACGGCACGCGCTTGACTTCCTTGTTTTGGTTTTCGCTGAAATGAAATGAAATGAATGAACGTGTCCCCGCTATTTTTTATCAGTATGTCCTTGATGTATGACTTTGTGAAAATCACAAAGAACACCATGACCATAGAGAGAGGAGGTGAGTTATGTGGTTATATGCAGCTGCAGCCAAGTACGTTACATCTTGCCTCCGAGTCCGACGTGCTTTCACTGACAGCATTCCCTCTCTTGGCTGTCTGCACCTAGTTCTCTGTCTATAGCGTTCGAGTGTCACGTGACCGTCGAGCCGAGGAGAGAAGCATAAATGCAGCAACATGAGCGACCCTTTATTTATTGTCGGCGACCATGTGTTGAGCGACACTTTCCAATAAGTATAAATAAGGCTTTAGTGTTCCTGGTGAATCCATTTCAAAAGTGACCACGCTCTGTGCAGCAGGGAGGACACCAGCGCTGATGGCAACGCAACACTGCTAGTGGAGCTCAAGCGTTAAAGGAGCATTAAGTCATCTATTCTAATTGATCTACACATCATCCTCTTGCGGCCTGCAATAGACCCTTTTCACAGGGGCCATTTTGTGTTGAAGACAGCTGTGTTTACCCTGCCTTTTCGACACAAAATGGGCCCCCATGAGAAGCGTCTATTGATACAAACAAGTCCCGTTTTCAGTCAATAGACCCTTCTCAAAAGGCAGGGTAAACACGGGTGCAAGCAAAACACTAATGAGGGTTTCCAACTTCCATGATTGGAATTTGGAAACCCTCATTAGTGTTTTGCTTGCACCTGTTTATTCTGCCTTTTTGACACGAAATGGCCCCCGTGAAAAGGGTCTATTCACTCATGACAGCCCAGATCCAGTAAAAAAAAACGACAGTCGTTCACTCGTAGCCCCATCCAGTTGAAAATGCCGGCAGGGGGGGTAGATGCAGATGGGGAGCATATTGCCAATGTGTGGAGTGTTTTTGTTCTTGTCTCTCAAAATATATTCTGTAGCCCTCCACACAGTATTGGTTATTCAAGGAAGTTCAATTTGATTTTTTTCCCCGTTCAACAATGACAGCACTATCATACAGTTTGTAGACAAGCACCAAGTAGGAACAGCACAGGCAGAACTAACATTTTCAGATGGTAAACAAAATGCGAGTACAATTGTATTGTATATGTGATTATTATTATTATTTATTATATATATTTTTTATAATCCATACAGAGTATGATGTGAAAAGCAGCTGGCCCCGTGGTATTTTCACATGATATAATCTGGCCCCCCATTCAAAAAAAGTTTGGACACTCTTGGCTTACGTGATTTCATTAAATTTACAGCTGATTTTTAGTGAACTCAGTCGATGTTTCTGAAAGTATCTTCTCTCTATTTTTAGAACGTCCTTATCCAGATATGACTAATGGGTTTTGCATTCTCTTATACTTTCCTTCTCACAGATACAAACAACACCTATGTTGACTCACGGTAATGACTTGTGAACATAACCCGACTTGAGAATAGTTATGACCGTTCTTCCCTCTGGTTCCAATGGTAGAAAAACCAGTTGGGCGGACCGGGATAGGAATGCGACAAACGGAGCAGTCTCACTGGCTTAGTAACGTTGAGGCAGTTATGCCCATGCAAAGAGGAGGAGAGAGGTAGCACATATTGTACATGAATACAACTCATTGTTTTCCAGTTGTACCACCATTGGGTCAAAACCGAAACTATAGACCTTATTCGCTAACCCTGGACGGCGCCATATTGTTGACATACCGTCCTGCGCGCACACAGCGCTGCAGCTGACAACTAGTAACAGCCTTATTGTCGTTTCTGTTCCATTACAAAATAGCGATGCTAATGACACCAATAAAAACCCCACAGTTGTTATTTGTATGCTGCCGACGGCAGCCGTTAATGCCTGTAATAAATAAAAGAACGAGGTGAACAGACTTTGCTGTGAGGAGCTGTCAGAAAGTTTCACCTGTCTCAACTAACTATCCACACACCTCTCCTGTGCTGCTAACGTATCCTCAGTGTCGCTCCCTTCACGTCTGAGGACGGTAGAGATAGAAACAAACCACGGGGACTTTATTGCTGTCATTACTACAGCCATGCCTAACGCAGGTCACCATCCCAACACAATTGGAACGATACAGGTAACGCTAACAGCGGCTAGCTTCCTATAAACGCTGCTCCACATAGGCTGTCACTTTGAGAGCTGCTGCGTTATGTCAACAATATGGCGGCGGTGGGCGTGCCAGTACATGAGTGACGTCAATCGAATAAGGTCTATAGGATAAGATGCTTCAGTAGATTTATTTTTTAACTTTTAAGCTCGGGTGGTTTAGTCTTTCAAATGGAAGCAAGTTTACTTTTGGACTGCAACCACCCCCCAATCAGACCTGTCACACTCTCAAACATAGTGTTTTTTCTAAGGAAACTTTATTTCTCACTAGAGTGTTTAATAACGGGTATCTCTTTCTCTGTATCTCTCTCCCCACCTTCCTCCTCCCTCCCACCCGCAGTGAAAACGGACCCCAGATCACGTACGTTCGAGACTTCAAAGCCAAAGTGCAGTACTTCAGATTCTGGTGCCAGGTGGGTGTCACTCACATCACGTCACAATGGCTGGATGGCTGGTTAGTCATTCAGGGGTAAAGTCCTCGAGTGCTCCGCCTCCTTTCCTAACTGTATATTCATCACTTGGATGATTAGAAAACCTCTTGATCAGCAGATCGCCGTGGGTGACCTACTTCACCCTGCGATAAATTGGTCGTCTCTTAAAACGGACTCATTGGCTCCCGCGGTTTGCAAATGCTTCCCACCTACCCGTCTGTACTTGCTGCAGGGGAAAGCTGGTCAAAACGCAAAGGGAAAATAACGAGCGGATGTCCCGCCTATCCGCTCATTAGTCCAATCGCCTGCATCGGTTTTGTTTACACGTGTCGTGATTGGTTCGAATACCATCGAACTTCCTCCGATCTGAAGCGTTTTTTTTTCTTCTTTTCTTTGGAAGATGACGACTTCCTCTGGCCAAATGTTAACGGGCTAAAGTACAGATAGTCTCTGGAGTATTGGGAGATTGGAAGCGATAGACTGGCTTGAGAGACTAATAAATTAGGGACTTAAGGGGGACTTAAGTAGGGACTTAAACATTTCATGGTCCACACACCACTTGAGAAAATCATTTTCCACAGATCTTGTCTGTTCTTTATTGAGCAGTATCTATTTAACGAGGCTAGTAAAGATATATTCCCCTGAAATTTTTACCTATGAATTTGATGCCTTGGCACCATATTTTCACAACATGAGTTACAGTTATTTTCCCATAGACATTTCATAAAATGCTTATTTTACTTGTTCAAACCAAATGGTTCAGATATATTTAGAAACAGGAGAGACCGCATAACATTTCACTCATTTCAAAACGTTAAAAAAATTGCGGATTTAAAGAAAATCTTTTTTCGATGTTTTTTTTAGTTTTGGTCTGAGTGAAATGTTCTATGGTCTCTCCAGATTCTAAATATAGCTGAACAGTTTGGCTTGATGAAGTAAAACTATTTTTATAAGCATTTTACGAAATGTCTATGGGAAAATAAATGGCGGATGAAAATCTCTGGTACAGTGCTGAAGCAGGAAGTAGGCGGTCACTTTGCCTCTCTATAGAAAATAATCCATGATGGTGGACGAGGCGTTTTCATGTCACACGTCACCGCTAAACAACATCTGACATTTTCCCTTTTCTCCAGCAACTGTCAATGCCTCAGCACATCAAGATCACCGTCACCAGAAAAACCCTGTTTGAGGACTCCTTCCAGCAGGTAAGTTGACCTGCACCAGCTCACCATCACACAGAAAGGTCCTGGAGGGAAGGATTTAAGGCCTTTCTTAAGAAGTATTTACATGTCTTCAAGTCAGCTATTAGTGGTTTTTTTATTATTATTATTATTATTATTATTATTATTATTATTTTTATTTTTACCTTGCAATGACAGGTTTAGTTACGTTGCATGTCCGCTCTTTAGATGAATACAGAACCACCTACCAATCGGCTGGGAGCTTCTTGTCAAAAATACTAGTTTGAACGGCGATGAGAGCGGCCGCTAACAGACCTACGCCCCTTTGTCACGTTACCGGTAATGACAATGTCCCGCCATTCTCCTCCGTAGTGGAACAACCTGGAGATACAGCGCGTCACTTTGTAACAGAGAGCTTTCTAAAACATAGAAAATGGATGTCCCCGAGCAACGTTACATTATTTGATTGCGTTTTATCCGTTTACAAGCACACGACTTCTGCATGCCACCGCCCCTTCTGCATGAAGGACCGCCCTAAAGACTCTGGATTGGTTCTGGTTCTGGACTGGTTGGTCTCTGCGATGCAGTTGTTGTTGAAATCATTTCCACTCAGTTTTAACAACAAAAGCTGGGAGAAAGTTCTCACTCTCTAGTTGAGCAAAGCGGATAAAGACTGAGAGAACTGAGTCTGTGTTACTAGTGCAGTCTGAATCTGAACTGAGTCTGTGTTACTAGTGCAGTCTGAATCTGTACTGAGTCTGTGTTACTAGTGCAGTCTGAATCTGTACTGAGTCTGTGTTACTAGTGCAGTCTGAATCTGTACTGAGTCTGTGTTACTAGTGCAGTCTGAATCTGTACTGAGTCTGTGTTACTAGTGCAGTCTGAATCTGTACTGAGTCTGTGTTACTAGTGCAGTCTGAATCTGTATCTGTGTTACTAGTGCAGTCTGAATCTGTATCCGCTTGGCTAAACACAACTGGACGGAATGTCCTTTACAAATTAATTACCTGGTGTCCCTTTTCTCAAGGCCAAGGTCCACTGCACCGCACTTGTGTGCTTTCTGGCCCTGTTGCGTTCAGGCTGCAGATGTAGTGTCCACCAGCAGACGTTTACAGCACAGAGCCCTGTTGCGTTCAGGCTGCAGATGTAGTGTCCACCAGCAGACGTTTACAGCACAGAGCAGCGACAACCAGACTTGTTTGTCTGAGGTGTTTTTCTACTGTTTTTTTTCTTTTTTTTCTTTTCGTTTTCAATGTTTTTGTTTCAGTCAGTGGCTTCAATCAGAAAACTGAACTCCTGGCACAGTCAAGAGGTTTACTTGAACTCTTCTTTGATAAGCACAGCGCTGATAAGACCGATAACAAACTAAACTACAAGATAAATTGAACCTAGAGAAAAAAGGGAGGCCGATACAGCCCATCATCATTCATTCATTCATTAATTGGTTTCATGTTATTGGTTATACCTGTGTTTATCCTGCCTATGCTTGAGACACAAAATGGCTACCGTGAAAATAATCTATAAATAAATAAATGGGTCAAAAATGCATCTGGTGGACATTGGCCTTTATAATAATAATAATTGATTGGATTTATATAGCGCCTTTCTAGATACTCAAAGCGCTTCACATATCAGGGGAGGGAGGGGCAGGGAACTCAACTCATCCACCACCACCGATGTGTAGTAGCACCCACCTGGGTGATGCACGACAGCCAGTTTGCGCCACAACGCTCAGCACACATCATCAGCCTATCACGGTGGAGAGTTGAGGACTGAATGTGCCAATTAAGTAACGAGGGATGATTAGGTGGCCATGATTGAAGGAAGGCCTGTGGGAATTTAGCCAGGGCACCGGGGTGACACCCCTCAGGGCACCGGGGTTACACCCCTACTCTTGCGAAGAGTGCCGATGGGATCTTTAATGACCACAGAGAGTCACTATGAAGAGTTATCCTCTTCATAGTGTCACAACTTTCATTACCTGTATTTAATCAGAAAGTGCTTTGTTCGCCAGCTTTGTTCCTTTTGTTTTTTTTGTTGATCTTAAACTCAGTTTGAGGTAACATTGATAAGCGCTCAAAAAGTCTTAAATTTGGTTTTCTGAAACTTGCATGGCATTAAGACCGGGTGAGCATTGAGAGTAGGGCTGCAACTAACGATTATTTTCATAATCGATTAATCTGTCGATTATTTCCTCGATTAATCGATTAGTTGTTTGGTCTATAAAATGGTAGCAAATGATGATCAGTGTTTCCCAAAGTCCAAGATGACGACCTCAAGTGTCTTGTTTTGTCCACAACTCCAAGATAATATCAGTTTACTGTCATACAGGAGTAAAGAAACCAGAAAATATTCACATTTAAGAAGCTGGAATCAGAGAATTTAGACCTTTTCTCTTAAAATTGTACTCAAAACGATTAATCGATTATCAAAATAGTTGTCGATTAATTTTCTGTCGATCGACTAATCGATTAACCGATTAATCGTTGCAGCTCTAATTGAGACAGCACATCATGGTGCCATGGCATTAAGACCGGGTGAGCATTGAGCGAGCACATCATGGTGGCATGGCAGCCACAAAGCTAATAGATTCAGGTGGTATTCAAGACTAAAGAAAGACTCATTAGTGTGTCAGTCATCATTTTCAATAGAAACCACTGAGAACAAGATTCTCCAACTGTTGGAGGTGGAGCGCTCTTCCATCCAATTAACAAAGACAACATCTACCCATGATGACCCTGCTGTGGACACCTCACTTGAAATACCCCCGGTTCATGGAGGAGGTGTCTGTGACACACTGACCAAACTGTCCCATCTACTACCTCTCTCTCTACCTTAGATCATGAGCTTCAACGCCCAGGATCTGCGCAGGAGACTATGGATCATCTTCCCTGGAGAAGAAGGCCTCGATTATGGAGGCGTCGCCAGGCAAGTTACAAAATGACTTGCCCTCAATTTGATCTGCTCTCAATTAAATCTACAGAGGTGTTATTTTGACGATATGACTTTGCCTATGATTTCTGCCAGTGATTGTGCCTATTTTGGAGCATGTAAATATCTATAGTTGAAGAAAGATTGCTACTTAATTACATTATTATTGCCGTTGTCCTTATTATTATTATTATTATTATTATTATTATATATTATATATTATTATTTTAACTTGATTGAGAATGCTTGTGCTTACCATCCCCTCTACAGCAGAAATCGTCTTTCAACACTTTGTGAAATTGTATTGTTTATTTCCCTGTAATGCTTCCATGTCCATTGCTCCTGAAGTCTGTCTATATGCGGACATCATCTTCTCCATCATATTTACAGCCTCTCCAATATTCCTCTGTCCGTGTTTTTGCTATGGGCTTTCCCTAATGGCCGCTCTGTCCTCTCCTCCAGGGAGTGGTTCTTCCTGTTGTCGCACGAGGTCTTGAACCCCATGTACTGCCTGTTTGAGTACGCCGGCAAAGATAACTACTGTCTCCAGATCAACCCCGCCTCCTACATCAACCCCGACCACCTCAAGTACTTCAAGTTCATCGGCCGCTTCATCGCCATGGTCAGTCGTCGTGGCTCATGTTTGATGTGTTTGTTTGCAGTGTTGGGGTAACTCATTACAAAAGTAACAAATTACATGTAATATATTACTTCTAACAGTAACTCAGTAATATAACTTATTACCAATAGGATTTGAGTAATATTATACCAGTTACTTTGTCAAGTAACACAAGTTACAAATGTAGTTACTTTTTAAAAATCAAAGCACATATTTGAAAAAATATACAATTCTTTCCTACTCAAATTGTGTGTTTTTATGCAAATAACCACTATAGATGACAATAACAAAGGAAAAGGATAACATTTAGAATTTTGGAGACGGTGGAAATAATTTTCCGGGATGGTTCTCGGTCGGCGATGTCATTCTGCTACTGCAGTTATTTTGGTGAAAGTAATGCAAAAGTAGTGTAATAAGTAACAAGTTACTCTACATAGACAGTCATTTTGTAAAGTAACGTATTACTTTGAAATGAAAGTAACTAGTAATATGTAGTATATTACATTTTTTACAGTTTGTTTGTTAGTAAGGCTCAAAACAGCGCTATCAGTGTGCTTCCAGGTAGTTGACGCAAGAACTCAAATTAGCTGAAATTTCTTCATTGTTTGATGGATTTTTCACTTGAATTTGAGACGAGTTAAAGAGTGGAGACAGAAATGAAGTCAGTGATGCACAGTAAATGATACGTAATGTACAGTGTTTAGTCTGAAGTCATATTCCCTGTTCACTACTTCCTGCTAGCACCGCTGGATATCCTGCGCTACGCTCCTGCATGTCCAAATCATTAGGACGTTTCTAAACTGAGCGGTGTGCGCTTCTGTCCCCTCAGGCCCTTTTCCACGGCAAGTTCATCGACACCGGTTTCTCCCTGCCGTTCTACAAGCGCATCCTCAACAAGCCGTGGGCCCTCAAAGACCTGGAGTCGATCGACCCCGAGTTCTACAACTCCCTCATCTGGATCAAGTCAGTACGCACACACCGTGGACAGGGTGATTTGAGGAGGGTGGCGTCCTACTTTCACGTCCAGTCCAAATGAATGCAGCCACATTATTAGGTTTTACATTTAGAAAATCGATGAAACTTTCCCTTCGCACCCTGCCTAGTTTATACCAGTTAAGTTGATGTTTTTCTTTTTCTATTTTTCATTTTCAGCACAAGCTTTGATAATGAGTACTTTTGAATGGCCTGATCTAGTGTCCTCTAGAGAGAGAGTGGCGTCAGCGGAGGACCAAAATGCGTGACTCATTAGCCAATGAACAGCCAGGAAGGGGTCTTGCGCAACGTTTGAATGCTAAAATAAAGCTGATGATGTACAATTTGATTTAAAAAAAAAACTTTTAAAGTACAACACAAACTGTCCATTTTGCTGCAACTCGACAGTGCTGCTTAATCCAGGACCTTACTTCCTGGAACTCTTGAGAGTAAAAAACTGGTCCATTGGAGTGAATGGAGATGTCGTGACTCTTCTATATACACGGCTCTGGCCTGATCCCTTTGTGGGAATCATAAGAAGTAGGGCACTACATTACGCCCTGTATGTCTGCCTGCCTCTCTCCTCTGTCTGCATTTTGTTTTTGAGAATATATGCTATTAATATGAATGTGTGACATACAGGAGTTCACCCTCCTCCGCATAAAGAAAAGCGAGGCAGCTATAGACTCTGACATGCTTGCTGTTGTAGTAACTCAGTCGTAATCCTCCGTGTTGCTCTGCAGGGATAACAACATCGAGGAGTGTGGACTGGAGATGTTCTTCTCGGTGGACAAGGAGATCCTGGGGGAGATCACCACCCACGAGCTGAAACCTGACGGAGGAGACCTCCAGGTCACCGAGGAGAACAAGGAGGAGTACATCAGGTGGGTTTCACCAGCTGCTTTCCACAAAGAAGAATGTGAATGAGGTGCATCTCCAGCAGCTACTGTTGGGTCAGATATCGTGCGTTCTGAAGACCAACAATGTACTAATGTAACTAGTGTGCATGTGTGTGTGACTGCCTCTGTCTCCCCCTACAGGCTAGTAGCAGAGTGGAGGCTGTCCAGAGGCGTGGAGGAGCAAACGCAGGCGTTCTTCGAAGGCTTTAACGAGGTCCTCCCTCAGCAGTACCTGCAGTATTTTGATGCTAAAGAGCTGGAGGTATGGATGAGCAGGGAACTGCTACTATTTTCAATTAGGTTTGGCTGACTTGAGTTCAATACACGTATCTCCGTAACATCCTGAAAAATCTATCAGGAGCGATTATAGGTACTTATTATGACTTTTGCTGATTTCATTCAAACAGCTTTTCTCTAGATATACACTGCTCTTTGACCAAATTAAAGTTTGAGCGTGATACACTGTGAATATGAGTATTAAAAGGAGTCTTGTGTGCCGTTGTAGGTGATGCTGTGCGGCATGCAGGAGATTGACCTGGCAGACTGGCAGAGGAACACCATCTACAGACACTACGCTCGCAGCACCAAGCAGATCACCTGGTTCTGGCAGGTAGGTGCATCAATACCAGTGATGTCGGGAGACATTGGGGGAAGGAGAAACTAAATTAACTTGATTATTTTGTTGCGGGGAATTACTAACATAAATGAATGGCTTTACCAGGCAATGAATGAAACAAATTGTTATTAGGTCATGGATGTTCAGAGTATATGTATTTAGGCCATGTTCAGACTAGGAGGCCACATCTGATTTGTGAACTTTAATGACCTATTAATGATTCTATCCAGATTGGTTTTATGAGTCTGGACGCTCCAAGTCTGATTTGTGTCACTTGTCCCAAACCACACATGGACGTAGTTTCCAATCTGCTTTTGACTGATGTGACTTCAGTGTGGACGCGCTGATCACCCAAATCAGATTTGAGAGTGTCTTTTGCAGGGGGGCGGGGCCTTGAAGAGCAGAGAGCAGACATGCAAACACTGCCAGAAACATTGTATGTTGGCTCATTGTATCTGGACACACAGATCCCACTTGTAACACTTGCCCAAATCAGATTTGTGGCAGTGCGGACACACTCTCAAATCAGATTTGGGAAACCAATCAAGATAATGACGATGAATGACTTTAGCAGCCAATCGGATTTGCCTGTAATGTGAACATGGCCTTAGAGTCTTCATTCCTTGTGTTATTAAGTAGTGCTGCTGCTCTGCAACTGTGATGTGCAACAGAGCCTAGGACAGGGATACTCAACTTGCTTTGCCCGGGGGCCACTTTTGTGAAATGATAGAAGGCCAGGGGCCAGTTAATAAACAATCAATATACATTTTTCTGTAGCGGATTGTAGGTTTTTGAGGTGTCAGCCGGAGTTTAGTCTGACAATGTTGTGCACACCGGATAGTTAGTTAGGTTAAGTACATACATAAGTGCCTGGGTAGCGAGCAGACGGCGGTATTTGACAATTTAGCAGCTAAATCATAGATTATTGAAAGATATTCCATATTCCAGACTGAAATGCTATAACAGAAGTGGAGTATTGGCCAGAATGACATGAACATTTGGACACTTATTCAGCGGGTATCTTGCATGTTGCCTTCAGGTGCACTGTAAAAAAATATATATATATGTTTCCATCTCTTGGTCATATTTGCCAATCGCTGCACCTTCTGAAGGCTATTTCCAATTGACCTGAGCTTAAAATGATTCTCACACATTGTTACAGTGCTTTGTGCCTTCGCATGAACACATTCACATAGTTAGTACTCATTACATGGTATTAGTGCAACAATGCTGTGTTTCTGATCTTTCTCATTACATTTCAATAAGCCAACACATCTTTCACTTCTCATTGGCTTGGATTTAGGCTTCGTGTTTCCTGTTTACTTACTCTTAAGCCCGAAACGCACAGGGAGCGAAACGTGACGCGCGTCATTTGACGCCCCTATAGCGCACTGCAAGCATCAGATCTGAAATGTTTACACCACAGAACCATCAGTATTTTGGGGAAAAGGCCACTAATTTATATGTAATCAGGCACAATGACTGATGGAAAAAAACGTGTTATACCGTAGTTTTGAGCCCCTGTCATTCAGAGGCTGTTGGATCATCCTACCTGTCTGCCGTGCAGAGGGGGAGAAAAACTGGCAGCGCTGCGGGAGAAAATGATGCAATCATTCTGTCCAAACTTTCACCAATCTAATCTCATCGTGACATCCAGGGATAGGCTATATTTTGAACATTATTCTCACTCTGTAGTCTTGCTATAATGTAGCGTAGCCTATTAATGCTTAGTGTATTTAAACTGCTGTGAGATTTGTTTGAGGAGCATATCGAGACAGACGGGGATGGAAGTGGGCAAAGAGGTTAGGGGGGGGGAGCTCAGAGCGCTTTGGTCGCTGCTGGAACCTCATTTGACGCTCCTAAATCGAAACAGGTTGGGAGTACGGGCGTCAAGGCAGTTTGACGCGCGTCAGAGCGCTCTTGGTGCGTGTTCGGCCGTTTAAAACAATGGGTGGACTTCAAAACGCGAGCGCCTGACGCTCCCTGTGCGTTTGGGCTTTACTGTATTGAAATGTTGTTTTTTAATCTCTGGTCAGACAGGTTTTCCTTCTGTCTGTGTGTTTTAAATAGTGCATTGCTCTGTCCTGCAGCTGATAAAGGAGATGGACAACGAGAAGCGGATGAGGCTGCTGCAGTTTGTCACCGGTACCTGCCGACTACCTGTGGGAGGCTTCACCGACCTCTTGGGTAATATATATATAACAGCAATACTACTATTCTCACTTTGCAGTCTTGCTATAGTGTAGCGTAGCCTATTAATGCTTACTGTATTTAAACCTGGTACCATTTTGAACCTGGTATTAAAATCCCCATGCAGATAAAGATTAGTGTCTAGATAATGCACCAAGCCCCGTTCAAAATGCACAGTTTATTAGCTATTTTCCTTCCATTATATTTGCCTGTTTTACACTTCTGCAACCATTATTTATTGTCTGTAATTTTATTATTATTATTATTATTTTCATTGTCCGTAAAACACATTCTAACTCGGTATAATAAAATATTTTATTAAATTTAAGTATTTGGTAAATAAAAGTCCAAACTGATTTTCCATTATTATCCTTCATACTTTTGCCACTATGGCTGTGAAGTTGGCATTAAATTTCATTCGAAGTGGAATTAAAAGGGTCTTAACAAGTCTTCAATTTAACTTGGAGAACCCTGGAGGGTACCCTGAATACCCTAGGTTGGTTATTGGTTTAACCTAGATGATTCTAGCTCTAGATGATTCTAGCTCCTACTCACTCAGTGCTTGTCTTTGCAGGGAGCAACGGTCCCCAGAAGTTCTGTATTGAGAAGGTGGGCAAAGAGAACTGGCTTCCAAGGAGTCACACATGGTGAGTGTATATATCAAATAAAATAAAAATATGAAGAAGACAAAACATGAAACATCGCTCTTAACAAGCTGTCTCGTTAACGTCACAACTTCAGCGAGGGAGAAAGGGGATTACCTGAATCAGCCGCGAGGCAACATGGACGTTTGTTTTCAAGAGCCTCTTCAGCTTAGTGGCAGCAATGTTTGCATCAGTTGTTGAAGTCTGCAACACAGCGGAACGCCGCTATGTCAGTTACACAGCCCACCTGGGTTGGTGTTGCTTTGGTAATGAATTGGCTTTTAACAGTGTGCACTGCCAGAGCCTCCCTCTCTCTCTCTCCCTAATGGCCAACCACCCACCCCACAGCGTGGGTGGGGGGAAGCCAATGACGTGGAAGAAATTTGGGGGTGGCATCCGGGCTGGCCAATGAGATTGTGGGGGTGGGCCGCCCTTTGAAACGGCGGGTGGGCGTGATCGCACAACTGAATACTGCCGCCCGCTGAAATCTTACCGTTTCCTCTCCAGCTTCAACAGACTGGACCTGCCTCCCTACAAGAGCTACGAGCAGCTGAAGGAGAAGCTGATGTTCGCCATCGAGGAGACGGAAGGCTTCGGACAGGAGTGAGGAGAGAAACCACACCAGAGGAGGAAAAAAAAGAGTCTAAAAGGAATAAAAGACGACCAGTGTTCCAATCAGGGAGCCTCTTATAGGCCTCAAAATAGGCGTGTGTGTCTGTGTGCGTGCGTGTGTGTGCTCATGCATGCATGATGCTGCTCCTGTCTCTCAGAATGTGCTCCGCGTTATGCATGGGAGCCTGGACAAACTGGCCCCTCCGAGGCTGCTGTTGAACGGGACAGCGGGACTCTTTCTTCCCTCCCCCCCTTTCCATGGTCCTTAGCTCGACGTCTGTGTCGCTAAGCTTTCCTTCTGAGGAAATTAGCTCTTTTTTAAATTTGGACTTTTTTTAATATCCAGAGCCACCACACACACGTCTGAGCATCATAACTAGGGCAGCAGCAGGGTGGCCTAGCGGTTAGACTCAGCATCTCGTATTAACCAGAGGGCCACAGCTTCCATCCCCAAAATGTCCTCCCATCAGGTAAAGTCAGTAACATTTTATGGCAGGATTGAGAACAGCATAGATAAGTTTCACCGATTTCTATTTTTGTATTTTATGTCCTTTTTTTTTTTTTTTTTTTGCATTAAGGCCCTGTTTAGACGAGAACGATTTCTGGATAAAACGACCAATCTTTGTTGCGTTTTGGCCATTCCGTTTCCGTGACAACGGCGTTATAGGGGCATGAAAATGCAAACTTTTGAAAACGGGTTCCAGAGTGGGAATCTTTTTCAAACACAACCCTTGGTAGTGCGGCGGTAGATTCCCTGCCTACCAACACGAGGGTCGCGGGTTCGCGTCCGCCTTGTCTGCGGGCGGATTAAGGGTATGCGTCATAGTCGCTGCACTAGTGCCTCCTCTGGTTCGGTCAGGGCACCTGTTCGGTTGGTGGGAGGGGAACTGGGGGGAATAGCGTTATCTTTCCACGCACTGTCCTGCCGGTAAAACCCCCACGCTGTCAGGTGAAAAGAAGCGGCTGTTGACTTCACGTGTATCGGAGGAAGCATTCGTTAGTCTACAACGCTCCCCAGATCGGCAGAGAGGGTGGAGCAACGACCGGGACAACAGGGGGAATTGGCCAAATAAAACCTGGAAAAAAATCAGAAAAATCTTGATTTAAAAAAAAAAAAGAAAAAGAAAAACGTAACCCTTAGCATCGCCGTGTAAACTGGCAATGCGCAATTCTTGTGAAAACTCTGACAACACGGCACTGCCCCCTAGCTGGCCTGGCATGCATACTAAGCCTTCTCGATCACTTTTGCAGATCTGTCTGCACGAGGATCGTCGTCGTCACAACGTTGTCGTATGAACGTGGATCGAAAGACCGAAACGCAACAAAAGTTTTGCCGTTTTAAGTGGAGACCGTCTCCTCTCTCCCCATAGAAACCGGGCCTACGATTGTTCTTCTCGTTTGCATTGGAGGGAGTCTCAGCCCCTTTTTGCACAGTCCACATGGCAGATCTGAAACCATCTCCCTCGCTCCTTCATCTGCACCTCTGAACCATCTCCCTCGCTCCTTCATCTGCACCTCTGAACCATCTCCCTCGCTCCTTCATCTGCACCTCTGCTTATGACTCAAGTGGATTTAATAAGGGACAATAGCTTTCCACTGGATTGACCTATTTCATGAAAAGGAGCATTCCCAGTTGTTTCTGCAGTTTAGAGACGACGCTTAAATGACAACAGACAATCTTGGTGCCTCAGATATTAAGGAGATATACCACACACACACACACACACACACACACACACACACACACACACACACTCTCACTCACACACACACATCATGGTGAGAGAGAGTCTAGTGCTCCTGGCTCCATAGTATTTAATCTGTGAATCGCTTAATGATTGTGAGGGGTGCTTGCAGCCCGTTTATTTATAGCGCTGAAGAAGTCTGAAGACATGGGCGGGACTTAAAGACATGGGCGGGACTTAAATTGGCCCTAGTTTTATAGGGCCCCGGTCTTAAACGCGTCGTTACAAGATGAGACATCTTGGCTTAGAATATTCTGGGAGAGTGAGATATCTTTGTTTTGGTAACATCAGCTTCAGAGATGTTCTGCACCTTGCTTCTCATGCGCCCGTGCAGGATCAAATCCATCAGCGACCAAACAAAGTCTTTTTTTTTTAAATGTGACAAACGGGTTTGAAATACTCAAGGTGCACTCGATATAAAGTGGCAACGTTTTAAAACGTGTCGAAACACAAGTGGGGAGGAAAAAAACACCAAATGCAAGTCAAACCAAATTGAAAGCTTTCTTCTTTTCAGTTAAGATGAAATATTTTAATGGCATTCTGGATGGATATTTTGCAGCGGTAAAGACACAACATGTAGCTGTGTATGTAGCATTTGAAGGTGCTCTTACCATGGTTCTACTCTTGAATATTTGCTATTGAAGGAAATTCTTGATTTTAGTTGCACCTGTCCTAAACCAAAAACAAAAAATCTATAGGAAAATTTCATTCATAAATCTCTGTCAAAAATGGGGTGTAGTCTATACCAGTATTTATTTAACTTGAACATATAAAGGAATCTTTCATTTTGGTAGAATACATATATATATATATATATATATATATATATATATATATATATATATATATATATATATATATATAACTTTCCAGCGCACACAACTCCATATAAAATCAGGGGCACTCAACCTCCTACAGGTTTCTGTCAATTAACAGATGTGTGTGTGCACTAAAAAGAAGTAACTGCTCTACCAATATGAAATGTGTGTCTGACGGTGACCAACACTAATATAGCCGATTTGAAGAAGACCGTGAATCTCAGTCCTCACTCCTCAGTCCCTTCATTTGGTGGTTTGCTTGGAGGTGCCCTTGTGAGTTAGTGAACTAGTTTCTTACCATGAACGATCCATGGGTGTCTGAGAAACTGAGCAGAGCAGCACCAGACTGAATGCTTTCTCTCTTTTACCACGGGCGCAGTGCGTGGTCAAGAGAAGCCTTTTTGGGGCGAGTCGTGCATTCATTCGTTCATTCATTCATTCAGGAAGGAATGGATAACGGATATGATGTCATCAGTGGTGATGTCATCCTTCCTGGCTGAGGCTATTATAACCGTTCAGTGATGATGTCATCCGCAGTGCTACACAGCTGAACATCTGCCAGCGATTGAAAATATCTGAACTTTAAATCTGCCAAACTTTGGGCTGTTGAAAGATGTCAGTTTCCTCCAATGGGCTTGAGTTGCATGAGGTCGCCTGGTTGCTACACGACGCGCGTGGTCCTGGGGTCCAATTTGCCCGGGTTTCTCACAAAAATACCTTTAAAACCACCCAAGTGCACCTTGGCCCACCTCGGCAGGTGATTGGCGCAGACGCCCACCTCCCCCTGTGACGCGTCGCAGTAACACCTCCCCCTATGACGTGTCACAGTAACAGTTTTCTTCCTGTTTAAGTCTAAGGTCTGGGTTTCCACTTGCACCGTTTAGATGGTCTTTGTCCTTTGGCTTCAGGGAGTCTGATTTCCACTCCAGGGATAACCACAACTGACCTTACCACGTATACGTGTCTCTCTGCTTCCCCACCAGCCATTCTGCGTTTCTTTTTGCTACTTCGAGATAACGGAGCGGTTGGGCTGTACTGTGTAGATTACTGGTTTTGGCCCGGTGTTAAAAGTTGGTCATGGTAAAAGTCCCTCTTGGGCCTGCTGTTGAGAGGATTTTAGCAGGTTATTTTTGGGGAATTCTAAAGACCAATACCACTTTCACACCAACGATCCGGGTCAGACCAGGGTCACTTGACAACATGTTCAACCCTCCTTTTGTAGATTCTCACTAAAGTCAGTCAACACGGGTTAATGCCTGCTCATGACAGCTCAGACGGGCCCTGGGTCACAACCCGGGTCCGATGCGTAAAGAATTAGCCTAGTATTTAAGAGAGGGAGTGCTGTGATTCTGTCGTAGGCACAAGGCATTGATTTCATACACGTTGTAAAAGCTTTTCAAGTAATAGTATTTTCTAAGTAATTTGAGACGGATGATTTGTGTCCGTTGTCTCTGCCAACAAAAACAGTTCCCTCAGGATTGCACGAACACTACTAAGTGTTGCCATGCAACAGGTGAACTGTTTTTCCCGACCGCAAGCTAGCTAAGCTAGCTACTTTGAGGTTAGCACAGATGATTTCAGCTTTAATACCGTTCACATTTAAGGTCAAATGTATCCATATCGCCGGTGCTACTGTGCACAGAAAAACACTGCCTAAATCAACGTTACATTAGAACATGAACAGCTGTGAAGCGCGCGGAGTGATATACATACAGTGATGCATCTTGTGATGCTATACTAAATATTGTAACAGCACAGGCGAGGCTGGTTTCGAACCCGAGGTCTCTCACATACAAGCCCAACACGTTAACCATCGGACCAAAGGGACAATCCCCTTGGCCAAGTACCAACGTGCTGCTTTTATACATCGAGACCCAGGATCGCTACAATATGTCTCTTCTCCAACAATAGTAACCCGGGTGGTGCCATTCACATTACAATTACTCTCTCAAGACAGTTTTGATTTGCATGAAAATCTGTCGGCATGGTCGAAGAAAATCTGGATAATAGCGAGATATATATATATATATATATATATATATATATATATATATATATATATATATATATATATATATACTGTGTACACGCCTACATAAACGATGGATTCCCAGATTGCACTGAAATTATCCGACCCTGGTCCAAGCCGAGTTGGGCAACCTGGGTTAAAAGCGACCTGGGAATAACCCTGGTTGGATCCTTGGTGTGAAGGGGGTATTAAAAGTGACGATGCATCGGCAACTGGGTGATGTTGCCTTCAGCCGAGATGGGGCGCAACTACTAAGACAAATATACAGCATCGGTTCAAATTATGTCGGTCACCCAGGAAGCAGGCCTGTCGGAGCATAAAGTGTTTTTAATTATGGTGTTCTGGGTAGATCATGAATTAAAACTGCAGGGACACAGTAGATAACGGAAATATGTAAATATAATTTATGTTTCATTGCAAAAATAAATACATCTTTTTCCCCCTTTTCTTTTTCTTTTGGAGGGGGGCGGGGGGGGTCTCCACTCTCCAGAATCATCCTTGTACAACTAAACCGCACTCACTCTCCTGTATATGAAAACGAGTTGTAAATGGTGTCAATAACAAATTAATTGTCTTTTGTAAAAAACAAACAAAAAAGGAAGGTTTTAATAATAAGAGGTTTATGGTAACACTATATTTTCTTTTCCCTGTTTGATTTATTATGTACATGAAGGATGTGTAACATAAATTGTTCACCTTAATAAATTAAATCTACAGGTTTGAGTGTGTGCGCGCCTCGGATGACTGAGTGGTGTTCAAGTGAAAGACATTGCACGTAGAGTTTTAAAATGTGTGTTTTAGCAGCAGCAGCAGCAGCAGCACAGTAAAGTTCATAGCAGTGGCCCGGTGTTGTGTACAGGAGTCATTTCAATGTAGAGGGAAAGATCCATCCTAAATCACGTGTTTAACCCTCTTCTCTGGTGGCATTCTGGGAAATGTAGGAAACACTCGCTGTAGTAGCTGAGGCAGGTTGAGAGAAATTTGGGGATGCCAAAAAGTAAATTGCAACACTTAAACATCACAAACTGATGATACATGAAACTTAATATGCCTCCGCCGTGTGGTGGCCAGAGGCATTACATGTATGTTTCTGGGTTGTCCGTCCATCCATCTGTCCCATGAACATTAAAGGGACAGTTCACACTTTTTTTAAAGTCTAGCCCTACTAATGACGTTGAATGGTAGAGTTCTTTCTCAGCACAATCCATGCTGTTCCTCATCGTAGCTCTGGACATTTGTGCAAAAAATATTGTGCAAGGTCAAAGGGGTCACGCTCCTTCCTGTATGTACAGGCTGGCTGAGGCTCACTAAAATGTCATCCACAGTCCGTGCACACAAAGTACATTTCAGTGAGCTTCAGTCAGCTTGTACATAGCCTACAGGAGCGTGATCCCATAGGTTGAGGCCACGTCTCGTCATAGACGCTGGTTTAGCTGGCTCAGCCTGGCTGGGGGCGTGGTCAGGGTGGGGTAAAACCCCCCGTTCTATCCATTCAGCAAAGTTAGATTTTAGCTGATAGCCCAGCCCAGGCAGACACGATCAGGGGTTTAACCACCGCAGTAAACGCACATCTGAGCAGACGTCTTGTGTTCTGCTCTAGAACCCCCAAACCTGTAGTTTAGAGCCACAGCATCATCTTTTGATGAGTCAGCCCATGAGATATATGGGCGGTTTTACCCCACTCGCGCGCCATCCGTTTAACATTTTGTGTGCGTTCCCAGACATGCAGACTGTCTCTATTGACCTTGCATCCGTTTTTGCCCAATAAGCCAAGGCAAGTTTATTTGTATCGCACATTTCATACACAGACATAATGGTTTATTTGAATTTGTGGATGTGGGTAGCCTATTTACCAAGTTAAAAAACAAGATTACAAAATATTTTCTTCCTATTCCACCTTCAAATCAAACACACCAAAGAAGTCATCCTTTAAAAAATAAAATCTGCAATATTAGAGCCAAAGGTTGTAACAAGGGGGTTTGTTCATATATCATTCATAGTCTGATATAACGACGACAATTGTTTCTTTGTTTTTGTTTTTTATGACTTGACAGTATTTATGCAGTGATTAAAATATACTGTATATATATATCCAAAATTACCTCTGTAAAAACCCTTGGCTCTAATATGTCAACAAAATGAAACTAATTTTGAACCTGGCTTTATCCAATGTTCAGATCTCTGTTCTGGAATTGTTTGCAAATTAGTGCATATTTATGCTTCATTTGCATAATGAAACATACAATTTCATAAAACTTACAAGAAATAATTGACATAATGTAAGTAATCAAATTAATTTTTGTATCCTATTCACCTTTATACGTCTGTTTTGGTAGGATCATATTTAGGTGATTTTCAAAACTTCCCCTTATACATGAATGAATTTAAACACAGATTAACAAATGGAACAAAAAACATACCTTAGGGACACCTGAGGTTCCAGCTTCCCCATCAGATGATGAACAATTAGGGCGTTTAGACCAAAGTGAAGATGTCCCAGCATTGATAAGGCATTATTGCAGTAGGACAGGTTCTGATCACAAATCATGCATTTCACAAGCTCAAAATGCTCCCAAGGATTAGACCTTGGTCTCTTCCTCCATTTTCCAAAAATCAACTAGCTAACTAGTCTACTACTACTACTTTTACTACTAGTTACTTAGTAGTTTAGTAGTAGTAGTAGCTGCAGTAGTTTGAAGCAGTGGTAATAGTGTACCAACGATAGATGGAAGTGTTAAAGCCAGGTCCAGAGCTTGGGGCTTTACTGAGGGCAGGGCATCCTTGGGCTCCAAGTTGGCCATGCAGAGGGGGTGGCAGAGAGCAGGGAGATGTGGCCATTAGCCTACTTCTTGTCATCTCCATGTTTGCTTGCTCATGGGGGAGCCATGAAGATGTTGTGCAAGGCTGCTCCCTCATGGACAATCAAGCCTATGACACTGTACACCAGGTGAGAATTTGGATCAACTTCAGGAGCAGATGTTGCATGAACACTATACGCCTCAAATTACATTAATGGTAACGACAAGTATGTAGTGGAACAACACAGCATCCTTATTCTAGATTACCATGGAAACTAGACCGAGGAGTAACTATCATGTAAAACCATATGGCTACTTTAGTTGGCAGAGTGGCTAGTTGTCATGTTGATTTCAGGGCATGTTTTCATAACTATTGAGTTTTGTTTTGTTTTGTTTTCGTTTGGGGGGGGGGCTAGAAATAGCCTTATATTATTTTCTGAATAAATTATTTTGGTACTTCAAGCCACTAACCTTTGGCTTGTGCAGAAGTGGCTTACTACTGGCCCAGCCTCACACAGCTATATAGGTGGGTTACCATTATTACATTTTAAAGGTCAATTTAACCCGCACCAATAGAGGCTAAATCATCAAGTGTAAACAAATCCCATGTTGATCTTAATCATGTTGTACTCATAAAGGGTGAAAACTATTTCTATTCAGATCTATTGTGAGTGTCATAAATCAATGACATCATCAGCAGTGTTGGGGGTAACTCATTACAAAAGTAACATATTACATGTAATATATTACTTTTAGCAGTAACTCAGTAATATAGCTTATTACTTATAGGATTTCAGTAATATTACACCAGTTACTTTGTCAAGTAACTCGAGTTACAAATTGAGTAGGCTAAAAAAATCAAAAATCAAAACATATTTTAAAAAGATACAATAGTTTCCTAATCAAACTGTGTGTTTTTATGCAAATAACCACTACAGATGACAATAACAAAGGAAAAGAATAACATTTAGAATTTTGGATTGTTGGATACACTGACTTCAAGGCGGTTTAAAAAATGTTTTGGGATGGTTCCATGGCGGCGATGTCATTCTGCTGCTGCTGTTTTGGTAAAAGTAATGCAAAAGTAGTGTAATAAGTAACGAGTTACTCTACACAGAAAGTAATATTGTAAAGTAACTTATTACTTTCAAATGAAAGTAACTAGTAATATGTAGTATATTACATTTTGAAAGTAATTTGCCCAACACTGATCATCAGTGATGTCATCAATCAAATATCACATGAGTGACATCATCAGTGATGTCATAACTCTTTCTCTCCTTACCAATTGTGACATCATGAAAATGTGATCAAAATCATGACTAACCGCTCACCCGCCCACCTAGGGAATTGAAATGATGATGATACAAAGGCCATACAAAAGTATTTTCCTTGAGCTAAAGTAATGTCTGGAAACAATATAAATAATAAATAAACATTATTCATAAGTAATGAATACATAAGTAATGACTAAACACCACAAACAACCAAATGATTGAGTTGCTGTGAAGGTACAGCCTCTGGATGAATATAGTGATTAAATTTTGAATCACCATAGAAATATAGTGGAGAAATTAAAAAAAAAGTGTGTCTGTGTCTCTGGGTTTTGCTCCACGACTCCAGATGGATCTCGAACATTCATTGCTGTCACCGTCACTGACCTAGGTTAAAACCTATGGTTAACACCAGCTGCGTTATTTAGTCAGCGTTAATATCGGAAGTAAGACCGTCCCGCTTTCAAAATAAAAGTAATGATATTTGTGATATTTACTTGCAGTATTTGTTCGTCAGCGATGGTTTTATTTTGAAAGTAATAACCGGAAGTTGTCGTTTTTATTGTGGCTGACTTGACGCAGCGGGGCGTGAACCGGCGTGAAGCGTCTAGAAACAGCCAGAAGGCGTCCAGAGAGGGTATATAAAGCAGCGAGCCAGAGAGAGCAATTTACAACTCGAGCAGATCCTACAGCGCGGAGGAGCAAGAGAAGAATAAGAAGCAGAACCCTCTTCCATACAGGACAGACGCTTCTAACAGAGCAGAGTAAGTACACGACTCATGATTCGGGATCTTTTCTTATTTAGTGGGACTATCAGTGTGGTGGCGGGTAGAGTAGCTACTGAATTATGACATTTTGGTTAGTCAAGAACTGACGTCTCATCTCTCAATATCATTAACTAATGATGATCAGTTACTCTGCTCATGAACTGACAATTAACTAATAGTTAGTTCCTCATTAGTTCCATATAACTACTCTAAATGTTGTGGACAGTATTGACTTGTGAAGTGTTATCTGATATGCATCATCGTGTGTAATTAAGCACAGAATTTGGATGAGAATATTTAACATCACCCTAATCATGCACATGACACGAGAAGTAATTACTTGTATGTACTATTGTAGTATATTGCTCTCTCCTATATTTCTATATTTTCTATATTTCTCTATCAATTGTTCAATGTGTTATCATTATTCTGTAATTTGCTACTGCTGTGTCAGCTAGAATTAGCTAGACATATTTGCTGTGAAGCCCTCTGGGACATGCTTGTGAATTAGGGCTATACAAATAAACTTAATTAATAATAATAGTATAGTGTAGGTGTGATGAATTTAAACAAACCCCGTGATGTTAAATAATATTGTAGCCTGTGAAATGTGTACTGTGAGTATGTTTTCATGTGTTGTAGCATAAATGTCATCATTTTTAGTTGCTAAACTGTTCTTCCATGTTTTTCCACAGGCAGCCATCTCCAGCACGATGTGTGCAGCTAAAGGTGTAGCGATTGGCATCGACCTGGGCACCACCTACTCCTGTGTGGGGCTTTTCCAGCACGGAAAGGTCGAGATCGTCGCCAACGACCAGGGCAACAGGACCACCCCCAGCTATGTGGCCTTCACAGACACCGAGAGACTCATTGGAGACGCAGCCAAGAACCAGGTGGCCATGAACCCCAGCAACACCGTGTTTGACGCAAAGCGACTGATCGGAAGAAAGTTTGATGATGCGGTGGTGCAGGCGGACATGAAGCACTGGCCCTTTAAGGTGGTCGGAGACGGAGATAAGCCCAGAATCCAAGTGGACTACAAAGGGGAGGAGAAATGCTTCAACCCTGAGGAGATTTCCTCCATGGTCCTGGTGAAGATGAAAGAGACTGCTGAGGCCTACCTGGGCCAGAAGGTGTCCAACGCAGTCATCACAGTCCCGGCTTACTTCAACGACTCCCAGCGGCAGGCGACTAAGGACGCAGGCGCCATCGCAGGCCTGAACGTGCTGAGGATCATCAACGAGCCCACAGCAGCCGCCATCGCCTACGGTCTGGACAAAGGCAAATCGGGCGAACGTAACGTCCTGATCTTTGACCTGGGAGGGGGAACCTTTGACGTGTCCATCCTGACGATCGACGACGGCATCTTTGAGGTGAAAGCCACAGCTGGAGACACTCACCTGGGCGGTGAGGACTTTGACAACCGCCTGGTCAACCACTTTGTGGAGGAGTTCAAGAGGAAACACAAGAAGGACATCAGCCACAACAAGAGAGCCTTGAGGAGGCTGCGCACAGCGTGTGAGAGGGCCAAGAGAACGCTGTCCTCCAGCTCCCAGGCCAGCATCGAGATCGACTCTCTGTTCGAGGGCACCGACTTCTACACCTCCATCACCAGGGCTCGCTTTGAGGAGATGTGCTCCGACCTGTTCAGGGGGACGTTAGAGCCGGTGGAGAAATCGCTGAGGGACGCTAAAATGGACAAGGCCCAGATCCACGACATCGTCCTGGTGGGAGGCTCCACCCGAATCCCCAAAATCCAGAAGCTCCTGCAGGATTTCTTCAACGGCCGCGAGCTCAACAAGAGCATCAACCCGGACGAGGCGGTGGCGTACGGCGCCGCCGTCCAGGCCGCCATTCTCACGGGTGAAACCTCGGGCAACCTCCAGGACCTGCTGCTGCTGGACGTGGCTCCTCTGTCCCTGGGTATCGAGACAGCCGGAGGGGTCATGACACCCCTGATTAAACGCAACACCACCATCCCCACCAAACAAACCCAGACCTTCAGCACGTGCTCCGACAACCAGCCTGGGGTCCTGGTCCAGGTCTACGAAGGGGAACGAGCCCTGACCAAGGACAACAACTCGCTGGGCAAGTTTGACCTGGCGGGAATCCCGCCCGCGCCGAGAGGGGTTCCTCAGATCGAGGTCACCTTCGACGTCGACGCCAACGGCATCCTGAACGTGTCGGCGGTGGACAAAAGCACCGGCAAAGAGAACAAGATCACCATCACCAACGACAAGGGCCGACTCAGCAGAGAAGAGATAGAGAGGATGGTGCAGGACGCTGACGAATACAAAGCTGACGATGAGCTCCAGAGGGAGAGGATCGCCGCCAAGAACTCCCTGGAGTCGTACGCCTTCAACGCGAAGAGCAGCGTGCAGGATGACAGCGTGAAGGGCAAGATTGGCGAGGAGGACCAGAGGAAGGCGGTGGAGAAGTGCGACCAGGCCATCGCCTGGCTGGAGAACAACCAGCTGGCCGATAAAGAGGAGTACCAACACCAGCAGAAAGAGCTGGAGAAGGTGTGTAACGCCGTCCTTGGCAAGTTGCACCAGGGAGCAACAACGCCTGCAGGGGGCTGCAGAGAGCAGGCAGGAGCCGGCTGCTACGGCCCCACCATCGAGGAAGTCGACTAAAGGGACCTCAGACTCTGATCCCTGTGATGATCACTACAGTGGGCTTCAAACACAACTTTCCCTCATGACTCCTGTTTGTCACTTTGTGTCCTTACTGTATCTATGATGTATGACATCCAGGACATAAACTCGTCAGGGTCCTCCTCCCCGATGGCAGGAGACTGATGTCCTGCAGTACCAGGACTTCCCGTCACAGGGACAGCTTCTACCCAACTGCTATCTGCCTCTCCAATGAGACCTGAAAGCCCCCCAAAATAATCAGGACTTTGCCTCCCCCTGATACCTCCTGAGCAATCCGGCTCTGCATTGACACCCCCCCCCCCCCCCCCACATGGTCATTATCCCACTGACACTTAAGGACTTTACTTGATATATGACATGGACTTTAATGTCATATATTAAAGTCCCCCCCCCCCCATTAAGGACTGGACTTCTGACCTGGACATACATATAGTGGAATATGTCATTTGTCATTTATAATTTGAAGATTATCTGCTTCATATTTTGCTTTTGTGTTTGCTATACGAGGGATCAGCCAAGCAGCATTTTGGTAAACAAACCGCGTCACTGGGTGGCAACGGCAATGGAACTCTATGGAGCCCAAGTGGTGCGAGGGCTTGATTGTCTGACTCTAGCCAGCTAACTCTGTTTACATTTGAAAAACTTCACACAACTTTAACACGACATGCATATATTATACTGTACAGCAAACTCTTGAGCTACTTCTGCTCTCACTCAGAATGTCAAAATAGAAGCGATGTGATGTATAGTTTTTGAGATATTAACGTTTGTTTGGCACAATTCATACTGGTTAACTGCCGCTGGGTTCCGCATTTCTGGGTGTCAAGTGACGTCACGCTGATTCGTCCTATTCCTGTGCTTGCTGCGCTGCATAATGCACAAAGACAAATTCCTGGCTTGTAACATGTTTATGGCTATTCAATCTACCTTGAATCTTGAATGTTTAAGTCTGAATATTTAAAGATCTGACTTTTGTAAATGTTTTTTTATTCGTGCATTGCTGCTGAGCGTTGCAATAAAACTGACTATAAAATAGTTGTTTTTCGCCCCTGTGGTCTTTTACAGTTCATCTTTGTGGTTTTCATTATATTTTATAGAAAAATCCAGCAGGGGTTGTAGCCATTTTAGTGGTCTGTACAGACCATTGGTCTGTACCACTAGGGGGTGCTAAAGCGAATGGTCCGGACCAGTTGGTGTGGTCTGTCACTGTACCACGGACCACTGGTGTGGTCGGTCAGTGTGGTCTGTCACGTGGTCCGTCAGTGTTCCTTCTCCTCTTAATGCATCGCAGTCAGCGTACAGACGCTCTGACCATGGTCCGGACCACCAGTGTGTGGTCAGTCAGCTGGTCAGTGTGGTCTGTCACGTGGTCCGTCAGTGTTCCTTCTCGTCACAATGCATCTGTCAGCGTACAGACGCTCTGACCATGGTCCGGACCACCAGTGTGTGGTCGGTCACGTAGGCTACGTGGTCCGTCAGTGTTAATTCTCCTCTTAATGCATTGCAGTCAGCGTACAGACGCTCTGACCATGGTCCGGACCACCAGTGTGTGGTCGGTCAGTAGGCTACGTGGTCCGTCAGTGTTCCTTCTCCTCTTAAAGGAACAGTTCACCCTAAAATCCAAAATACATATTTTTCCTCTCACCTGTTAGTGCTATGTATCCATCTATATCGTTTTGGGATAGTTGCCTGAGTTTTGGAGATATCGGCCGCAGAGATGTCTGCCTTCTCTTGAATACAATGGAACTGGATGGCACTCGGCTTGTAGTGCACGAAGCACCAAAAAAATATATTTGAAAAACTCAACAGCATTGTCTCTTTCCAGAAATCATGACCCGGTTACTCAAGATAATGCACAGACTTTGTTGTGAGCAGTTTCATGTGGGAACTATTTTCTTTTGCAGTCTCATGTAGGAACTAGCTAGCAGCTAGCGGCTGTAGTTTGGACAAAAGAAAATAGTTCCTCCATGAAACTGCTCATAACAAGGTCTGTGGATTATCTTGAGTAACGGGGTCATGATTTCTGGAAAGAGACATTGCTGTTGAGTTTATCAAATGTATTTCTTTGGTACTTTGAGCACCACAAGCCGAGTGCCATCCAGTTCCATTGTATTGGAGAGAAGGCAGAAACTCTTACACAAAACGATATAGATGGATAAATAGCACTACAGGTGAGAGGGAATATATGTATTTTGGATTTTAGGGTGAGCTGTCCCTTTAAGGATATTGGTTATATACCGTAAATTTGAAGAACATGATGGTACCCATTGATTTTGACATCAAGACACCATTTTATAAATAACACACTCTGGCTTAAATTTGTGCACAAGAAAATGCACAAATCAGGCCCACTGCTATTTTTCTTACCCTAACCCTTTACAGAGAAAGTAAAAAAAATATGAGTATATATAGTTTAAATAACGTTTTAATTTAAAACAAATTAAGACAAGTCTTTTCCCAGACACAGATTTTGAGGTTTTTAAACAATGTGTGACTCAGTTTGTTTGCTGGTCCAAGTCCAGGAAATGTGTCACGTACAAACTGCCTGGACTACAAACATGGCTGCCGCAAACTGTTTGGATCGTCCCTCTGTATCTGCTCCAGTGTGTCGCCCGCGTCCTCCTCCGCCCCTTCATCTTCGTCTTCCTCTCCTCTCTCGGTCCGCTCGTCGGACATGGCGGCCTCAGTCCTCCTCCCCTCTCCCTCCTCCTCCTCCTCCTCCTCCTCCTCTTCCTCCCTGTCCAGTTCCTCGCTACCCTTTGACCCCTGGTCTTCCTCGCTGCCCGTTGACCCCTGGTCTTCCTCTGTCCTCAGGCTCTGCGTCTTCCTCGCCAGCCTCCTCTTCCTCCGCCGGCGCTCGCCGCCCTCTCCGTCCTTCTCCCGCCCCATCGGCCCTCCTCCCAGCTCCTCGCCCTCCGCTCGCGACCCCCCGGGCCCGGCTGTGGTCCCGGCCGCGGGGCACTTGTGGTCTCGGTAGTAGCTGTGTCTGGTGAAGCCCTTGTTGCAGGCGGAGCAGCGGAAGCGGTAGTTGTCCGTGTGCGACTGCTGGTGCTCCAGCATGTGGGCTCTGCGGCTGAACGCCTTCTGACAGAACAGACACTTGTAGGGCTTGATACCTGCAGGGGAGAGAGAGGAGTCACCACAGTGAGATGGAGGAGTTGGAGGTAAGTAACAACAGGCACTTGACTGCAGACTGGGGTTTGAGGCCATGTTCAGACTAGGAGGCCAAATCTGATTTGTGAACTTTATAATGACCTATTAATGATTCTATCCAGATTGGTTTTTATGAGTCTGGACGCTCCAAGTCTGATTTGTGTCACTTGTCCCAAACCACATAATGGAGGTAGTTTCCAATCTGCTTTGGACTGATGTGACTTCAGTGTGGACGCGCTGATCACCCAAATCAGATTTGAGAGTGTCTTTTGCAGGGGGGCGGGGACTTGAAGAGCAGAGAGCAGACATGCAAACACTGCCAGAAACATTGTATGTTGGCTCATTGTATCTGGACACACAGATCTGACTTGAACACTTGCCCAAATCAGATTTGTGGCAGTGTGGAAACACTCCCAAATCAGATTTGGGAAACCAATCAAGATATGCTAAAGTCACTAATCATCATTATCTTGATTGGTTTCCCAAATCTGATTTGGGAGTGTGTCCACACTGCCACAAATCTGATTTGGGAAACCAATCAAGATAATGATGATTAATGACTTTAGCAGCAAATCGGATTTGCCTGTAATGTGAACATGGCCTTAGTTTCGGTTGTTTTTCACTCACCAGAATGGGACAGGATGTGTGCCTTGAGCTTGTCTGGTCGGTTGAATTCTTTAGTGCAGCCTACATGTGTCCTGAGGGCAAAACACATACAAAGCTACATTGAAAATAATGTGACGATGGAGAAAAAGGCAAGCATCGGGAAAGGAAGAACAGTATTTAACATCTAAAACAAGATCTGGAAATCCAAAAATATTTCGGCCAACGTTGCAGACAGAGTAGGAAGGCTGATCCGTGAGCGGCTGCTTCCAGGACGCGGGTCGGGGTCTTAATCGGCCTCGGGCTGGGTCTACTGGGCGAGGGTGTATGATGTTGACAGACCCGAAACACCTCACGACCCCAGCTAACATCACTGATAACGCGTCCCAGCACATGCTGTAGTATGTATTTTAAACTGTATGGATCAGAAGCCTGAAAGACCACCGCTAACATCATCAACAAGTTGCAGTTGTTCAGTAATCACAGTCTAATACGGCAAACATGCTACAGCGTCAAAGGGCCGGTGAGCCTGCTGGTGCAGCTGGCATGCAGTTATATATATATATATATATACAGTATATATATATGTATATATATATATATATACATACATACATACATATATACATACAGTACACACTCACACACATGACCGAACAAATGATCTTCTCCAGGCTTTGACTGGTGGATATATTGGAAAGGGGAGGAGGGAAGGGAGGAAGAGGAAGGAAGCGAAGGGCTTCAGAGAGTGGGAGGAGTCTCACCTGAAGGCTGTCAGAGAGTGGGAGGGGTCTCACCTGAAGGCTGTCAGAGAGGGGGAGGGGTCTCACCTGAAGGGCTTCAGAGAGTGGGAGGGGTCTCACCTGAAGGGCTTCAGAGAGTGGGAGGGGTCTCACCTGAAGGGCTTCAGAGAGTGGGAGGGGTCTCACCTGAAGGGTGTCAGAGAGTGGGAGGGGTCTCACCTGAAGGGTGTCAGAGAGTGGGAGGGGTCTCACCTGAAGGGTGTCAGAGAGTGGGAGGAGTCTCACCTGAAGGGCTTCAGAGAGGGGGAGGAGTCTCACCTGAAGGGTGTCAGAGAGGGGGAGGAGTCTCACCTGAAGGGCATCAGAGAGGGGGAGGAGTCTCACCTGAAGGGTGTCAGAGAGTGGGAGGGGTCTCACCTGAAGGGCGTCAGAGAGGGGGAGGGGTCTCACCTGAAGGGCGTCAGAGAGTGGGAGGGGTCTCACCTGAAGGGTGTCAGAGAGTGGGAGGGGTCTCACCTGAAGGGCATCAGAGAGGGGGAGGGGTCTCACCTGAAGGGAGGGGGAGGGGTCTCACCTGACGGGTGTCAGAGAGTGGGAGGGGTCTCACCTGAAGGGCTTCAGAGAGTGGGAGGGGTCTCACCTGAAGGGAGTGGGAGGGGTCTCACCTGAAGGGTGTCAGAGAGTGGGAGGGGTCTCACCTGAAGGGCATCAGAGAGTGGGAGGGGTCTCACCTGAAGGGCGTCAGAGAGTGGGAAGAGTCTCACCTGAAGGGCGTCAGAGAGGGGGAGGAGTCTCACCTGAAGGGACACTTGTACTTCTTGTAGGGCTCGTGGATCAGCATGTGCCGCTTCACTTTGTCCTTCCTGTTGAACGTGGCCTCACAGAGGGAACATTTGTACGGCTTCTCACCTGGAGAACAGACAGACACCTTCACTTTGCTTCATGTGGATTCAGTGCTGTTCAGACATAACAGACATGACTTAAAGATATATTAGTGTTGTTCAGATATAACAGACATGACTTAAAGGGCCACTTCGCCCATTTTCAACCAGCTTTGTGCAATTACAAAATCGGTAGTAGCATATGCTAGTGTTGAACTTTTCTCCATCTTGCCCGGAGCGAGAGCTCACTGTTCATTCACAGAACTTCCTGGTTCTTCAGATGATGTCATAACGATGTCATTTCGAGCAGTTTTGCCATGGTGTCACTATTACCATCACTATCATTATTGCTCTTGTTACGGTTCAGCCCGCTCATGATGTATGATAGATATTATTTCCATATTTCTTTCATATATTTTCTCTTCTGGCTGTCATTTGGCTGTTGCATTTCTTTTGTATAAGATTATGTGTGAGTCTTTGTATCATCATCATCTAGCGTCCACCTGGTGCAGCGTCCACAGGTGCAAGCAAAACACTAATGAGGGTTTCCAACGTCCAATCATGGAAGATGGAAACCCTCATTAGTGTTTTGCTCGCACCTGTGTTCATCCTGCCTTTTCGACACAAAATGGCCCCCCGTGAGAAGGGTCTATCTGAAGGGCTGGGTCATTTGAGCAGTGAGTGTGGGTGGTGCTAATGCCTGTTTAAATGTGTTTACAAACCGCTGTTAAACAAAACTGCAGAAGAAGAAAAGCAGCGTGCGTTCCTTTATCGCAAAAGAACTGGGATGTGGAGGCTAAATGACGTCACATCCTTTTTGTTAGCATTCCATTTGCAGAAAAGTTGAGCTGGGAAGTTCACTGTTCACTGGTCAGATCCACTCGCTAGCCAGGCTAGCCATTGTTAGCAATAACAGTTGATAACAAGGCATTTCGTGGCATTTTGCGCATACAAACACTGCAGCCTCATGTCCACACAGATAGAAGTAGGCCGTGCTGTGTGTACAGCTGATTTAACGAGACACAAACAAGACAGAAGTGCTAAATAGCATTTATACGATTATAACTACTGTTGTTGCGCGGCGCAGCCATCTTGGATTTTTTACGTCGGGGCTGCTGAGGCTCCTACGAGTTTGGAATGGGAAATACCAGCTCTGGTGACGTCACCGTCCCAGCTCATGAACTTTGAACCGGTAAGATTACCAGTTCCCAGTTATAAAGGAATGCACGATGAGTGTGCAGTCGGGGGTGTTCGACTTGTTGACGCCTCGCCTGACTGCTCTCGTCTGCTTTCCAGGTGAGGCGGCAGTCAACTCAAACGAGCCTATTTTCATATGAATAAATGTCTGCTCCACTCTTTCTGACTGCTATAACACAATAGTGATTCAACCTGTATCGAGTTACTGAGCACTTTTCCATTCTTCTAAACAGCCGGAGTCTGCTAGGTCTTTCCCAGGAAGAATCCTCTACCACACAGGAAATGAGAGGTTTTCTAATGATTTGACAGGTGAAGTTCCATGAGCTGACTATTAAAAAAAAGACTCAAGCGGACTTCAATAACCTTCCATCTGTGTTAACATGCATCTGCTGTGATTGGATAGATTGTAATCCAATAGACCTTATTCGCTAACCCTGGACGGCACCATATTGTTGACATAGCGTCCTGCGCGCACACAGCGCTGCTGCAGCTGACAACTAGTAACGGCCTTATTGTCGTTTCTGTTCCATTACAAAATAGCGATGGTGATGACAGCAATAAAAAACCCACAGTTGTTGTTTGTATGCTGCCGTTAATGCCTGTAATAATAAACAAAAGAAAAAACGAGGTGAACAGACTTTGCTGTGAGGAGCTGTCAGAAAGTTTCACCTGTCTCTCCTAACTATCCACACACCTCTCCTGTGCTGCTGACGTATCCTCCGTCTCGCTCCCTTCACGTCTGTGGACGGTAGAGATAGAAACAAACCACGGGGACTTTATTGCTGTCATTACTACAGCCGCGTGTAACGCAGGTCACCATCCGAACACAACAGGAACGATACAGGTAACGCTAACGGCGGCTAGCTTCCTATAAACTCTGCTCTTACATAGGCTGTCACTTAAAGGCCGGGTTTTCCGTGGGGAATATGAATATATATTAAATCTCACGCCCCTAAGGTTTTAGAATCCGTTGAAATTTTTGAAATTGGTTGTTTACAGCCTGAGATATCACCAGAAATCCACTCTGTGTGTGTGTGGGGGGGGGGGGTGGTGGGGGGGGGGGGGTGCGGGGACTCGAAATACTACATTTCCCACAATGCACTGGGCTCGCGTGGCCTTCGTTTCCATGCCCACCCCTCAGGCGTTTGGCTGATATCAAACTCCAGTAGGTGGCGGTAATGCACATATATGTTTGCCAACCGCCATAAAACTCAAAGAAGAAGAAGACATGGAGAGAAGACATGGAGAGAAGAAGAAATAAATCGAAAATAAATCGAAAATAAATTGCCTCCAAATTGCACCAAATGTAAACGGTAGTATATATGTCGGGAGATGTCTTCATAAAAAAATTTTCATGCATTTTAAGGCATTTTCGTAGGAGTTACGCGCATCTGATGTTGTAACTATTTTCTGTAAAAATGTGTAAAAACGGGTACATTGCTCAGCGTTGATTTCGTTACTTCAACCCACCTACTACTAGATGTAAAATTTGACGAGCTTTCCAATGCCGCCAGTCCCGTGTCGATTAGTGCTTCCGTTCCCGAGATAATGGTCTCTTTGCAAGGAACTATGGGAAGCTAATATTAGCTACAGCAGGCTAGGCGGTTGACAAGATGGCTGCGTTTTTGTTTTGGTCAAGGCCTCTGAAGGGGCGTGGAGGACCTCTAGAGGCGGGACCATGGCCAACAACAGTTGTAGTTCATAGGTGCACGACTTCCGCAAGGCGGACTTAGGCCAGATGACGCGAAACGCGTCGGCTGGCCCAAAAAATATGTGAGAGATGCTTGATATCTCTGGCAGTGAATATCCAATTTCAAAAATTTCAACGGATTCGAAAACCTTAGGGGCGTGAGATTTAATATATATTCATATTCCCCACGGAAAACCCATCCTTTAAGAGCTGCGGCGCTATGTCGACAATATGGCGGCGGTGGGCGTGCCCGTACGTGAGTGACGTCAATCGAATAAAGTCTATAGTGCAAAATCCACAAACCACCTGTGGAGGCGGGTCCACAGTAAGTTAAAGCAATCCATCTCCAAGGCTCCAAAGGGCTGGGATGGGGAAGAAGCCAGACAAGGTGTTTGCTGTCCATTTGAAAGGATGTTCTGTCAATATTAGGAGACCCCGGTGACATGCAAATGGTGGTTTGGCCAGGCAGACAGATCTCAGTGTGTGTGTGTGTGTGTGTGTGTTGTAATGTTTATGTTGTAATATATTGTATTTGTGATTTAATGATGGAGTATTTCTATCTTGTCATTTATTGATTATTTTGATTTTTATTGTTTGGACCCCCAATATTTTAATATTGTGTCAATAAAGTAACTAACTAACTAACTACCGGTAACTGTGTATACACCAGAGACACGTTATAAGGTCAGACCTGAGTGAATGCGTGTGTGCAGTTTGAGGTAGTGCTCCGTCTTGAAGGCCTTCTTGCAGGTGTGACACTTGAACCTGCCTCCCACGCCGTGGGTCGGGAGGTGGCGTCGGAAATACCTCTCGCACGGGAAAACCTGCATGGCCCGGGGAAAGAGCAGAGTTGTGGAGAGACTGCACCCGACTCTTAACATGCCATGCAGAAACACAAGAACCGCATGTAGCAAAGCCTCAAATCTCACGACACAGGGTCATATCAATGTGTCAAAGACGTGAAGGTCAATCAGTTCATAGTTCCAGCCTCCTCTCCCTTCCGTCCGAGGAGTCTGGCGCCGCAGGTCTCCATAGTGGGATTGCGATGGGCGGCGCTTAGCGGCAGTGCCCTTGGAAAATAGTTTCCAACAATCCAACTTGCCGTTTCCAGCGTGTAGCAACGAGCTAGCGTGTAGGGTTCTGCCGTTAGCTTGCTAGCTAGTTAGCGTTGTTGTTTTCACTGAGGCGGCAGGGCACTATTTACAGCGACACACAGGGAGGAGGGAGCGGAAGCCGCTCTGATTGACGTGGTCGGAGCCAATGACAGAGTTTGTAATAATACGCCGGGAGCGGACATCCGGCCAATGGGGAGCAGCTGTAGAGCAGGGGAGGGTTTATCCTTGTTGCCTGTTTCCGTGCAGCCAGACGACTCTCACGGAAGGGAGGGGAGGCTGGCCAGCGAGACTAATCAGTGCACAGTCAAGTACCCACCATATGTATTAGTATGTCCCCATAGGACACATGTGACGTTACAGGACAGTAGAACATGAGGTGTGTGCTGTACCTTCTGACAGTGGGGGCAGGGGAAGTTGTGTGAGGCGGTGAGCAGATGTTGCTCCAGGGCCTCCTGGGTGGAATATCTGCTTTGGCATTTCACACACCTGAAGGACAAAGCAACATGTACGTTATAACGTATAATGGTTATACCAATCATGGGGAAACATGTTTGAAGCAGTGTGATCAGTGGTGTAATGTGGAGGTCTTCAAAAGTGGGAGGCGGGCCTCCCCAGGGGGGCTCCCATCAGTTTCAGGGGAGGCTCAGTGAATGGAAGCGATTTTCTTTTATTACGCTAGTTATCAAAAGGGAATTGTGTAAAATGTGTGTGATTTGGTTAAAGAGATAGTTCAGAGATACAGTCGTTTTAGGGAATTTTACACTTTTTCCCCACTTTCCCAGAGTCAGAAACAAAGAAATGCCTTCAGGTAGACCTTATTTTAACGCATTTGACCCCATAGGCATCCAGGAATTGAGCAAAACTAAGCAAGTAAACTAATAGAGACAGTCCGCATGTCTGGGAAAGCCCATACAGGCTCTAGGAACGCCCACAATAGACGCTGGGTTAGCCTGGGGGCGGGGTCAGGGTGGGGTAAATTCCCCCTTTCTATCCATTCAGCAAAGTTAGAATTCAGCTGATAGCCCAGCCCAGGCAAACGCGATCGGGGATTTAACCACCGCAGTAAACGCACATCTGAGCAGACGTCTTGTGTTCTGCTCTAGAATCCCCAAACCTGTAGTTTAGAGCCGCAGCACCGTCTTTTGGTGAGTCAGCCCAGGAGATATATGGGCGGTTTTACCCCACTCGCGCGCCAGCCGTTTAACATTTTGTGGGCGTTCCCAGACATGCGGACTGTCTATGACAAGACGTGGCCTCAACCTATGAGGGGGGGGGGGGGTAACTGCGCCATTTTCCAAGCTTCGTCTGAGGGGAGGCCCACAGTCAAAAGTGTGATCTAGGCATGCAGCAATTAACCGATTTCACGCGCAGTTGAATGGAGTGTCAGTCACCCATAGAGACACTGCATGAAATAGGCCACGCCCATCACGGGGGAAAGGCTCTGTTCATTTCCACACACCAGCGTAATTTTCCTTTAATTAAACATAGCTAAAAGCTGTTGTGTGGTGGGCTGCGCAGACAACAAATGTAAAAAATCGCCAGTTAAAAAAAATTTGTACTCCTGAGCAAAACAAGGAAGCCATTGAGAATTGGCGAGAAGAAAATGTGGATCTAGCTGTCAAGGAAGTAAGTTGGAGTGTTCATCTTCCGTATATACGATCTTTTTCTGCAACACGCAACCATGCACGCGACATAGGAGAACGCCAGGATTGGAGGGGGGCTTTCTGTTTTCCCCCGTCTTGGGCGTGGCTTCTGAATGATGACGCGTTACGCAGTGTCTCTATACAGCATCACTGGCTCACCTGTAGACCGTGGCCTCCTTGCGCGTGCTCTGCTGCGGGCAGAAGCAGTGGGAGTACTGGTGGACGCCCAACTCGAACAGCGAGGGGAACACCTTGCTGCACAGGTGGCAGCGGTAGGTCAGCTGCTCCTGGTGCGTCCGGATGTGCTCCAGAAACTGCTCCAACTTCTGGAAGGTCTGGGAGCAGGACTTCAGCACACACTTGTAGACCTGCGGAGAGCCAGCGATTGGCTTTTAAACATACTGTGTATATATACTCACCACTTAATAGCAGTTGTTGTTGGGCAAGTTACTTTCAAAATGTAATATACTACATGTTACTAGTTACTTTAATTTGAAAGTAATAAGTTACTTTACAATATTACTGTCTGTGTAGAGTAACTTTTTTACACTAATTACACTACTTTTGCATTACTTTCGCCAAAACAACAGCAGTAGCAGAATGACATCGCCGCTCCGTTACCATCCCGAAAACTAATTTCAACCATCTTGAAGTCAGTGTAAAAAAATCCAAAATTCTAAATCTTATCCTCTTCCTTTGTTATTGTCATCTATAGTGGTTATTTGCATAAAAACACACAATTTGATTATTAAATGATTTTATCTTTATTGCTTTGAAAAAAAGGTAACTCAATATACCTTTCAGGTATATTACTGAAATCCTGTTGGTAATAAGTTATATTACTGAGTTACTGCTAAAAGTAATATATTACATGTAATATGTTACTTTTGTAATGAGTTACCCCCAACACTGTACTAAGCTGAGACTTTGTAAGGCTGTTTTAATGCCAGATAGAATGAAACATAAGACCAATATTGCACAAGCACAACTAGATCTCTGACAGAACAGATCTGCATGACTGGGCTGATTTCTCACCGCAAAAACAATCCATGGAGAAACCAGATCTCTACACCTGGATTTAGGTTGACTTAACATCCGATCGCGACTCTTCTCGTCCCTGGCACCGCAATGGTGGAACAAGCTTCCACCTTCGGTCAGGACGGCCGAATCACTGTCGATCTTTCGGAAAAGACTAAAGACACACCTTTTCAGGCTCCATCTGGGCCCTTCTTGAACTAACTTCTTTCTCTCTCTCTCTCTCTCTCTCTCTCTCTCTCTAAAAAAAACAAAAAAAACAACAACTTTACCACTATTCCTTCAGAAGTTGTAGCTGTCATAGACTGTGTTGCATAGTTGATTGCTCTATTGCTGACAAAAAATGTGTTATTGTAAGTCGCTTTGGACAAAAGCATCTGCCAAATGACGTAATGTAATGTAACATTCTTGGTTTAACTGCATTCAAGACCTTTTAAAGGCCTTGAGTTTAGACAATAAAATTCAAGACATTTTAAATACTTTTCCTGGACGTATTGACAACCTGCATGTTCTAGAGTTCCTGCTGTTATAGAGTGGTGAGGACGTCCCATAGTTTGTCACTTCATTTCTACCCTCCCCTCCGACCGAGCGCACCTCCACAGTGAGCGTAACTTGAGTCTCTCTAACTAACCTGTAGGCCACTCTGCTCACCTGCTCCCCCTTGTGCTGGGTCAGGTGGGACTTGAGCTGGAAGTAGGTGCTGAACTTGCTGGCGCAGAACTGGCACTGGTAGGAGCTGTCTATGACCACGATTTGTTGGGTCTGGGCTTGGCTCTGTTGGTTTTGGCTGGACTGGATCTGGACCTGCGGATGCGCGTTCTGCATGTCCTCCCCCTGGCTACCGTCCTGATCGGCCTGGCCCTCCGGCGCCCTCTCCTCCGCCTCCCCTGGAGCTTCTGCAGTCAAGCATGGTGGGCAGTGTTATGGGCTGGAGCTGTCAATCTGATGCTGGATCAGTGCTTCTTCATTCCTTTACTTAAGTAACCCAGTTTTGGGTCAACACATGTAAACATCATAATGGGTTAAAATGGTCGAACTTCGATTATGAGAAACCCAGTGAAAACATCTGATTCCTTTAACTTTATTTTTTTTTCTGTGCAAAGACTAATTTATTACTAATTTATTATCACTATTATTATTTTTTCTTTCTGATTTCCCCCCCATTTTCACCCCAATTGTACTTGGCCAATTCCCCCCCCCCCCTCCTGCTACCCCAGTCGCGTGTATCCATTTGGCAACCCAGTTTCAGATGAAACCACGCCCCGAACTCATTCGATTGGTCGCCACCGCACGCCAACTACGCCTTGCCGCCCTGCCAAGCAAGCCACACCTCCGAACTCATACGCTCATAAGCGAGGCACGCGCACACATGCTTCCCCGCCATATGTGTCAGTGTCCCCCGCCACCACTGACAACAAACTACCCACTACCGTAAACAGCAGAGGCGACTCCGCTGCACAACGCCTCTCTTTACAGCCAGGCAGGCTGAGGCACCGCTCAAAGTTTCCCCGAAGTCAAATGTGTTTTCCCCGTTTCCCCCATTTCTCCTTCCCCTGGAGATGTGTGGCTCAGAGAACTAGGAGCGCAGGCAGCACATCCTGGCTTCGTTATGCAACGAGGGGGGGAAACACTTGACTTCGGGGGAAAGAGGTCTCTTTGACCGGCGTGCCTGCCTGGTTGTCAGGCTTGGCGGAGGGCAGCGATATCATCGAACTGCACAGCCGGAAAGCCCAAGCGTATGAGGGGGGGGGGGGGTTGACCAATCATCTGAATCTGAAACTGGGTTGCCAAACGGATACGCGCGCCCCGGTCGCTGCTCCGCCCTCTGCCGATCTGTAGAGAGCCGTAGACTAGCACCACGCTTCCTCCGACACATGCGCATTTGCCAGCCGCTTCTTTTCACCCGACAGCGGGGAGCTTCACCGGCAGGATGTAGCACGTGAGAGGATTACGCTATTCTCACCAGTTGCCTTCCGCCCCGAACAAGCGCATAATGAATAATAATAATTATTAATTATTAATGAATGGAAAACACTATGACTGCATTTTGTATTGCAGATAAATACAGGACATGTTATAATAACACACTGTTCCAAATGACTTTAGGATCTTTTGTTATGTGAAATGTGTCATCTACAAAAGCTGAAATTATACTTGACCAAGTAGATCAGAATCAGAATCAGAATCACATTTATTGCCACAGTATGCAAGTTACATACGAGGAATTTGTCTTAGTGTCTGTATGCAGCGTAGCGGTCACATCAATATACAGAGATAAGAAGTAGGAAGATAACTAAAGACAATCACAAAGTTTCAAGTGCAATCAAATCGAGTAAATATATACAATATATTGTATATATACAATATATTGTATATACAATATATTGTATATATGCACAATGATGTATCAGTGTGCAGCAGTTCACACGTTACCTGTTTGTGCTACCTCCTCTTCTGTCTGTGATTGGCTGTTTTGCTGCTGTGGCCCCTCCTCTTCCTGTTCCCCTGGCTGCTGCTGCTGCTGCTCCCCGCCGCCCTCCTCCTCATTGGATAACACCGGCATCACCTTCACTGTGATTGGTAACCTGGACACTGTGTTGGCCACACCCAGAGGCCACACCTGCAAGGTAAGGACAGCTGTTATATTGTGTGTCGTCAGTTACAGTATGTTGCGTTCACGTCATATATGGGAGTAATCGTATGAACGACTTAACATCATACAGATTTATATATCAAAATAGTATCAGAGACTATGACGTACCTTGTGGGTCTGCATGTGCTTCTTGACGTTGGACTTTTGGGCAAACGCCCGGCCGCAGACGATGCACTGGAACGGTTTCTCTCCTGTGTGACTGTAACAAGAAAATGTCAGAAGTCAAAGGAATAGACATAGTCCATGGAAGAGACCAATTAAAAAAATTAGATAGTTGCAGTTGAAGTTTGAAATGGGATGATTGGGCAGTGACTCACCTTCTGATGTGTTGCTGAAGGTCAAAGTTCTTTGAGAAGATTTTTTCACAGAAGTTGCACTTCAGCTTCGGACCTTTTCCTTTCAGCTGCTCTGCTGATGAGTGAAATGCAACATAAATGCATATCTATAATATTATTTATATACATATACATATATATATATATATATATATATTCAATTTAAGTATACATTATGTAGTGGGGTTTCTTCATCATGAGACACGCTTAAAGGGACAATACCACAGGTTTTGACAAGTCGGTTGTTATGTCAAGCTTACTTTGATAAGAATAAACATGTCAAACACTGATATATTGATTTGTCCATGATGAAAAATCAGATATGAGCGATGCGGTGTTCTCCACCTCCACCTCAGATATAGGATATGATATTTGATGAATTACATATTTATTGTCGAATTGATAGATTAGATTAGACTGGTTATCTATGGGAAAGACCTTTGTTTCAATATACTTTTAGTGTCTAAATTCTGTTTCAGAGGCGTTTCCACCCTGGTAAGAATACCATTTCGGGGAGAACATGGAACAGGGCATGGATATGGTCACATGTTATGATTTTGAACATCAGCACAAAATATCACTTATTGGCCGCTTCACTCCAAAATATATTGATATCGGTCGAAAACCTACCTCAAATCATTTCCCGCCATCTTTTTCTATTGTTTAAAATGATCCCACAAGCCCCAAATGTAAAAACAAAACAAAAACGTTCTTTATGTTTATGCAGACCTGTGGCTCCGTCAGGACCTTTCTTGCTGCTCCTCAGCCGTTTGGGGATGATGACCTTCTCGAAGTCGCCCAGCTCCGTCAGGTTGGCGGTGATGCTGCAGGTTTTGGTCTTGGTGGCCTGCTTGCCCGGGCTGTAGACAGGCGGCGCGGTGTACGACTGGCTCTCCACACACTGACTGGGCACCTGAGGGAGGGAGGGAGACACACCAGGTCAACGGCCGGAATGAACACACATTTTATTCTGTATTTCGTAAGTGCACGGACAACCAGAGAGTAAGGTGCAAGCCAACCCTCGCAGACTTTTTCCCCCCCCCAATATTTTATTTTAAAACTTTCTGAACAATATACGAACAAGACGAACACGCTCAGACACAGGAAAACAAAAGAAAAAACAAACAAAAACACATGATCAACATTCAGTATTAAGTCGTGCTACCAGTTGCTTATATGCTTGTAAGAGGTATTGTGCCCCGGGATCCCACACAGGGGGTCCATGGGGAACCAGTCTGGCGAATCACCCGTCGCCCCCAACCTCAACGAGGTAGGCTAGAAACGGGTAACCCTCGCGGCCTTCACTCGTATGCACCGTGATGTGTTCAATGTCATCGCGTCAGGTCTGCGAGTGAGAGAGACAGGCTACCGTCACTTACATTAATGTCTGGTACTATTACCTCTATGGCCTGGACTTGTACACATGTCTGTGTCACGTGTGTGAAGTGTGGTGAAGTCTGCAAGTCCACTATCTTGTTGCTGTCGCGTTAATCCATCCAACTTGACGCGGCCACGCCGTTAGCAAACACTCCTCATTATCTGCGCTGCTGCTTCTCTCATAGCACTAGGGCTGGGTATCGCCACTGACTTCCCGATACGATACGATTCCGATACACAAGGTTCCAAGTCGATACGATTTCCGATACGATACGAGACGATTCGATATCGATATTTTAGTTACAATACCAGTTTTGCTTTGATAATGGAAGAGATTCTCAAAGAACTAATGCTGTAAATTGTACAACAAGGAACCCTCTAACCTGGTGCATTATTAAAAAATATTAATATTTACATTAAGAATTGACCATAAAGCAAGCAGTTACATCATGTAATTATTTTTTATTTAAACATGACCAACATAGTCATTCAACATCTTATCTTTTTTTACAGTCTTCTGTGAGAAGCCAAACTAATTTAGATTTCCACTATACAACAGAATCATTGAACAGCAGCATGTTGTAAACAGTGTTTCATAAAGTATAAATGCTTTGTAAATAAAATAAAATAAAATACAGCTCATGAACATTTCCAGTTCACAAACATTATAGTGCAAACAGACTTGAGGTCTGTACATCTGGTGTACATGCTGGTGCTACAGTATTTATGTTTTTGTTTCAACTACAAACATTAATAAACGTCAACTTGTGTTGGAAACTATGTTTTAACACATTCACTGCCAGACGTTTTTTTTTTTACTGTAGTTAGCTTCTGCCAGAGGGGTTTTTTGAGGATTCTGGCTCATCTTTCAAGACCCGAGGATTCTTTTCTGCTAAGATTTTGTGAACACACAATATCTCAAAAGAACTAATAGAATGTGTGCTTTCTCTGTCTAAAAGAGTTAGTTTGTAGAGTTAGTAGTTATGTAAGCATTAGCAGTTGAATACAGCATGGTTTCAGCGTCAGAAAAATTATTCAGAGATAAACGGCTTTTTGTGAAATTCGATAGAACAGTCACTTTAACCATTCATTTTTGGCTCTCTCTCTCTCTCTCTCCCTCCCCCTCTCGCTCTCTCTCTCTCTCTCTCTCCCTCCCTCTCGCTCTCCCTCCCTCTCTCTCTCTCTCTCTCTCTCTCCCTCCCTCTCGCTCTCCCTCCCTCTCTCTCTCTCTCCCTCCCTCTCGGGAGGGAGACGCACTAGGTTTAATCCTAGTGAGAGGGGGAGAGGGAGAGAGAGAGAGAGAGAGAGAGAGGGAGGGAGGGAGGGAGAGAGAGAGAGAGAGAGAGAGAGAGAGAGAGAGAGAGAGAGAGAGAGAGCGAGAGTTGCTTCCAACTCCTCCCTCCGTGGGCGTTCTTCTTGGCTGCAGCGGCCGTCACAAGCTTGTCACCAGTCTCACTGCTTTGCTGCTGTCCTGTGCCTGTCTGCGCGGCCGCTGTTTGAGGAAGTCTGGATGGACTCGCTCGCTTCTTGGAGTTTTGGTTGAGAGAAGCTTTTGCGATTCTGGTCATATTTATGCTGCGTGTTTCAAAGTGTGTTCCACCTGTAATCTATTATGCAAATTTGCAATCCCGCATCGCCAGCAATCAGCGCGAAAACGAAAGCGTTTTCCCCCATCCATTTTCATGAGAATGGCTGCTTTTTGCTTGCCTTCCTGTAGTCAGCTGAGCACTGTTGCCACTTAGTGGCTCGGTGGAATGGGTTGTAAACGTTCGGTGGCTCCAATAATTATATAAGAGATGTAAAAGGGTTAGATGCACATCCCACGGTCAAAAAAAAAAAAATCATTTTTTTGACGTATTAATACGTCATTGGCAGTCAACCGTTGGATTATTTTTGACGTATTAATACGTCGTTGGCAGTGAACGTGTTAACTACCACACACCGCCTATAATATTATAGCCTATGTTTATAAAAATAAAAAATAAATGCATTTTAAAAGATCGATACTGGGATTTATGTATCGATACTTGTTCCTTGACATGAATATCGGTTCAATATCGATATATCGATTTTTGTAACCCAGCCCTAGATAGCACCCTATCAGAGATCACCCTACCCTGCACCGCGGATGTGGAATGTCAGTATGTCCCTAGAGCGCCACCTAGCGCTAAACCTGCCGTCCCACCCTGACGTCATGACTGTGTGACCTCCTGCCTCAAAGCGTATCGCAACAGGCCAAAGACCCTAACTCACCTGCACCGGCTGGAACGACTGCAGGCCCAGGGTGTGGATCTCCGCAATGCCGCCCCCGGCCATGTGGGGCAGCGTGCTGTAGACCTGCACCACCGAGTTGCTGTGGCTCGCCGGCACCTGGGAAGAGAGCGTCTGCTGGGGCGGCTGTCCGGACGGCAGGGAGTGGGCCGGCGTCTGGCCCGAGGGGAGTGGGTGGGGGGGCGTCTGGCCCGAGGGGAGGGGGTGGGAGGGCTGTGGCTGGTGCTGGTGCTGGTGCTGGGGATGGTGGTGCAGGTGGTGGTGATGCAGGTGGTGGTGGTGGTGCTGCAGGTAGGACACGCCGGTCGTGTGCATGCTCAGGTTACTCTGAGAACGAAAAACATGAGAGTTGGAGGAGATCAAGATAGGTTGCACCGCAATGATTTTGTTTTAAACTCGGGACAGTTATTGCCTGGTATCCAGCACCAATGAATCATTAGGGTCTGGACGCAAGGCTACCTGCCACTAAGCCTAGGAATCGAACGTGCGAGATGCCTAGTTTAGTAGTAAAATCTGCCCTATTATGTAGTCAGACTGTAATTGCTCGAGTGACATCACTGGTGATGGTGTCCTTTAGAGACTGACTTGCGTCAGCGGAGGACCAAAATGCAAGACTCATTAGCCAATGAACAGCCAGGAATGGGTCTCGTGCTACTTTTGAATGCTAAAATAAAGCTGATAATGTACAATTTGATTAAAAAAAAAAAAAAAAACTTTCAAAGTACAACACAAACTGTCCATTTTGCTGCAACTCGACAGTGCTGCTTAATCCAGGACCTTACTTCCTGGAACTCTTGAGAGTAAAAAACAGGTCCATTGGAGTGAATGGAGATGTCGCGACTCTTTTGACTGGTGACATCATCACTGATGACGTCACTCAGTGGTGACATCACAACTGCTGGAGTGACATCACATTGTGACATCATCAGTGATGCCATAAATCCATCCCAGCAGAGGCTATAAGTACGACCGTTCCCCCCCAACCGCCAACAGGATTGGGGTTAAATATGGCGAGATTGAGGCCTTGCGTCAGGAGTTTTGTGACCTCCCAGTTGAGGATGTCCGAGCAGCTGGGTGAGCTGGGTGCAGGTGCAGGGAAAGGAGGTGGAGGTGGAGGAGCCATCAGAGCGGCAGGTGGAGCCATGGGAAAGAGGCAGGCCGTTGAGGAGGAGATGTACTTCAAGCGGAAGGAGCACGAGCTGCTGGCTGCGCTGAGGCAGCATCACCGAGAGGAGATCAACCACCACAAGGAGGAGATAGAGCGCCTGCAGCGCGAGGTTGACCGCCACCAGCAAAAGATCAGAGAGCTGAAGCACGAGGACTGAACGAAGCCTCTCAAAACGTTCCAGTGATTCTCATTGCCGTTTGCCAAATATACTATAGGATACTGTCTCACCAGGCCAGCAGCCATGGATGTGTGTGTGTGTGACGGTGTACTGTAAATGCTTGAAAGTTATTGTTGTAATAAAAAAATCCCACCCAGGTGCTGAAGTAAGCGGTGCAGTTCATTATGCTCCAAACGGACACCTCGTGCTACAAACGGACACACATGTGACGTTAGTGTTTTGCTTGCGCCTGTGTTTACCCTGCGCCTTTTTGACACAAAATGGCCCCAGTGAGAAGGGTCTATAGAAGATCTATGAACCCACCCTGCTGTTTCGGGGTCTGGTGAACCATGTGCCAACATCTAAATTCCTTCAACTCTATTCTTCCTACTATTACATATATACATTTTCTTTAATCAGACTATTGAACCGCTAACTAACATATCTCTGTGACTTTCATTTATTTCAAATTGTTTTTATTCGTTTTTAAACAATACAAACAAGAAAAAGCAAACCCCATAGAAGACAGACAATACAAAATAAGTGCAAGGTTGCATGATGTCATACGTGTATACAATGTCCTGAGTATTTGTGATGCAATGACAACCAAGTGTAAAAAACAAAACAAAAAACAAACAAAAACAAACAAACAAAAAAAACAAAATAATAATAATAATAGAGACAAGGAAAGAACAAGAGGGAGGTGGGAAGAGGGTAGGGTAGAGCTGTTGGGGGCTACTAATCTAAAGTTCTTGCGTCAAATTCCTTATCATAATAATCTAAGAAGGGGTGCCAAGTCATTTCAAACTTTTCCAGAGAACCCTGGACTGTACATCTGACTTTTTCTAGCTTAAGAAATGACATTACCTCACGAATCCAGCGTGAGTGTGATGGAGGTGTGGGTGATTTCCAGCTAAAAAGAATAAGCCGGCGAGCTAGTAATGTTGAAAAGGCCATTAGATCTGATTGATGTCTGGATATCCCACTGTTGCTAGGGGCAACCCCAAATATTGCAGTAATTGGATCCGGGTCAATCTGTTTTTGACATATATATGAGAATGTATTAAAAATGTCTGACCAGAATGTGTACAATTTTGGGCAAGTCCAAAACGTGTGGCCCAGAGTACCCGGAAACTGATGGCATCTGATGCAATTTGGGTCTGAGCCAGGATATATCCGAGCCAGTTTGGCTTTACAAAGGTGTAAGCGGTGTAGTATCTTAAACTGTAACACCCCATGTCTGATACAGACAGAAGATTTATGTATTTTACTGATAGCATTTTTCCAGATTTCGTCAGAGAGCTCCGTGTCCAAGTCTTCCTCCCACTGTACTTTCAGGTGGTGCAGCGAATAGTCTTCCATTTCTTGAATCATACAATATAAATTTGATACGCAGCCTCGTAAATAGGGATTAAGTTTCAGATACTCATCAAATGGGCAAGCCAGAGGTTTAGATGGGAATGTTGAGAAATGTGTGCGGGTGAAATCGCGAATTTGTAGGTACCTGTAAAAGTGAGACTGTGGTAAGTTGTACTTTTTAACAAAATGATCAAAGGAACCAAACGTCCCATCAATGAAAAGGTCCTCCACACAACGTATTCCCTTTCCATACCAGAACTGAAATGCTGTATCTGTCAAAGAAGGTTTAAAAAGGGGGTTCAAGGTAAGAGGCATGGACTCCAGGGCTTGCGTATGCCCAAAATGTTTACGAAATTGGGTCCATATGCGTAGGGTACCTCTCACAATAGGATTATCCGTATGGACACCTACAGTCATTGGCAGCGGAGCACACAACATAGAAGCCGGGGAGATTGGTGAACACGCCTGCTTTTCCATACGAGACCAAATTGGGCCATCTCCACTTACAAAGGACTTATACCAGATATTTATTTTTTGGATGTTAGCTGCCCAATAATAAAATAAAAAATTTGGCAGTGCCAGACCCCCGTTTGCTTTGCACCTCTCCAACACAGCTTTGCGAACGCGTGGTATGGTCTTATTCCAAATGAACGTACTTATGTTCTTATCTAAGTCTTTAAAGTATGATTTTGGTAAGAAAATTGGAATTGTCTGGAACAGATATAAAAATTTGGGTAAAATAACCATCTTAATTGAATTAATGCGGCCAGCCAGAGATAATGGGAGAGTTGACCAGCGGCTGAGATCCTTCTTAGCTTTGTCTATGGCTGGTTGGAAATTATGTTTGAACAGCTCTTTGTAGGATCGCGTTACCTTGACTCCCAGGTATGTTAGAGGGCCAGTCGAAACTTTGAATGCACATGAGTTAAATGTCATTGTCAGTGCTTTCTGATTTATCGGGAATAGTACACTCTTTGTTAGATTGATTTTATAGCCTGAGGCTACACCAAATTGTGAAATAATGTCCAGACACTTAGGGATTGAGGTCTCGGGATCAGATATATATACCAGAAGGTCATCCGCGTATAATGAAACTTTGTGGATCAGACCACCCCTGGTGATGCCTCTGATCTCATTGTTTTTTCGCAGAGCTATGGCCAATGGTTCGATGGCGAGATCGAAAAGCAGTGGAGATAAAGGACAACCTTGTCTCGTCCCCCGGTGGAGGGTGAAGTAGTCAGATTGAATATTGTTGGTCCTCACCGATGCTTGTGGCAGAGTATACAGTGTTTGAATGCAGGAAATGAAATTTGGGCCAAATCCGAATTTGCTTAAACATTTAAATAGGTGTCTATATTCGATCCGATCGAAAGCTTTGTGTGCGTCCAATGAGATGACAATCTCTGGTGACTGGGTTGAGTGTTCAGAATATATTATATTAAAAAGGCGGCGCAAATTGTGAAACAACTGCCTACCCTTTACGAAACCTGTTTGGTCAGAATGCACAATGGTTGGTACTATGGATTCCAATCTGATGGCCAGGATTTTAGTAAGTATTTTATAATCACATGTGAGTAAATCTCTGTGACTTTCAAACACTTTCTTCCCGAACCTTCTGAAGATTCTTGACATCACCATCCACTGTCTCTTGTCTTACCCAGGGGTCTTCAACCTTTCCCAGCCAAAGAAAGGACCCCTTGGTTGATAGAGAAACAGAGCAGGGACCCCCTATAGAGAAACAGAGCAGGGACCCCCTACAGAGAAACAGAGCAGGGACCCCCTATAGAGAAACAGAGCAGGGACCCCCTATAGAGAAACAGAGCAGGGACCCCCTACAGAGAAACAGAGCAGGGACCCCCTACAGAGAAACAGAGCAGGGACCCCCTACAGAGAAACAGAGCAGGGACCCCCTACAGAGAAACAGAGCAGGGACCCCCTACAGAGAAACAGAGCAGGGACCCCCTACAGAGAAACAGAGCAGGGACACCCTATAGAGAAACAGAGCAGGGACACCCTATAGAGAAACAGAGCAGGGACCCCCTATAGAGAAACAGAGCAGGGACCCCCTACAGAGAAACAGAGCAGGGACCCCCTACAGAGAAACAGAGCAGGGACACCCTATAGAGAAACAGAGCAGGGACACCCTATAGAGAAACAGAGCAGGGACCCCCTATAGAGAAACAGAGCAGGGACCCCCTATAGAGAAACAGAGCAGGGACACCCTACCATTCAAAAGAAATCAAATTGCGTCGCATTTTAAGCGTGGCCTATAATAACATTTATAATCCAGCACACACCAGGATATCAGACACTTCTATTCATTAATAGATTACATTAGAAAAGCACGGAGTGAACAAAACATTTTGAATATTGCTTCATCAGGTTTGCTTTGTAAATCATTGTAGTCAAAAGTAGCTTATTAATGCTTGGAGTTTACTTTTGTGTGTGTGTCTAAAATACATTTTTATTTACATTTTTAAGCAAAAAAAAAATGAGGTGAGCCAGGTGAGCCACCCAATTGTTCACAAACTACTTTGACAAAAATGGGCAGACACAGGTCTGCAGTACCTCTGCAGACCCCTGGGGGTCACAGACTCCTTGTTGAAGAAGACCACTGGTCTCTGACCTGTATAGGCGTCTGCATGGTGGCCATGGGCTGGTCGATGGAGGTGAAGGCCGAGATGGCCGACATGAGAACGTCGTCGCTGACCAGCACGTTGCCCTGGACCAGAGTGTGTGTCAGCGGGGAGGGAGGGACTGTGATGTAGGTGGACACCTGGTGTATGAGTGGGGAATAACACACGCACGCACACGCACACACACACACACACACACACACGCACACACACACTACAAGTTATGTATTTGATACACAAACAACAGCAAGCATGTACACTGATATGATACCAATATAACCTGGGGCTGATATTGGCCTTTTATCAAATCCAGCCCCATATGAATTATGAAACGCAGTTGTCACACTCTTCAGGGTCTGTAACCACGCCCGTCCACTGGGGTTATTCAGGACAGATACTGTCCGGGACACCTGATTGGCTGCTGGTCGATGTAGGAGTTACGACCAGGCATAGTTAAGACCACTTGGTGCAACTGGCCCCTGATGTGTTTCTGCAGCGCTCTGTAATGCATCATCAGTAACGTTAGATTAGGTCCCGCCTATTCATTCAGCTATTTAACATACAGGTGTATGTACACCTGTATGTTAAATAGCTAGTTAGCTGTTAGCTACGTTAGCTAAGTCCACTACTGCTGCTGTAACCACTTCACCGACACCGGGCTCAAAATGCCAGTGTGAGCGAGCGACCAAACGTCCCCTTTGTTAACGAGTTGGAGTCACGCTCTTTCCAGTAACCCGTCAGCTTGGAAATGCTCATCCATGCATACCTTTTTAATCAATCAATCAATCAATCAATCAATCAATCAATCAAAAAAATCAATCAACCAATCATTATTCTATATAAACCCTTCTGTCCTCACCTGTCTGTTGGCCGCAGTCTGTGGCCCGGAGCTGATGGAGGGGACGGGGGTGTAGGCGTTGGTGGAGGCCAGGGACACGGTGGACAGAGACGGGGCGCTGGACTGGCACTGCTCCCTCTTGTGGGTCATGAAGGCCGGCAAGGAGTTGAACTGTTTCTTACACTTCCCACACAGGAACACGTCCTCGTCGTCTGTGGGAGGGAGAACCATGGAGGTTTGACGGAGAGAGGCGAACGACACAAAATTCAACGCATTTTCTAGCCCCAACGTGACCCTACTACTGTACTCCTACTACTACTACTCCTACTACTACTACTGTACTCCGTATATTATAATCATATACTCGTGCAGCAGTCAGGGTTACACAGCCTTCTCATAGGCAATAAGGGGGAAAGGCTGTTCAAAACGCTCTCCTACCCGTTGATTGCAGATACAAAGATATGATAGTCCTCCTATGGAAGCCAGTAATTTAGCTGGTGAATGTTAAAATGATATACTGCTGCGTGAAACAACCGTTTAAAAGCAGTCTTTCCACAGCCTGTGCTGTATTGAGGAGAGGAGAAGCTTCCTAGTGCCGACAGGAACCTTGGGAGTTTGAGTATTTCATGACATGTTTTGCTTCCCGGGTGCGCTGGATTTGCGTTGATCACTGACTGAGCCGCCGTCATGTGTTGTTTGCTCGCCGCGTGCAAGCGGTGCACCATGATAGTGAGATCAAACACACCCTGCTGTCAATTCAGCACAGGCTGTGGAAAGACGGCTTTTAAACGGTTGTTTCACGCGGCAGTATCATTTTAACAGCACCGGCTAAATTACTGGCTTCCGTAGGAGGACAATCATATCTTCGGATCTGCAATCGGACGTCGGAGACGGGTAGGAGAGCGTTTTGAACAGCCGCTCCCCCTTATTGCCTATGAGAACGCTGTGTGAGCCTGACTGCTGCACGAGTATATATGGAGTATAGTAGCAGGATCACGTTGGGGCTAAGCATTTTCATGCTCAGGGTTCCCACAGGTCCTTGAAATCCTTGAAGGTTTGGGTAAATTTGAAGGGGGGGGTCAAGGCGTTGAACGTTTTTGAAAATAGACATAAATTGTGCGTGAACGTGAAGTCAAATGTAAGTGAAGATGTATCTTTAATATTACAGTTGTGGTGGAATTATTGGTGGTGGTGTTATATATTGCAATATAGAATGTTGTTGTTCTTGAATTTCAGGTACCTGTAGTGATATGTATGAATTACTATTTGAATGGCAAAGGCCTAATAATTGTTTATTTATTAATGATATTGTTTCTCTTTGTGTCTGTTGCATAACCTGTTATTGATTGATGACACTGTCTCTCTTTGTGTCTGTTGCAGCAGAACCACAGGCAAACAAACCGTATGTAACAGTATACAATAAATTAGCCCCAAAGTGACCCTACTACTGTACTCTGTATACTATAGTACACTCCTGCAGTTATTAGGGTCACACTCAGCTCCATGGCAATAGGGGGGGAGCGGCTGTTCAAAACGCTCTCCTACCCGTCTCCGACGTCCGATTGCAGGTCCGAAGATATGATAGTCCTCCTACGGAAGCCAGTAATTTAGCCTGTGATGTTACTGAGAAAAATGACTTTAAACATTATGTTTCTCATTATGTTTCGAGTGTTTTCCTTTTAAACACATTAAAATACTCATAATTTTTTATCTGAGAGAGCTATCTCAGTCATTCAAAAGGTTATATATAGGGGAGAGTTTCTAATGTATGGAAATGTCAAAAAATGAAAATGTCAAATTCTCACAATGTGGGAAAGGGTTTTTGCAGACGGGTCCTTGAATTTGAAGGAATTGGGCCTGGAAAGTCCTTGAATTGGATGTTTAAGAAGCTGTGGGAACCCTGCTTCAAATACATTTCATAATAAAAAATAAATGTCTTGTTTTGCCACTCATTTCTGCCCCCTTGTGGATAAGCGCTTTACACCCTTAGACAGGCTCGATATTTGCATTCAGGCTGGAATATGCCTGTTACCTTTCAGTGCTGCAGTGACTCGCTGTCATGTACCTAGCGAACGTACCCATAGACTGGATGGTGGGCGTCCCGGAGACCGTCTGACTGTTGGGGTCGGGAACTCCGCCTTGGCCATCCAGCAGGGACTGGACCGCCAATACAGTCTGGTTGTCCATGCCTGATGCAGAGGGAGAGGCAGGGTGAAGAAGAGACTTTAGAGTTAGGATCTAATGCTCACAGTCGCTCACTACTGTGAATCCTACCTATGGTATTAAACTGCCAGAAACGTAAGCAATGATATTCATCTGAATGTGAATATACATCCAGAGTAATTAATAATACTAATAATAATAACAATAATAATAATAATAATAATAATAATAATAATACAGTTTATTTTTAGGTGCCTTTCATGACACCCAAGGTCGCCTTATGCATAAAATACAATGTTAAACACACACACACACACACACACACAATAAAAATAACATACAATGTTATGTTACGTTAAACAGCATACAACAATGTTATGCACACACACACACACACACACAACATACAATGTTGTTATGTTAAACAGCATACAACAATGTTATACACACACACACACACAACATACAATGTTATGTTATGTTAAACAGCATACAACAATGTTATACACACAATACAAATCAATCAAAACAGCAAACACTTGCATAGATAAAACATGAAACAACAAGGGGCTGATTTGTGAGGGCCCTTAGAAAGAAGAAAAATGCACTATGGTAATAATCCTATAATACATTTGAGAAGGAAACTATACAGATTTCACAGCAAGAATGACAAGACCCTATAGGAATATCATGGTAGGTTAGCTATTAGCTAATACGTTAGAGATTGAAGAAAACACTGTATGGTAAAATCATTATTAATACATCACACACAAGTTCATATAGCATAGGAATATCATGGTGATACTAGGAGACGGGGGGGGGGAGACATCATAGTATATAGTAAGGTATATAAATTGTCTATTCAACGCCAATTAGACACACTAGACGTCCCTACTGAAATCGGGTGCCTGTTATGAGACTAACCCGTGCAATCTGTAGTAGCATAATTTACAGCGTCTACAGCAGCGAATCTGTTTGTTTGTTTACAACCCTAGACACCCCCTCCCTCCTCTGGGATGTCTTGACTAATAATCACAACCAAATATATAGCTGTTTGCAGCAATCTGCATAGACATTTTTACACAGCCAAACAGGTGCGTTACATTCGCATTACATATGATAGACGTTTACGTTTAATGTAGTTGCAGTGACGAGGTTTTAAGAAAATTATCCGTACCTTCAAGCACTTCAAATATTGCCTGCGCCATCTTGTAGTTCCTCTGCTGAGGGGTAGGCGTTCGATTAACAGCGTCTGGCTGTAGAAGTGATGCTGCATTCAAGTGTCATAGGAGATAAGTAGGGATCGGTTATTTTATACATGTACAATCCATGGTAGGGAATGGCAGTGCCGGTAATACGCCATGACTTTAGACCATAACAATGTATCCCCAATGAGTTTTGATGACAAAATGACTTGTAGTGAGTTGCTGTTTTCTTCACATTTTGACGTTTTTCCCATAGGTCTGTAAATGCAGCATCAGATCGATTACTCACTCTCGGTAAAATTACTGACAACTTTGTGGGCCAATCATTGGCCAATCTAACCTCGCGTCACAAGGCTCTTCCCGAGGAGAAGCCAATCACAGACGGCTAATCCCGCCCTCTGGAAACGGTCGCTTCTCGACCAATGGGAGCCTCCGGATTGGCACACGTGCCGGTTTCGCGGCAAAAAAGATTTCGCGCGAAAAAACCCCAAGCCTTGTTTAGATGTAGATCAGCTGGGACAATAACAACAAAAGCAGCCGATAACCGGGTCCGCGCTGTGCTTTTATTAACGATCTGTGGCCGGCACACGCAGCGAAAGGACCTGCAACTGTGGTTTTAAAGGATCCGTTTGTATTTCACGGCTTTATTTCCTTTATATTTCCAGCTTTGTCGGACTGCTTCCTGCGTGCCCCAACAAAACGAGGGGGTTGAGAAACTGAGGCTAATCACTGAGCTAGCATGCTAATTTGTCCTATTTACATATCAAACGCCTTCTCTATTTACAACCTTGCACTAACTGTTGCTTTTAAACATTATAGCCTCAAACATGTTTCTGTGTGGCGGTGAAACGGTTTGCGTTATAGATTATATTTTACTTCGTTAGCTTACTGTTGGATAGCTGTTATAAAGTTTTAATAGTGCTTAAACTAACGCCCGTCTTCAGTCTAAAGCGAGATTAGATGGTTTCATAGCTAGTTTGCTGGTTGTAGCGTGTAATTTGCTAACTTGCGCCAGTCTTTGTTGATAGTATCTTTAGCTAGCTGGTTAGCAGGGTCGGCTGTACTAAGGGCATTGTGGCCAGGCCTCGCCGCATTACTCAGACAGAAAATATGAAAACAAAAGATTAGCAAGCTAACGTCTAGCGTTAGTTAATTACCGCATCGGGCTAACGTTATTTGATTATCTTTGTTTTATAAAATACCAGCGCCTTGGCAATGGGAAGTGTCTTGTTATGCACATAGTAATGGTAATCTGCCACATTTCCTGTTTGCTCCAACAGCCGCTCCTGCTGTTTCGGCATCAGCCTGAAGTTGTTTTTAGCACTTAGCTTGCTAATAGTCAACTCTTATGCTAAAGTTGCATCGTTGTTTATCCTTGTTGTAACATTATTATTATTATGTAAAAGTGAAAACTACATAGAAATGTTCCACCTGCCCAGGAACAAGTGCAAAGAAACTCTCAGGAGGCGTCATGGCTGTTCACTGAGCACAGCAGATGCCAGTAGGTAGGTGTTGATACTCAAGTCAACTACAGCATCTACAGTTTGTGCCCCCCCCCCCCCCCCAACGCTCATAACGCGCAAGTCAAGGGTCTTGCTCTGCGGGCCAAGGACCATGTCAGAGACTCTGATAACGGGACAGACGTCTGAGGATCTGCTTGCTGACTTTGAGACGCTGCTGAACGCGGGGAGCATCGACCTGAGCGAGGACCAGATCGTGATTATCTCCAGCCCCGGCAGCATGGGGCTCCATCCGGCCGTGGCCCCCACCAGCACGGGGGAGATCCTGCTGTTCGCTACCCCGCAGGGCCCCACCGACGTGGCCGTCCAGGACAAGAGGCGGCCCGCTCTGGGAAGACCCCCGGTGAGGAGAGAGGGAGGATGGAGAAGTGGGAGGAGGACAGGTGGAGCGTTGTATAAGAGAGAGAGAGAGAGAAAATGAGAGAGATATTAAGCAAGTGGTTAACACTTTGCACAAGTAGGTTGACTTCCGGACATGTATATTCTTATGCCTGCATGATAGAGCAATAAATGTCACAACCACCTGTTGCTGCGAGGCATTTGGTGATTGGTGACATCTCGCTTGTTCACAAGAGTTTTCTTTCTCTCCTTTTCTCCCTGTTTTGTGCCTTTTAGTTTTCAGTACATCATTACATGCTTGTAATCGCACCATTATGGTTGTTCCTCTGACTAATTCTCTATGTCTCTCTCTCTCTCGCTCTCTTTTTCTCTCCATCTCCAGGTGAAGAGGAAGTTGGACCTGGACAGTGACCACCAGTATGTCAGCACCTCGCGACCCGCTTCCCTCGGCGAAGCACCTCCCTCCACACCTGCCCCTCCCAGAGGTACACACACACACACACACACACACACTATTCTGTTCTTATCATTTGTTTCATCCTCGGATTAGACCTTCAGTGAACTTAGTTGGTGACGTAGGTAGGTAGGTACTTTTATTAATCCCAGAGGCGAAATTCCCCTTGTTGCAGCAGCAATACAGCACACAAAAATAAGAATAGGAATAAGAAATAAACTATGAATAGCATAATTAGCAGCATTATACATCCGTAAATGTATCTGACAAATATACATTTTTATGTAGCAAATTTACATATTACACAATTATATACAGTAATGAACATAGTTATATACCCCAATATACACAAGGAAATAATATAATACTAATAAGTGAGCCAGTCCGTGTGGGGTGGTGGGGTGGTTAGCCCAGGGAGGCATTGTAGAGTCTGATGGCTGTGGGCAGGAAAGACCTCCTGTGGTGCTCTGTGGTGCACCGGGGCAGAAAGAGCCTGGTGCTGAACATGCTCCTCTGCTGATTTCCAGCTTTGGCCGGAACGTAGGAACCAGGAAAGTGCTGTACTGTAATGTTATGGATCCGGAAAGTTTCTTCAAGTACTTCTTTGAATATTTCGTTTGGTAGTGGTTAAGTACTGGTCTGTACCAGAGCATGTGAGCGGAGTGGAGCGGTGATAATTACCGCTTCTCGCTCACGGAGCGGCCCTTTCCACCCCCTCCAGCGCTCACGGCCGCTCCGCTCCAGACCGCTCCCCGCTCCATACAGATTTCACCCGCTCGCACTCACCGCTCCGCTCCGCTTAAAAGAATAAAAAGATCAAAAGGCCAGGGTGTTTTAACTTGCGTTTAAACGCCTGGGCAATGGGCATTGCTCACTACAAATAACATGAGCTCAGCAGAGTCGGCTGCATGTTCGTTTCTCTTCCTTCTCGTCTCGCAGCAGCTGGCAAGAAAATAGTGGGCGTGCACACGCCCACGCACCGACGCATTCTGTTTCGAACATGTTGTGATCGAAACTGGATCGGGACTGAGTGGGTGATCGGTGCCGCTCCAACTTTCGCCGCGGTACCACGCTGGTCCCCGCTCACCGCTCAAGCCAAAATCCCCCCGCTCCGCTCCACGCTCCGTTAAGTAGGTCTGTGCTGTGCAGAAGTTAAGTTAAGTACTGGTCTGTACTGTGCAGAAGTTAAGTTAAGTACTGGTCTGTACTGTGCAGAAGTTAAGTTAAGTACTGGTCTGTGCTGTGCAGAAGTTAAGTTAAGTACTGCTCTGTACTGTGCAGAAGTTAAGTTAAGTACTGGTCTGTACTGTGCAGAAGTTAAGTTAAGTACTGGTCTGTGCTGTGCAGAAGTTAAGTTAAGTACTGCTCTGTACTGTGCAGAAGTTAAGTTAAGTACTGGTCTGTACTGTGCAGAAGCTCAAATTGAATCTCACATTTAGTCTCAAATTGAATCCCAGGGCCTACATCTGCTCAGACTGGCGATGGAACTTGGAAGTTTGTTATGGCAGCTATTTGAACTTGATTTAAAAGCACTTCAACTCGTTAATCAACTTAGCATCCTAGCTAAATTGAATTTGAATGATAACTCTGACCCGTATCGCTCTCATATTCAACCTCCTTATTCTCTCCATTGCTCTGCTGTCTGCCAGCTGGACAAAGTTATGATCATCTGAACAAAGTAGCAGCATCAAATCCCTGTTCCTCTTCCATCCGAAAGTCTCGCTGCTGCGGTTCTCTTGAACAGAACAAATATAAATGTCAAGAAAATACACAAGACTGAGAGACTGCCGTCTTCAAATAAGAAAATAACAACAGATAAAATGACGACTGAAATTGCTCCCTTCACCTCACTCTTCTGTCAATTCCCAGAGTATCGATGGTGGAGACTCTTTTCAACGTGTTCCTAACTTTGACTAGCAAGTTCTTCCACATATCTGCTACATAAATGTGTCATTGTTACGAGAGACTAGTATGATGTGGGAACCTTATGTAATGAACGAACTGCCACTCAAACGCTGCGTTGCGAATCATAACATTTTATGATGTATAATGTTACATTGTATGTATTAATCGTCTGAATTATGAGCAGGAATTTGAGAGAAATGTCTGAGATTATTTATCAGCTCCTCAGATTTTACACATACTGTGTACAGTAGAGACATCATGACACAACCTCCGTGGGAACACTAAACTAGTTCTAATGAGGCCTCATATAAAGTTTTTGTTTTTAAAAATGTGAACTTCATTACCCAGAAATCCTTCAAAGGGATGTAAAGTAAAACTACGCAGCACGCTCATGTTCATACCAACTTGGTCAGTCTGTGATGCTTTATATATACCAAAGATACGAGAGAGGAAAAGATGGAACGCTCACTACTGTTTAGGAGGCGGTTTATATTTCTCTCCCAAGGTTTTATTCAGCACTTCCTGTGGGCGGAGAGGAGACCGCACCCAATATCAGAATTTGATTTGGGGCGTCCCAACTCCAACTTTATTTATAAAGCACATTTAAAATGACTGAAGTTGACAGGGTCAATAAGAAAAAGATAACAATAAAAGCAATGCAGTACATCAGTGATACTCAACTGGCGGGCCACATGCGGCCCGCAATGTTTTTTTTTTTTTTTTTTTTTTACAGTGCACCTGAACGCAACATGCAAAATACCCGCCGAATAAGTGTGCAAATGTTCATGTCATTCTGACCAATACTCCGCTTCTGTTATAGCATTTCAGTCTGGAATATGGAATATCTTTCAATAATCTATGATTTAGCTGCTAAATTGTCAAATACCGCCGTCTGCTTGCTACCCAGGCACTTATGTATGTACTTAACCTAACGAAATATCCGGTGTGCACAACATTGTCAGACTAAACTCCGGCTGACACCCCAAAAACCTACAATCCGCTTCAGAAAAATTTATATTGTTTGTTTATTAACTGGCCCCTGGCCTTCTATCATTTCACGAAAGTGGCCCCCGGGCAAAGCAAGTTGAGTATCCCTGCAGTACATAATAGTCCAGTGTCTTTTTAGATCAGCTGATCTAATGTAGCTGGCCAGCTACATAACTAGCTGACCAAACTATTGTTGATTTTTTCCTATTTCTGTACTGCTTTTTACTCTGTGATCCTCCTGTATTCCACTGCATTTTATTATTTATTATTTTTTTACTATGTTATTTTACTACTGAACTTTACTGTCTACAGTTTACAATTGCTGTAATGTATTGTGTATTGTGTTTGGACCCCAGGAAGACTAGCGGTCGTTTCGGCGGCAGCTAATGGTGATCCTTTTAAATAAACAAATCAACAAAATAATAATACACCATAATATATAACATAATGCCATAATATGCATAATCCACAATACAATGCGTCTTAAAGGTTTGACAAGAGGACCTTTTAAGACGATAAATGTAAAGCGTTTACCCCCTCTCCCATCTCTCCCCCCTCCCAGTGGCCCGGGGCTTGACGGAGAGGTCTCGATACGACACGTCCCTGAACCTGACCACCAAGCGCTTCCTGCAGCTGCTGGCCCAGTCCCCGGACGGCGTGGTGGACCTGAACTGGGCCTCGCAGGTCCTGGACGTCCAGAAGAGGAGGATCTATGACATCACCAACGTCCTGGAGGGAATCCAGCTCATCTCCAAGAAGTCCAAGAACAACATCCAATGGCTGTGAGTACGAGAATGGCAGAATAGAGACGAAAAATATGAGTGAGTCAAATGAATGTGATTGATTTTCCATCTGTTATACCTACCGTAGTTAAACATATCTTACATCTTCTATGGTCAGCTAACCCACCATTCTCTGGAGGTTCCTTTCTTTTCTCATATGATCTTTGGCTCGCCTGGTAAAAACCAGCCTGATCACGGGAGCACACGTTCCGTTTCGCTCTACGCATCGGTATGGACGTCCAGCCGGCCACAGCCATTTCAGTGGGCGGGAGTACTTTGCCTTGACAGACATCTCCTTCAGCCAATCAGCGTCGCCAAATCCAATCCAAACGCAGTTGGGAAGAACTTTCTTTTCCGCAGAGAAACTCCGCTGGTGCATGCTCTTGCTCTTGGTTTAATTGTTGTTATTGAGACTATTCTTTACAATAACTGCACTTATGGCTGTTTACTGACGTTAGCATTACTGCACTTATGGCTGTGTTTACTCTACTAACGTGAACGTTTGCCACTCGCTGCTTGGGGAGATGCCGTACTGGGAATGGCCCGGTTACATTCTCGTTTCTGGAAATCCTGATCCTGAGCCTGATCCGTGGAGTGGAACAGAATCTGAGGTAATGTGATCACAGGAGGAACAGAATGTGAGGTCATGTGATCAGGAGGAACAGAATGTGAGGTCATGTGATCACAGGAGGAACAGAATGTGAGGTCATGTGATCACAGGATGAACAGAATGTGAGGTCATGTGATCAGGAGGAACAGAATGTGAGGTCATGTGATCAGGAGGAACAGAATCTGAGGTCATGTGATCAGGAGGAACAGAATGTGAGGTCATGTGATCAGGAGGAACAGAATGTGAGGTCATGTGATCACAGGAGGAACAGAATGTGAGGTCATGTGATCACAGGAGGAACAGAATGTGAGGTCATGTGATCAGGAGGAACAGAATCTGAAGTCATGTGATCAGGAGGAACAGAATCTGAGGTCATGTGATCACAGGAGGAACAGAATGTGAGGTCATGTGATCAGGAGGAACAGAATCTGAGGTCATGTGATCAGGAGGAACAGACTCTGAAGTCATGTGATCAGGAGGAACAGAATCTGAGGTCATGTGATCACAGGAGGAACAGAATGTGAGGTCATGTGATCACAGGAGGAACAGAATGTGAGGTCATGTGACCACAGGAGGAACAGAATGTGAGGTCATGTGATCAGGAGGAACAGAATCTGAGGTCATGTGATCACAGGAGGAACAGAATCTGAGGTCATGTGATCACAGGAGGAACAGAATGTGAGGTCATGTGATCACAGGAGGAACAGAATGTGAGGTCATGTGATCAGGAGGAACAGAATGTGAGGTCATGTGATCACAGGAGGAACAGAATCTGAGGTCATGTGATCACAGGAGGAACAGAATGTGAGGTCATGTGATCAGGGGGAACAGAATGTGAGGTCATGTGATCAGGAGGAACAGAATGTGAGGTCATGTGATCAGGAGGAACAGAATGTGAAGTCATGTGATCAGGAGGAACAGAATCTGAGGTCATGTGATCACAGGAGGAACAGAATGTGAGGTCATGTGATCACAGGAGGAACAGAATGTGAGGTCATGTGACCACAGGAGGAACAGAATGTGAGGTCATGTGATCAGGAGGAACAGAATCTGAGGTCATGTGATCACAGGAGGAACAGAATCTGAGGTCATGTGATCACAGGAGGAACAGAATGTGAGGTCATGTGATCACAGGAGGAACAGAATGTGAGGTCATGTGATCAGGAGGAACAGAATGTGAGGTCATGTGATCAGGAGGAACAGAATGTGAGGTCATGTGATCAGGAGGAACAGAATGTGAGGTCATGTGATCACAGGAGGAACAGAATGTGAGGTCATGTGATCAGGAGGAACAGAATGTGAGGTCATGTGATCAGGAGGAACAGAATGTGAGGTCATGTGATCACAGGAGGAACAGAATGTGAGGTCATGTGATCAGGAGGAACAGAATGTGAGGTCATGTGATCAGGAGGAACAGAATCTGAGGTCATGTGATCAGGATGCTTTTACCAGGCTAATCTTTGGCCGGTGATGAAAAGAAAATAATCCACACACTTAAATGTGTGCAAAGGCTCACATGTATTTTCTGAGCTTTTGGTCTGTTAGACCTTCATCAGAGCGTATGTGGTGGTAAAACAATGAACAGCAGATAAAGAGGCAATCAGCCTCACCCTAATCATTGGCCGTACGCAGATCACCTGTGAACACCATGGTGGGAGAGGCCCAATCACCTGGGAAATGTAGTCTCTTAAGTTTTGTAGTTTTAACTATAGAGACAGTCTGCATGTCAGGGAACGCCCACAAAATGTTAAACGGCTGGCTGCGCGAGTGGGGTAAAACCGCCGATATATCTCATGGGCTGACTCACCAAAAAACGGCGCTGCGGCTCTAAACTACAGGTTTGGGGGTTCTAGAGCAGAACACAAGACGTCTGCTCAGATGTGCGTTTACTGCGGTGGTTAAATCCCTGATCGTGTCTGCCTGGGCTGGGCTATCAGCTCAATTCTAACTTTGCTGAATGGATAGAACGGGGGAATTTACCCCACCCTGACCCCGCCCCCAGGCTAACCCAGGGTCTATTGTGGGCATTCCTAGAGCCTGTATGGGCGTTCCTAGACATGCTGACTGTCTCTATTGAACAACAGACAGAATACAAAAACAACAACAGGGGGCGGAACACACTGAACAAAAAAAACATACAATCAGGAAGCACCACAAAGGAGTATCATACATACGGTAGATATGAAATAATTTCATTGCTTACCGGTATATTAAATGGGGCTATGAGAGAGATCAGCCATCATAAATCAGGGATCTATAGAAAGAAATCTCAAACATAGAACATAGAGGTATGGAGGAGTATCAGGAAAGGGCCGTCATTGACCAGAGACCCAAAATTCTACACTAGAAAAGTAGGGAAAAAAACACGGTGGATTACAGCATAACACTCATATCAAAATCCTCATTGAGGCATGTAGGCTGACGTGTATCTAAAGTGTCAATCCAATAGAGCTCCCTCTTTCTTTCCTTGTGTTCAATTCAATGTGTTCAATGACCTGGAATCACAGAGAGGAGACAGGCTGTGAACATTCATTGAAATGAGGGACAACAGGATAATTAACATCATTGCGTCTGATTGAGCTCTTGTGTTCGCTCATCCTGTGTGTGTAGTTTTGCCTATATTATAATCTGATCACATGGGCATTTTAGTAGATAAATAAAATGTTCTGTGCTCATGTGATAAAACCCTTAACAGGAAAACCTTTGCCCGATCTCAGATGTCTAAAAACAGGAGTGGTCCATGTGTTGTGGCACTGTGCACAACTGACACATGGATCATTCCCATCCTTTTAGAGCAGTGGTTCTCAAATGGGGGTCCGAGGACACTCTGCAAGGGGGTCCGCGAAAAGTTTTCAGGAAAATAAAAATAAAAACTTTTTGTTGTTGTTGCAAAAGCTTCATAGTTCAACGAAAATATTTTATGCTTTAAATCTAAAATGGTTCATGGATTACATTCTAATCTAACAAACCTATCAATTTACCTGCTCAAACTAGTCTTGACTCAACTGGTCAAACCTAGTTTGACTCATATGAGTCAGACTAGGTTCATGAGTCACAGGAAGTGTAAATGCAATCGGAACTTCCGATTGTTTTTACACTTCCTGTTAGTCCCTCAAGCCAGACGGTCTCTTCTGCATGAGGTGAGTAGACAAACATCCTTAAAATGCTGGACTAATGCTGGCCTGGGTCAGAGGCCAAAGTATGCCAGGATATAGGCCTGAGGGGTGTATGTGGTAATACAGGAGGAGACAGAACAACTTTGACCTTTTGTGACACTTTGTAAAAGTTCAGACTGAGATTTGGAGAATGCAACTCGGTAAGCCTCATCAATACACTGAAGAATTCTTTTTAGCCTCTAGCTAAAAAGTGTTTCCTCGTGGCAGCAGCTTTATCAATGAATTCCTCCTAGCCAGCACTGCTGGCTAGGAGGATAGTATTCCTATTAGGGCTGGGTATCGCCACTGACTTCCCGATACGATACGATTCCGATACACAAGGTCCCAAGTCGATACGATTTCCGATACGATACAATTCGATATCGATATTTTAGTTACAATACCAGTTTTGCTTTGATAATGGAAGAGATTCTCAAAGAACTAATGCTGTAAATTGTACAAGGAACCCTCTAACCTGGTGCATTATTAAAAAATATTAATATTTACATTAAGAATTGACCATAAAGCAAGCAGTTACATCATGTAATTATTTTTTATTTAAACATGACCAACATAGTCATTCAACATCTTATCTTTTTTTACAGTCTTCTGTCTCTTTCTTTACAGTCTTCTGTGAGAAGCCAAACAAATTTAGATTTCCACTATACAACAGAATCATTGAACAGCAGCATGTTGTAAACAGTGTTTCATAAAGTATAAATGCTTTGTAAATCAAATGAAATACAGCTCATGAACATTTCCAGTTCACAAACATTATAGTGCAAACAGATTTGAGGTCTGTACATCTGGCTCATGGTGCATGCACAATGCACATGTAGCCTACAGTATTTATGTTTTTGTTTCAACTACAAACATGAATAAACGTCAACTTGAAACTATGTTTTAACTACCACACACAGCCTATAATATTATTATATATATATTTTTTGGTAAAGTATCGATACTTGTTCCTTCACATGAATATCGATATATCGAGTTTTTTAACCCAGCCCTAATTCCTATCCTAAGGTAGTGATGAGGCTACCATTTGTATAATTCAATCCACCTAATAAAAACGCACGTTTATCATCATATTCAACTGAGAATTTAAGGTCAGGGAGGGTTCATACTATTGAGGAGGTTAACAAACTCATTCAACTCATTGGTAGTCCCTTGGAAAATGCAGAAGACATCATCTAGATATCTAAACCCGTTTGAGGAGTTTGTCCTCTCCCACCATGGTGTTCACAGATGATCTACTTAGGCCAATGATTAGAGTGAGGCTGATAGCCTCTTTATCTGCTCCCTGTTCATTGTTTTACACGTATGCTCTGATGAAGGTCTAACAGAGATCTATGGTCTGATGAAGGTCTAACAGAGATGTATGCTCTGATGAAGGTCTTACAGATGTATGCTCTGATGAAGGTCTAACAGATGTATGCTCTGATGAAGGTCTAACAGAGATGTATGCTGTCATGGTCTAACAGAGATGTATGCTCTGATGAAGGTCTAACAGATGTATGCTCTGATGAAGGTCTAACAGATGTATGCTCTGATGAAGGTCTAACAGATGTATGCTCTGATGAAGGTCTAACAGAGATGTATGTTCTGATGAAGGTCTAACAGAGATGTATGCTCTGATGAAGGTCTAACAGATGTATGCTCTGATGAAGGTCTAACAGATGTATGCTCTGATGAAGGTCTAACAGAGATGTATGTTCTGATGAAGGTCTAACAGAGATGTATGTTCTGATGAAGGTCTAACAGAGATGTATGCTCTGATGAAGGTCTAACAGAGACGTATGCTGTCATGGTCTAACAGATGTATGCTCTGATGAAGGTTTAACAGATGTATGCTCTGATGAAGGTTTAACAGATGTATGCTCTGATGAAGGTCTACGATTTAAGTGTGCAGATTATTTTCTTTCCATTACATAATCTTTGCTTCCAGCACCTTAACAAAGACTAAGCCGGGTGGAGCGGTCGTTCTTTCCTGCATAATCTTTGGCTGGTAAAATGTTGAGTGTGTCTGGTGTGTGTGTGGAGTCCATCAACCGCTCTGATCTCTAGTTAAATAAATGAAGTGTTTTGACATGCAGTATGTCTTCCCTGCCTGCAGGGGGAATCGTATGGACGGGGTGTCGCTCGCCCGCCATAAGGAGCTACAGAGGGAGGTGTGTGACCTGACGGAGGCCGAGGAGAGGCTGGACGAGCTCAACTCCAACTGTAACCTCCAGCTCAGGTTGCTCACCGAAGACTCCCAGAACAAGAAATATCCTTTGCACCAGGTCTCAAGTACACACCCAGTGAACGGCCCAGCTCTGGCACCTCCACATGCTAACAGAGCTAGCATTTTTTAATGCCGAGAGTAAAGAGGTGAACGGCCCAGCTCTGGCACCTCCACATGCTAACGGAGCTAATGCAGAGAGTAAAGAGGTGAAGGGCCCAGCTCTGGCACCTCCACATGCTAACAGAGCTAGCATGTTTTAATGCAGAGAGTAAAGAGGTGAACGGCCCAGCTCTGGCACCTCCACATGCTAACAGAGCTAGCATGTTTTAATGCAGAGAGTAAAGAGGTGAACGGCCCAGCTCTGGCGCCTCCACATGCTAACAGAGCTAGCATGTTTTAATGCAGAGAGTAAAGGGGGCTACACAACCGGGGCAAGGGCAAAGAACTAGTGGCAACAAAGGCAGACTGTTTTGTCGTCTGTGTCGGAGCCAAAAAGTTGCACTTGAACGCACCGCGAAGACCACAGCTGACGGTCAACTAGCAGCTACGTTCTGCACCTGAGTGAGACCTAGGACTGCAGATATACAAACCAGAGTCATGAAATAAAGCAGCGTTTGCCTACCACTTGGTTTCTATTAATATAGCTACTTAATCGAGAATGTATGGAACGAATGTTGGGAAAATACAAGAAAGCTCAGCAGGCCAAAGGTAAATAAGAAAAGAGAAAAAAGGAGCTTCTCGGATACTTGGAGACACATTTTAATCACGGAGTAAAGTACATGCTATTGCCTACTGAAACAGTTATAAAAAACAAAAACAAACAATGTATGCCTTTCAACCTCTCTGGTCTCCGTCAGGCTGTATCCTTCCTATACATATCCTATACGGAGGTTGAAACGCGTTGAGCAGAACATCTTGTGCTTCGCCACCAGCTGACTAGCAACACACACACACACACACACACACACACACAATCACACAATCACAATCACCAGTAGGATCAAATCAGAATGACAAGCTATTCACCAACTGTGTGAAATGAGTGGAATGTATGACCAATAGCACTGGTTAATAACGGAACCTTCATCGTCATTCATAATGTCAGTTATATAGATAGATAAGTCATTATTTTGCAGACATTAAAAAAATAATCTGGAAAGGCCTTGCCAATCGAGACTGCACCCAATTCACTAACACTTAGCAAAACCAACTCCCAAATGATTCCCAGCACCCAGAAGAGACTTTGTGCGGTGTACTTTGTGCAGTGGGTTCATTGCTGCAGGACAGATCCTCCTATGTTTTACAGCCATCGGCCACTTAGGCCAGACGTGACAAAACCTGAAAAACACAAGCAACTATTTGCATGAGCAGCTTGTGCTGAAGGGGCTATTTGTTTGTGCGACGCTCTGCTCAAGGCCTTCTTTGTGCCACAGTTAGATTTGCATAATACACTTCTTGGGTAGTGCAGTTGTAGCTCGAGCAACTGGCTGGCAAAAACTGCACAGATTGCTGTTGCAACCCGATCTTAATGAATTTGGCCCTAAATTTCCTCTTTGGGTTTCTGTGCTGTTCTGCCAAGTCGTATGTGGTATGTATTACCTTTAGACATGCAGGGGGTGGTACAGTACTGGTACTGGTATTGTAGGCAGCCAAATCCGTAACGTTTGACTCCTTGACCGCTGCGTCACGCTGGGCTACGTGCGCTGCCAGGACCTGAGGAGGTCATTCGACTCGCCGGACCAGCTGGTCATGGTGATCAGAGCTCCGCCAGAGACCCAGATGCAGGTCTCTGAACCCACCGAGGTACAGTACTTCTTGTCTTTTGTTGTCGTTTTATTTTCATTTTTATTTGAATGAGTTATTCAACTATTATTAATCAATATCTGTCATAATACTCCCCAAAACCAACATTTTAACTTTTCAAAAAGTCTTACCCGCTCTCATTCGAGCAGATAATACCCTCACCTTTTTGTGTTGTAATGATCACAATCCTCCTAGCTAGCTGGCTTTTATACTCAATGGGACTATCCTGGTTAAAAATGGGTAAAATAAAAATAAAATACTAGCTCTTCACAATAGGTGCAAATAGAGAAACATGTTTTGATTGTTTTCAGGGACCATAGTACTACTAAACTATGCATTTTCCTTGTTTTTCTTCCTATGAAACATCGGCCAGTTCTATCTGTCTGCATGTACAGTATGATCACTGTTGGGAGAAAACTTACAGGAAATAAGGAAAGAACAGCCTTATTTTGAGCTGGATGCATTTTGTAGTCCATCTAACAGCTTTTGAAACAATAAGTCAAAGTTTCAAATCTCCCACCCAGAGAGGAGCATGAACTGTAATCCTCGAATTTGAAGTTGAAACATGAAAGTCAGCAAAAACTTGCGAAGGGTTTTTCACACGACGACATGTGTCTCAGGGTTACCAGGTGTCCCTGAAGAGCACGCGGGGTCCCATCGATGTCTTCCTCTGCCCGGAGGACAGCTCGGGCGTGTGCAGCCCGGTGACGGACGGCAGTCCCTCCAAACTCAGCGCCGACCCCACGCTGGCCCCGGCCTCGCCCGCATCGCCCGCTGACCAGCCGCCGCAGCCGGGAGGCGGGAGCTCCGCCGCGGCACAGCAGGAAGTGAGGTCATCGTCGCCGGAGTCCACGTCGTCCACAATCACAGTGGCCTCCCAGCCCGACCCCGCAGGTAAGCATTTGGTCGTTATGAATCTGCCAAGTAGTAGGTGTTACCGGCCGTTCACACCCGGGCGATTTTTTTCAAATGCGCGCGGTCAACAGTCAATGTAAACATGACGAGATTACATACAAAGTCAATGTAAAAAAAAAAAAAAAAAAACTCTCGTAACGGACGGACCGTCTTTTATTGTCACACGAACACCACAATACATGCATGCGGCCACAACACACTCATGCTGACGGTGGCCGGTGAAAAGCGTCCTCTGCATTTAACCCATCCAGGCATGTCCTTTCCTCCGGGGGGCAGGCCAGGAGCAGTGGTCGCTTTTCTCGTACAGCGCCCGGGGACCAACTTCGGATGTTGTCGTCACTGGTCGGATGACGATGACGATCTGATCTTCTGCATGTTTTTAGTGGGGGGGTTATGTACGGAGGAACCCCCTGGGGGGTACGGGGAGAACATGCAAACTCCACACAGAGAGAAAGGCCCTTACGACGAGATAACCCACCTGGGCAGTAGGCACTGAAGATATGGGGGGGAACACAACCACAGTGTCCCCGGCGAGAATCGAACTCAGGACCTTCTAACTGAGGCGACAGCTCTACCACTGAGCCACCGTACCCCCATAAACATGACGAGATTACATACAAAGTCAATGCAAACACGCGAGTAGATGTCATTTCGCCCCGGGCGGTGCGGGTGACGCGAGTTTTCGCGGCAAGTTGACATTTTTAAACTGTCGAAGCTTTTTTCCGTGTCTTTGTGAATGCACAGCTACGCGGTGGTCGTGGTCGGGCATACAGCGATTACATTACTTGCCCACCAACAAGATTGTTTTTCTTTACTGAACCAGGGTTTCCGCGGCGTCTTAAAAAAATCTAAAGTCCAATCATTTGAATTGTAGGCGCTTAAAATGAGATATGTCTTTTTAAATATGAGCGCACTGACCTCTCGTACCTCTCCCGACAGAGTCGTTTCTGGGGGGCGACCCGTTCTCCGGCCTGGGGGCGATGCCCGACTTTAACCTCTCGCCCCTCTCCTCCGCCGACTTCCTGAGCGCCGGCGAGGGCCTCCCGCTCCCGCTGGACGGCTTCATCAACCTGTCCCCGCCGCACAGCCACGACTACCACTTTGGCCTGGAGGAGCACGAGGGCATCAGCGAACTGTTCGACTGTGACTTTGGCGACCTCACGCGGGTTTTGGAGGAGAGCTAGGCGAAGAGGAGGAAGGACCACCACCCCGACTTTGTTTCAGAGTACCATGTTTTCAGAGGGCCCACGAATGATCTCCCTCCTCCATCCCCCCAAACCAAACCCAGCCCCGACTACAAGTCTCCAAACCCCCCGAAATTGTACGGCACAGTACTAGCACTTCTCTCCAGCCATTTAGCCATGTTTAGCAAAAGAGTTTGGCTTTAGCACAGCTATTTAATTTATTTATATGAATGTCTTTTTGGTATTTTGTACCGAGCGAGGTTTTCTTTTCGTTCATTCTAATTTGATTGAATTTGAATTTGATTAGATTCTCATTTGATCTAAATTGATTGTGTGTGTGTGTGTGTGTGTGTGTGTGTTTGTGTTGGGTGTGGACTCGGACTCATAGGGCTGGTTTCCTTAACACACATTTGCCTTAGTCATGGTTTCATAGATAAGCCCAGGCTTTAAACTCAGCTGTTGGGCTTAAGCTACGTATCTGTGAAGGCGGCATTTAGAGTCCAAACCATTAAGTCCCAAAAGCATCTTGGAACTATTGTGCGATTTTCAAACCTACATTATTTTTGTCCAAAAAACTGAAATCAAGAAATAAAATAGTCGATTATATGAACCAAGATGCTTTTGGCTAACTGAACCCTAGCCTGCTAAACCCACCCTGATCATGTGACCTCTCATGCCTCAGTCTGGACTTCCACCCGCCCACATCGATTTCCTGCAATTACAATTTAACCAGACCAATCAGGAACTGCGTCATAGTTGATGATGTAACCAGGCCAATCAGGGACTCAGCTGGCAAAACAGCCATAAGTGCCGTTATTGCAGATTAGACTCAAATATAACAACAATTCAAGAAAATACCTTTCCACCGTTCTTCCGAGTGGATTGGGCACGTTTGATTGGCTGAAGGAGTTGTCCGTCGAGGCAAGTACTCCCGCCCACTGAAATCACTGTGGACTGATGCATAGAGCGTAACAGAATGTGAGGTCACATGATCAGAGTGGTCAGACCAGGCCAACATGGACTCTGCTCTCTCTATTCAAACAAAATGATAAAGGGGATACCTACCTTGATATTTTGAGTTGGCTGGTTTTCTTCACAAAGGCGCTTTTCACATTGTGTGGGGGAAAATGGTTTCTACGCTTGTCCTTTTGGGTATTTGGAGAAAGCATGGTTTGGTTTCAGTGAGCACTGCTAACAAGCTGATATAGAAAATGTAAATCACATTAGACTCTTTATTCAGACAATAGTAATCTACTCGCATACATTTTCATGTTGGCGAGTTTGAGGCAGGACACAGTTTGAGTGTCGTCACACTGTAGGACGCACGCGCTCACTCACCAGCCTGTGCTGGACCATCGTGAGGACGAGGTGTGGCAGGCTGTGCTGGGTCCACTATGCTGGTGGAGATCCATGATGGAGATGATCTCCACCATGGTTCTTCTCCTTCAGCATGTAGCGGTCATACTGCTTCTTCAGAGGGAGAAACTAAGAGCTCCTGGGCGATGCTTTTTTACTGCCCCATCAGGCAACACTGCCTGGAGCTCCAGTCATCTTCCTCCTGGTCCTGATCTTGCACCTCCCGTCTGCTGGCACGGAGCTCAAACTCCTCCTCATCCCCAAACATCTCCGCTGAGATTCCCTCCAGGTAGTCCAACCTCTTCTCTTAACTCCTCATTCGTTTCATCCCGGACCGCCGTTACCGCTTTTGACTGGCACACGTGTGTTCCCAGTGTCCTGAGAAAAGAGGTTAATGTCATTTACATTTTCTATATCACGAGCCTAAAGGACAAATGTGGAAACCTCTCCGTAATGTGGCAAGTGTGAAGTAAAAACTAAACCGTTCAAGTTTAAAATGTTTTGGTATTCTTGTATTGGTGTTCAGGAAACCAGGGAGTAATAGCCTGCTGGAGTTCCGCCAGCGTGTAAAAACTTAATACTGAATATGTTCTCTATTGACCTTTTTCACAGCGCTCATGTTGTGTCTAAAAGGCAGGGTAATTAAACACAGGTGCAACCAAAACATCGACGAGGGTTTCCAACTTACATTCCATTTAGGTTTTTTCCAGTGTTGTGGGCCCTCGTTAATGTTTGGGTTGCACCCGTTTACCCTGCCTTTTAGACACGATGGCCACTGTGAAAAAGGCCCATTAGTTAGCTAGGCGTTTAGCCATAGTCTCAGGTGTGTGTGCAGAGCGGCGCACAGTTGTTTAATCAATGTTTTTTGTTGTTGTTGCAGACAGACTTAACCAAGTGTCAAGTGTTCTAGAGATGCATTGGTGCACACTGCAAAAGTCAGTGGTAGATTTTTTCCACTGATTTCAGATTCAGAAAACATTTTAGGACGGTGATTTTTCAAGTGATCAGTTCAATGGGATCCTGACTTCTAGAAGGCTAATTGAGCCTTATATAATAGACACCCTTCCATTGCTTGTCTTCTGAAAGCGCTCACCGGTGTTGTTGTGTTGTCGTTCAGTTACGCGCATTTAAAATGGCTGCAGGAAGTTAATGTTTCACGCCTTAAATCAACGACTTCTACAAGGTGAATGTGTTTACCTACCTAGGATCTCTTATCTTGGCCCATTCTCACATCAGACTTCATATATCAAGTCATCTCTCGTCACATGATTTGGTTGATTTTCTTTCCCCACTTGTCGATTCAAATGCTCAGCAATAACCAATAGGCTTTTACATGGTTCTCATGTATTCCACGAGATGAAATCCTCTCTTGCAACTTAGGGTCTCTCGTCCGCTTTCAAGCAATTTTGAAACGTCTGCATCATAATTTTTTCCTTATATAAGTTCATGTAAGCTAATGTGTTTTCGCATTCCTCAAGTAGTGTGTGTGTGCATGTGCGCGCGTGTGTGTGAGTTTGTATTTTTGAACGTTGTATTTATTTAAAAAGGTGTTGATAGAAAAAACAAAAAAAGGTACACGTTTTTTCAGCCATTTTCTGGCAGGGAGCGAATTTGCCACCAAAAAGTGGTCCGTTCCCAACGAGGTCACAGATCCAAAACAAATCATGCAACCATTCATGTGTCAGGTAATGGTGTAAGCGTTTCATGTGTCCCGTAAAGGTGTAAAGTTAACCAGAAGATGAATGTGTCACTTAATGATGTATTTCTTTTGTAAATGATCTTTCCCATTCTTTAGTACATTTAATTTTGCCATGTTTTTTTTTGTCATTATGTCAAATGTATCTTCCCTGTTCTATCATCTGCCATTATACACGTGCAATCTTTGGAAATGGGTAATTCTGCCAGTAAGATGACGTTATGACATACATCTTTTGATGACATTTCTAATTTAGACTGACCTTTGAACTTAGGTAGATTTTTCACCAGCTGTCTCGCTGAACCTCGCCCATGTTGCATGGAGCGTTTGCTCGAGTACGGTTGGGCGTCGTGTCGCTGTGGTCGCGCCTTGGCGACGCCTCTGGCTCTCGCTGTGAAAACCGACCTAACTGCATTTCCCCCCCCGCCCCGCCTCGCCTCATCTAGTCTGGAATTGGAACGCCTGCTTAAAAGTTTATGCGGCTCGCCAAGGATCACGACCCCTGTAGCCAATAGGAGAACTCTGTAATTTCGAAAATGCATGGCCATCCATCTTGACGTGCACGGCCTTTAAACTGACGGCGCGCGTTCTGAGGCACATCGATGTGAGGGTTTTCATATAACCCGGAAAATATATTAGAAATAATATTTTCTTCCGTCTGTCTCGTTTGGTTCGACGTTCGCCGGCCGCAGCCGAACTGATCGACATTGCGTCGCTAAATGTGAGATGTCCATTTTGATCTCGTGATCAAAATGATCTGATGATTTGATGATATCAAAAAAGATCTCGTGATCTTTGATATCATGGAATTTGCGTCACGACTTTTTCTTTCTTTCTTTTTCTGCAGGACAAATGCAGTGCCTTATTGGGAGGGGGAACAAGTGTTGATTAATACTCCAATCAGGATTTTTTTGTGGAGAGTGCGTGAAATGTGTTGTTTTTTGTGTGTGTGAAATGTTTCCAGGTATGGGTTTTTGTGTGTGTGTTTTTTTTTAAGTGTTTAGTTTGAAGAGCTTTGTTTAACTCACAGCAGTTGATCTCCAGTTTGTTTTCGACAGACTCCACGATCACGTTCGCACCGGGGTTGGAATCGAATCGCCTTCACCGTCGTTAAAAACGATGCGTACCTTTACCTGTGTCACTGTATGTAGCCCCGCCCCCACTTGACCCATTGTGTCACGACTTCCTGCTCAAACTAGTCTTGACACCGGTTTGACCAGGTGTCAGACTAGATTTATGAGACAGAGGAAGTGTAAACGCAATCGGAACTTGCGATTGTGTTTACACTTCCTTAGTCTCTCAAGCCAGACTGTCTCTTGTGAACACGAAGTTTGTCTTTTTCAGTAGGGGCTTACATTTGACACGGAACACTCGTCAGTGTTTTGGCAAGTGATTTGATATTAAATGATTGCACTGCATTCCCAATTCACTCTTAATGTAAACGCGTGGAAGTGGAAGTGAATTGACGCCGACCCTGACTCAACCGCTGTTCAAAGTGCTTTTAAGGGAAACTAGGGCTTATCCAGCAACTTAACAGTCAAATCACCTCATCTTTAGCTGCTTTCCTTTTCGCCACCTTATTACAAACTTTATTTTTGTTGCTACGTACTGGGTCACTGAGAAGGTTTGTACTTGCAGAATTATCAATGGACTCCAGTATGGCCTTTTGTATTCAATTTCCTTTGAAAGAATAAAAAAATAACTATTTTGATTTGATCCATTAGTTGAAGGTCTTGTGTTCTTCCTGTGATACAAAGGTGATTATTCTTTACCGTAGAAATGGATTATTGCAACACCAAAATGACAAGGATTCCATTTTGCCCCCTGGCATCAGTTTATCCAGTAAAAGATTATTGTACTGAAGAGAACTAGAGCCCAACCGATAATGGGTTTTTGTGGCCGATACCGATATTGGGGAGTAAAAAGAAATTCTGACATCGATATATCGGACGATATTCTTATATATACACATTATATTAGACACTTTTGCAACGATCCCTCAAATATCAAACACTTGACAAAGATATGACTTGACGTGACTTGAGGTATGCAATGTAGGCACGATATTTGACAGTTTAGCAATAAACTTTATTGTCCAAACTGACAGTGCACTGAAACTGAAATTTAAACTTAACAGGGAATTTAATAATTATAAATAACTAGAAATACAAAAACACAGATGGAACAAATAACTTCCGTTAACACAACATGCTGTCTATAACTTTAAAAAATGAAAATAAAAAAATATGGGCCATATCGGGAAATTATATGTTATTATAATTAAATGGTTTAGACATTTTCATTGAAGTGTGAGGATCGTCTTCAAAATGTGATGGGCTGGGACTGTCAGAAATAAGACAGAAATAAATGCAGTCTCATAATGTGCAGCTAGGGGGAGCCATAGTCTGAAATAAAATGTTAGTGTTGACTCTTTGCCAACTCTAAATCTTATGGTGTTATCTTTATCAGCAGTGATGTAATGATGAAGTATGACCTCATAAAGCAAACAACTGCCCTCATAAAAATCAGTTCTGCTCTCAGAATAGCATTTTTCTATAAACAATACATTTTTAATATAGCCTACAGTATGTTTACAGTAAGAGTAAAAAAAAGGACAATTCTTATTTTTCATTACATTAATGAATTATTAAAAATGCAAATCAAGAATAAGAGGGGGGGGAGCAATTGCCATTCTGTGTGTGTGTGTGTGTGTGTGTGTGTGTGTGTGTGTGTGTGTGTGTGTGTGTGTGTGTGTGTGTGTGTGTGTGTGTGTGTGTGTGTGTGTGTGTGTGAATTGAACCCCGGGGCTCTGCGGTGGTAGGCGAGTGTATTTACTCACACTACAGAATATGAATATAGGCTATATGAATACGAATGCAAATATTTAAATTCCTTCCAGAGATTTGTGATGCTGGCGTTTTCCCCCTTACTGTTTGAATGATCTATTGATGGATTGATTGAATGAATAGATAGGGATCGAGGGTAATGACATGTAAGGATGATCGAGGGGAGGGATGGATAGCGCTTAGAGACTGGGGATGATCGCAGGGGGTCGAATGGGTCTGCGTGATGGTTGTCTCGAGGAACCATGCAGGGAATGGAGACTCAGGGTGGGCGGTACTGTCTCACTGATGGGCTCACTTCTTGGCTCCATCGTCGCTGATGGGGACTCAGATCTTGACTCCATCATAACCCCCTGGTTCCTGTACTGAAGGAGAAGAGCAAGTGGGGTTGCCAGACATGCCAGAGAGGGATGGGTTGTGGTAGGCGTGTAATAAGTAGGGTGGAGCCGGAAGTTGAATGTGAGCTTGAGGTGTGGTCTTGTTCCCAAATTGAAATAATAATAAATCATAACTATATTTTGTTATAGGCGTATTCATTTTTTCTCCATTAAAAATATACCTCTTCTCCTATAGTTTTTGATTAGTATTAATTTTTCAAGTTTACTGTGGAAGCTTTAACCGATTCTAACCAGCACTGTCAAGGAGAACAAAAAAGCTGCAGAATAATAGTGAACATATTCTAGGCAGATTCCTTCCAGTCACCATGCTGTCACTCAGCTCCCCGGGCTGCTGTCGGCTCCCCTATAGCCACATAATAGCTACCCTGGTGGAAGTGAAGACAAAGAAAGTTGAGATCTGTATCAGTGTGCAGAGGTGGAGTCACTCTCATACCTTCAGACACAGGTGGCTCTGGCTGTCAGACAGATCATGGACTGCATGAAACCACCAGACACAATGCAACACACCACGAGACACCACAGCACCGGTGAGTCCACTACCTGCTCTGCTCCATAGAGGCAATGAATGGGAGAATGAACTGAACTTGAAATGCAACTCAAACAAGAAAATAAGAACCAATGTATTCTGTGAAAGACGACTTAAAGGAACACTCCGCCCATTTTCAACCAGCTTTGTATCATTAGAACATCAGTAGTATATCAGAAAACTGTAAACTGTTTTGAAGTCTGTCATTTAATTTGACAGTTATTGAGTGTTAAAGTGTGGACCAGTGATGTCACTGGTCCACTAACTCAAATTAATAACTCAACTCAAATAAACTCTCAATAACTGTCAAACTAGATGACGGTTTTGATGTCATTCATCTAGTTTGACAGTTATTGAGAGTTGATTTGAGTTAATGAGTTATTAATTTGAGTTAGTGTGGACCAGTGATGTCACTGGTCCACACTTTAACACTCAATAACTGTCAAATTAAATGACAGACTTCAAAACAGTTTACAGTTTTCTGATATACTACTGATGTTCTAATGATACAAAGCTGGTTGTGTGTGTATGATGTATTCTTAAATTCAGTGGTGTTCCCTGTCAGTTGAGTTTTAAATTGAGAACTTTTTAACGATTTTTATTCAAGAATTTGTGTGTTTCTTCGACCACTGATTCACAACATGAGCGTGTTTTCCCCCCTCACTGGAACATGCTAATGAATCTACACAGGACAGGCAACATACGACGACATGCAACAAACGGACAGGACATACATAGGACAGGCAACACATGAGGACATGCAACAGACGACGAGACACCACAACACCGGTGAGTCCACTACCTGCTCTGCTCCATATAGACAATGAATGAATGAATGAATGAATGAATGAATGAATGGGTCGCTCAGATTGTTTGAGCGCCTATTCTACAGTATACTTCAGTGATACTCAACTTGCGGGCCACATGCGGCCCGCGGGCGCCCCCTGTGTGGCCCGCGATGGAATTGCAATTTTTTTTTTTTTTTCTTTTTTTTTTACAGTGCACCTGAACGCAACATGCAAGATACCCGCTGAATAAGTGTCCAAATGTCATTCTGGCCAATACTCCACTTCTGTTATCGCATTTCAGTCAGGAATATGGAATATCTTTCAATAATCTATGATTTAGCTGCTAAATTGTCAAATACCGCCGTCTGCTTGCTACCCAGGCACTTATGTATGTACTTAACCTAACTAACTTAACCTAACTAACTATCCGGTGTGCACAACATTGTCAGACTAAACTCCGGCTGACACCCCAAAAACCTACAATCCGCTACAGAAAAATGTATATTGTTTGTTTATTAACTGGCCCCTGGCCTTCTATCATTTCACGAAAGTGGCCCCCGGGCAAAGCAAGTTGAGTATCCCTGGTATACTTGGTCTTACCTTACTCAGCCTGATTGCCCCAAATTAAAAGCATAAATATGAAATGCAGTAAGGTTTGGGGAAATGTTTCTTGCTTTTGTGCGGAGCTCTTATGAACAGAAAACTCGCGCTGGAAAAAGTCATTGAATCTGAAATAATATTGTCTCTATTATAGGAACCCTGTCCATGCATTCTTAAATTCAGTGGTGTTCCCTGTCAGTTGAGTTTCAAATTGAGAACCGTTAACGACTTTTATTGAAGGATTTGTGTGTTTCTTCCACCACTGATTCACAACATGAGTGTGTTTCCCCCTCACTGGAACATGCTAATAAATCTAGACGGGACAAACAGGCGTTATGATTGTAAATAGCATAGTAGCATCGTCTGCCAAGTATGTGACCATTAGGCAAGAATGTGAGGCTGGTTTGATGCAGGTATGTGACAGTGACAGAGAGGTCCCACGCACACAGAGCTTTAGTCCATATCCTGTATATTGAGAGGTGACAGAGAACCAGAGGTATATGTTCAACCAACTTTCCAGGACAGCCAAAACAAATAGGTAATCTTTAATATGAAAACTTATACACATGTGGATGACAAAATATGTAATGAACAATATTCAACAATATTCAATATTCAACATTGTGTGACTTAGTGGCTTAGCACTGTTGCCTCACAGCAAGAAGGTCCCGGGTTCGAACCCCGATCCATCCCAGGTCCTTTCTGTGTGGAGTTTGCATGTTCTCCCCGTGCTCGTGTGGGTTTGCTCCGGGTGCTCCGGTTTCCTCCCACCACCTAAAGACATGTATGTTAGGGTTAATACTCCTGTCAGTGCACCTGACCAAGGCACTGGCAAAAAGAACTGGAGTTGGTCCCCGGGCGCTGCACTGCGGCTGCCCACTGCTCCTAGTTCTAGGAAGGTTCCTAGTAGAGGATGGGTCAAATGCAGAGGATGAATTTCCCCATGGGGATAAACGTAACTTAACTTAACTTAACTTAATTCATTGGGGCGGGGGAAATCCCCTGTTCTTTCTTTCTTTCTTTCTTTCTTTCTTTCTTTCTTTCTTTCTTTCTTTCTTTCTTTCTTTCTTATTATTTTATTTCTTATTATTTTGTGTGTGGAAGAAAGTCTGTCATGTAGTTCAGTGTGTTCAGTGTTAAGTGTTTTGGTTTTTGATTAATAACTCTGGATTGGTTTAGAATTCACATGTGCCCTTTTGGCAGTAGAACGAGCTCATCAAGAGCTTTCATTTGATATACAGTATATAACTACAGTATATAACTATAACTAACTATACAGTATATAACTAATTTTCACCCAAAATGTCAGTTACTGTCACTCTGGTCCTCAGTCTGTTGATGTGTCCGTGTTGTACTGTATCTCAGGAGAGGCAAAAGCCAGTTATTCTGCTTATTGTGGACAATTTGTGTGTCAAAATAAAAGCCTACCAGCATCCTACAGTATTTAGATTCAGTTGGGTGCGGGTCTTCACAAGCTGTTTGTTTGTTTGTTTGTTTTATTGGGGGGGGTCTTCGAGGCACAGACAATGACCGTTGCCGACTGAAGTATGTCAACCTCGAGGTCCAGGAAAACCACGTTTCCCACGAGACACTGGGGCTGAGCGGCCGGCAGCTGGTGGTGCGACGCGGGAAGCCGTTCAAGCTCACCCTGCTGTTCCGCAGCCGGGCGTGGAACCCCCACTGTGAGGACCTGCTCCTGGAGGTTTGGCTAGGTACTGCAGCTAGGTGACTGACAGATGATATCTCAGCTGATACTCAATCATCATCATCATCATCCTCAGTATATAAATGGGAGCTGGGGCTCTGTCTGTCTGTTTCTCTGTCTCACTGTCCCACTATCCCACTGTCATAAATCCCAGTGTGACATCATCAGTGATGTCATAAATCCCACTGTGACATCATCAGTGATGTCATAAATCCCACTGTGACATCATCAGTGATGTCATAAATCCCACTGTGACATCAGTGATGTCATAAATCCCACTGTGACATCATCAGTGATGTCATAAGTCCCACTGTGACATCAGTGATGTCATACATCCCACTGTGACATCATCAGTGATGTCATAAATCCCACTGTGACATCATCAGTGATGTCATAAATCCCACTGTGACATCATCAGTGATGTCATAAATGCCACTGGAGACATAATCAGTGATGTCATGAATCTGACATCATCAGTGATGCTGGTCTCATTGGCCACAGAGCAGCCGAGCTGTATAGCGTGCAAGATCCCTAGTATCTTTAAATTTGACAATTCTTATGGAAAAATCGTGTTACAACCATCCCATCTCCCATAATGAAGGTTGTAACTAACTAATAGTTGAAGGTTGTCTGTTTGGAAAATGGAAGTGGATGCACGTTGCTTTCCTCTCCCTCCTTAATGGAGAACTTTGTTGTGGACCAGTGATGTCATTCATGCACCAATGACATCGCTGGTGGTCCACAACAACTTACATTAACTCGACTCAACTCTCAATAACTGTCAAACTAAACGAATGCCTGCAAAACAGTTTACGGCATTCGGATATGTCTGAGATCATGAGCAAAATAAATCAGCATTGTTTTTTGGTGAAGTTCTCCTTTAACTAATGAAGTAAAGCAAGATACTTCACCCACAACGACCTCACTGTGACGTTCAAGAGCTGCTCCTCTTGTATACGTACAACAGTATCAACTAAACCTCCAGTGATTCCTCTCACCGTACAGGCGGCCTATCGGAGAGGATCCCGGTCCATTTCTCCGGGGAGATGTCCGACTCCCTGAGGTGGACGGCCCAGATCTACCCAGGAGACATGCACCGTCACTCGGCCACCGTGCACCTCTGCTCCCCCGCCCTGTCCTCGGTGGCTCTCTACGAGCTGCTGGTCCACATAGAGACGGCATGGGACAAACGCAGCTACGCAGTGGGCAGCTTCGTGCTGCTCTGCAACCCTTGGCTGAGGGGTACGTCTCCCAAGTCAGTCTCAAGTCCCGAGTCAAGTCTCAAGTCTAAACGTAGATTACAAAGTCAAGTCAGATCAGTTTGAGTCTATAGCTTGAGTCTATAGCCTCATAAACAAAATGCCTTTTTACACTAAAGAAAATGTTCTTATCAAAGTAATCCAACATACTTACTTATGTTTTTAAAAATATTTTTTAAATTTGATTACAGTGTTTCAACAGAGTCACCAGAGTCTGATCATTAGATTGCGATCATTCTGTTGTAATCTGTTATTCCACACCCCTGCCAATGCCTTTCAGAGGACGCAGTGTACATGCCCCTGGACGTCCAAATCCAGGAGTATGTCCAGAGTGATTTTGGGTTGGTGTACACGGGCACCCATCTGAACATCGGTAAACGGCCCTGGTCATTTGGTCAGGTGAGTCAGACTGCATGGATGACATCACCAGTGTTGGGCAAGTTACTCAGAGGATGTAATTAGTTACTTACTACTTATTACTTATTTAAAACTTAATAAAATTGCTTTACTTATTACAGTACTTGGTATCAAAAATAATTAGTTACGTTACTCATTAGATTACTATATTACTTTCGCTACCCCCCTTCTGAAAAAGTGACGTACAACCTGTTTAGCCAGCTCAACTGAATCCACTTTATTGGACCAATTAAGCTTACAGGAGGAGTGAGCAATCAGCTAGTCTGACTGGGTGGAAGCAGCATGGTGGACTAAAGCTTAATTTATACTTATTACAAAGTGTCGCTCAGCACATGGTCGCAGACGAAAAAGAAAATGTCGCTCATGGTGTTGCGTTTATACTTCAGTGAACGTTCGCCTCGGCTCAACGGTCACGTGACACTCGAACGCGGTTTTCACCAGAGCGCAACCCCACAGCACTTCCTTTTTCTCAGCATTTGGCAAACTGCAGAAATATTCACTCGACATCGTTACTTTTGTTTTCGCTGCTCAGCTGTATAGACGGTTTTCACGGAATGGTCAGTCCTGCACTTGAATGCTTTTTTTTTCTTTTATGTCCATAGCAAACACTGCAACAGGAAGTGAGCGGGGGTTCAATTTAGAATGTTTTTGTTGTAAAGTTAAAACCGTCTATAAGCAGACAGCCAAGAGAAGAGAGGGAATGGAATGCACAGTGAAACCACCTCGGAGGCAAGACGTAACGTATATAAACGACACACAACTCACCTCAATGTTCACACAATGTTCTTTGTGATTTTCACGAAGTCATACATCAAGGACAGGCTGATAAAAATAGCGGAGACACGTTCATTCATTTCAATCGAGTGAAAACCAAAACAAGGAAATCAAGCTCGTGCCGTCTATATAGCCAATCAGACTTGCGCGACACATCGTGACGTAGTCAGCGACACTAGACATTTCACTAGGTAGCAGACACTGCTGCTCGCCGACACTTGAAAGTGTCGACTCAAGTCCTCATTTCTGTCGGCGACCGTTTCAAAAGTGTCGGCAGACGAAGCATAAATTGGGCTTTAGCTCTCTCATTGGTGCCGACCATTCCAGTCGGTGCCGGATGGAAATCCCACTGCGGCTGCGACCATATTTGGATTTCCTTTCCACGCCCCCCCATGTCTCCCAGCCCCTTTGCTGAGAGAGTCTGGCAAGCGAGACTAGCAATCAGCCAAACTGCAGACTTTATATTTATTTGTTTTCCTACAGGACAACCAAGTCATTATGTTCTGTGAAAGTCAAATGTTATGTGACTGGGAATGCATCATTGCAATATCGGCAGTAGATAAAGCATGATCGTTATGTGAAACGTTTGTGTGTGTGTGTGTGTGTGTGTGTGTGTGTGTGTGTGTGTGTGTGTGTGTGTGTGTGTGTGTGTGTGTGTGTGTGTGTGTGTGTGTGTGTGTGTGTGTGTGTGTGTGTGTGTGTGTGCAGTACGAGCCAGGCGTCCTGGAGGCCTGTCTACAGCTCCTGCAGGTCAGCCCACAGCACTTCAGAGACGAGCAGAAAGACTACGTCCGCCGAGCAGATCCTGTCTACCTCAGCAGGGTGATCTGCGCTATGGTGAGGCCACAACACACACACACACACACGCACGCACGCACGCACGCACGCACACACACACGCACGCACGCACGCACGCACACACACACACACACACACGCACGCACGCACGCACGCACGCACACACGCACGCACACACGCACACACACACACACACACACACACACACACACACACACAGGTGAAAACAGCAAGGAAGGCAGGTGGTAATGTCTCTCCTGTCCCAGGTGAACAGTGCAGATGACCTGGGTCTGTTGGAAGGCAGGTGGTAACATCCCTTCTGTCCCAGGTGAACAGTGCAGATGACCTGGGTGTGTTGGAGGGAAAGTGGGCGGGCTGCTACACAGACAGAGGCGGGGTGCCGCCCACACACTGGAGCGGCAGCGCCGACATCCTCCACCGCTGGCTCTCCTCCAACTGCAGGCCGGTGCGCTACGGACAGTGCTGGGTGTTCGCTGCTGTCCTCTGCACAGGTACGCTGAGGAGAAGTCCAGACTTTGCTTTGTGGAAAGGACGTGTTGAAAGTAAGAAATTCCTCGTCAAAGTCTAAAAATATATCAAATAGAAATGACAATGACTTCTTCAGGGTTCCCCCGGGTCCTTGAAATCCTTGAAAGTTTGTGAATTTGGAGGAAAACAATCAAGGCGTTGTACGTTTTTGAAAATAGATGTGTCATCATCAGATTGCAATCAGATAGTGCTTGACCACATTAGCCTGATTTCATTTAGAAGCCATTTACACCTGGTGTTACATATGCGTTTTGGGTGATCAGATTGCAATCTGATTGCAATCTGATCACCCAAAATGGGTGTCCTCTCAATCCGCATACAGTTGCTCTATGCAGATTGAGAGGATAAATTGCATTTACACTTGTGTTCAATGTGGTCACAATGCATCCCTGACCACCTCCGGAGGTGGTTTGGCCGATCAGATTGCAATCCGTGTTCAATGTGTCTTGGGGGCGTTTACACCTGTACTTTCAAGTGGTCAAGCACAATCTGATTGCGATCTGATGACAGAAAACGCATGTTAATGCCAGGTGTCAATGGCCTCATAGTGTTTGTCTAGTTTTTCTTCTGAGAAGTTGGTAAACATTTTGGATTTTTCACTAAACTTGGGATCCTTTTAGTGTGAATCTGTTTAATCCCAGTTAACCATGCCTCATGCCTGCAGAAAGCCACATTATCCATCTATATTAGCTCCAAAAGCTGAACATTTATGTTCCTAACATTTTATTGCTGGTGTAACGGCGTTGTGTACATGGTACTTTCAGCAACCCGTGTTAAGGGCTTGCCCAGGGGTGGATACGAACCGCCGACCTTCGGCTTGGGAGTCAAAGACACTAACCACTGCACCAAGAGAGTTAGCTCCCTTGGCGGAGCTGATTAACATGCCTTTATACTGGGGGAGTGAGTTTAACCAATCCACTCGCTACTAGGGTTGTCAAAAGTATCGATAGTATCGAAAAAATCAATACTAAAAATTTGAAACGGATACAATACTCATTTGCAACAGGTATTGATAGTATCGAAAAAATCAATACTAAAAATTTGAAACGGATACAATACTAATTTGCAACAGTATCAATATTAGCAGTACCTTCTCTTAATGAAAAATCAATATACCGGTACTACTGATTTCTCCCTCCCTGTCATTGGTGGGTATCTGTTGCTTCAACAAGCTCAAAGTATTCTGATAGGCTGATGACTAGATCAGGTGTAATCTGCTGTGTCAAAGTTGTTAATGAGTTTTATCAGGTCTAGATTATGGAGAAGCGTGCATCTGTCCCTCCATCTGTCTTTGTTTATTTTTTAAAGGCACTGTGTGTAAGATTCTGCACTATTAAATATCCCCAAACCAATAACTTGTATATATAGAGGAGGTATAGTGATTTATTTCTGTGTTTACAACTAAGCCACGCCCCCTCCCTGTGTTGTGATGGCCCTCTGTCCTTCCCCTCTAACAGCCCGAATCAGTTTACATAGAAACCCCTCCCCCGAGAAGCCGACCTAGTGAGCCCCTCCCAGCCCACAGCAGAATTTTGTAGACCAAGATGGCGGAACCCTGATGCGGGCATTCCTGACTTTTACATTCCGTGATCCACCTTATATATGCGGTTTCATACTTTAGCCAAATCGCCGCCGAAAAGAAATATCTCAGACCAGAGTCAACCTTGCCGGTCTGGCTTTCACTAGATGGAGAGCCCTACGAGCAGCTATATCTGGCCTGCAAAGTGACTCGGAGCTGCCGTGTTCTCCTGTACACAGTGGTAAGTAACGTTATCGCGTTTGCATGTCCCATTTCAGTAACGTTACGCATGATAGCGAAATGTACAAGTTGTTATCGATATTGTGAATTTGTTCTGTGAATGTTGTAATCACTTGGCTAACTGTTGCTTTTCACGGCTATTCAAATGACTTTACACTGCTAGTGTAGTGTGTACGAACGACAAGCTAATCAAATCCTGCAGGATTTGATTAGCTTGTCGTCCGTGTATAACTTATACACAGACATTCTGGTGACAAGCTGACATGAATGACATAACGTTACTTCCCATTACAAATTTCGCATGCATTTTCTGTTTATAATTACGTCCAGTTGCTGTCACTATGACGCAGAACGGTATAGTAATGTGTAAACACTTAGAAAGGCCATGGAGAAAAGCTAGCTTCGCTAATGTTAGCAGTTTGTTGTTATCTCACTAAGCAACGTTACATTAGAAAATAGCTGTAACACCGTCCAAACAAATCAAGGTTTGGTAAAAGTATCTAATTCATGACAATGTGGAGGAACCCTGCCTTGATATCTACCAGCTACAAAATAGATGATTCAAATTAATACTAAACACGTTTCCATTTGTCTGATTTTCAAGGTGCCAGTCATCCAGTCATGCAGAAGATGACAAGATAGAAAACAAGTGGACCCACCATTATGATATTTGAGATGGAGAAATTGTGCTTTTATAGCAAACCTGTATAATACATGTTCTATCATCTTTGATGTTTAGATGTTTGCTGTCTGCAATCTTCTGTACACCAATAAAGTTGATATGACTTCATCCATGTCTCTTGGCCACTATTCTACAGTAACATTAGATTTGCCTAAAGCTGAGTGTGTCTAGCTACAGTAGCCTAGTGCCTACCAGTATTTGTGTTTCTGTGTATATATAGCCTACTTTATATAATAGACAGTGTATGTGATGTTTCTCAGTACATTGATTTCACAACTTCGTTTATCAGAAAAAATACTTTATTTGCAAAACTAAAATATGGGCTACACCAGGATGACGTGACCAGTTCCATCAGCTATGCGGTTCTTCAGGATGTCGACAAGATCTGCTATCGTCCTACAGCCGACCTTCCTCTCTGCGACCCTGTCTTGTCCCACTGGTGCTAGCCTGGGCTTCAGGCATACAGCTTGGTTTGCCTGCCTATAAAATACAGCAGTGATTCAAGCGTTTGAAATTAGTTTGAACAACTCTAACAATGAGAAAATACTAGCGTTGCACTATGAATACATTTTGGCCATGTCTTGGTATTAGCAGACGAACAAAAACACAGGCTAAGCTACTCACTGTTGACAGACAGCTGTGGTTAGCTAGCGATGTCCCCAACATTGAATTGAAATCATCCTAATTTAGCTATGTCAACCTGGTTTTAGACAACGTTTTGCCTAACTGTACTTAGCAATAGGGCAGGCTATGCAAAAGGTTAGGTTACAATGTAACCTTTTCAAAATCCATGTAACCATTACATGGATTTTGATCGGTTAGCAGATTATACAAATAAGTCTTACCAAGCGGACTATTGTCAATATCCTAAAGGTTTATGACTATCATGTGAAATTTGTCATTACTCAAGCCAAATACATAGCCGAGATGCATTCGTGCTTGTTTTATGTACTTACGTCTGCAGTAGGTAGGCTATGCACAAAATAGTTGTTTATATCTCCGTTGCTTGGGAGGGAGGGAGGGAGGGAGGTGGGGGAACCAGGAAGTGCTGTGCGCTGGTGGGTGGGATCGAGATTGTTTGGGTAAACAAGTTTTGTTATGGTTTGAAATGGCGACATCTAGTGGACAAAAAAATCACACACAGTGCCTTTAAGCCTCTTGATGTGTTGTTGTCATCCCCCCACGTGGTATCGAAAATGGTATCGAGTATCGATATTTTCCTAGGTATCGGTATCGAAGCAGAAATTCTAGTATCGTGACATCCCTACTCGCTACCACACTGGACTCACGAGGAATCAACGCTGATTCACCTCGGTTACACCGGTTCTCCAAAAATCCTCAGTGCACTGAATTCACTATGAGAGACTTCTGTATTTATCTTAGACACAGTACATTTACGTAACTAGTTTTGGCTATTTATGTTTTGCTGTCTTTTGACGCTTTTGTCTGGATTCACTGGAATTACCGGATCAGTTAATTAATCATTAATTAAAATGATCATGGGTCCAAAAGCACAGTCGTCTCCAACAACAGGTCAAAATCCCCCCACTGACATGATTTTTCCCCCCCAGTGATGAGAGTGTTGGGGATCCCTTCCAGAGTGGTGACGGTTTTCAACGCAGCACATGACACCAATGGGAACCTGAAAATCGAAGAGATTTACTCGACCAAAGGGGAGAAATGTGAGAAAGTGGGCCTGTCAAAGGACAGCATCTGGTTGGTTTCCTGCTACATTCCTTGCTCACAAACCAGAACGATAACACTTCATCTTTGCCATAGCTATCGAGGTGATTCCACAACTTCTAGTCAATCTTTGACTAGAATAGAATTTTATGTTTTGTAGACTCAAGGCACGACAAGTGTATTTGTATAGCACATTTCATACACAGAGAGTGTTACATGGTAAAATTATTATCCAAAAGGTCACACAAATGATGCACTATTGTGAATGAATTCTGTGTGTGTGTGTGTGTGTGTGTGTGTGTGTGTGTGTGTGTGTGTGTGTGCGCGTGTGCGTGCGTGCATACGTGTGCGTGTGTGTGTGTGCGCGTGCGTGCGTGCGTGTGTTTATTATTGATTATTTGAAACTTTCAATCGAACACATTCTTGTCTAACATGAACTCAGATCTGGATTGTTTGTCCATGCAGGAACTTCCATGTGTGGGTGGAGTGCTGGATGAGGAGACCAGACCTGGGTCCCGGGTTTGACGGCTGGCAGGTAGTGGACCCGACTCCGCAGGAGAAGAGTGCGGGTGGGTACCAAGCCTGACCGGCCTCAAGATGGCGCTGTCATTCATTTGTGCTACCTGATGCGTCGCACAGAATTCATGTACGCGTGTTCCTTCTTTGGCTCCACCGGAGGTCATTGGCCGTCGGCTCCATTGGCCTACGGATGCGGATATGGATTGGACTTTTCCAAATGTCAGTACCCCTCCAGGACAACCATGACTGGATATTAATTCAAAATCAAGCATTTTACTGTATCATTTTAGAGCAGGGGTTTTCAACGTCTGAGACTGTGGGCCTCCCCCAGACAAAGCTTCGAAAAAGGCACCCCCCTTACTAGGGGTGGGGGGGAAAATCGATACACCATAGTATCGCGATATTTTGCCTGACGATATTGTATCGATATTTGGACGCCAAGTATCGATATTGCAAAAAAAAAAAAAATGCAGGCCATGCCATGCCAGGCCACCGGGCTGCTATAAACTTTAGTTCCAAAGCCAGCAGTAAACAAACGGTAGCATATTTTCATTTTGTTTTAATAGTAACAGTTTTGTCATAACAGTAATTTACAAATTCCCCAGTTACTGAATGGGCTGCACAAGATGTTTTGTGCAAGTGAAGTGAAGTTGCATTGTTAAAAAACTACCTAAGTACAGTAGTCCACACACACATCCAGTTAAGGTGGACTGTAAGTAGACTGTAACAAACAGTTCAGTTTGTCAGGTGCATGCATCTATGACATGACTTTATGAAAGTTGTTGGTCTGTCTATTTGACAATGTTGCTGCAATAAAATGGTTGAAGTCAGATGTACAGACTGGAAAATTGTTCTTATATAAACCAGATGTTGACAAAGTTTTCCTTTGGGGACATCATTTGCAGTTGAAAAAGTAAGAAATCGCAATATATCGAAATATCGCAATATTCAATATATCGCAATATTCAATATATCGCAATATCGACGATATCGCAATATCGCAATACTATCGTATCGTGACTCAAGTATCGTTTTAGTATCGTACCGTGGGCATCTGGTGATTCCCACCCCTACCCCCTTACTCAATTCCTGGATGCCTATTGGATCATGATTACAGTATATTATTTGATCCCATAGACACTCAACAACTGAGCCAAGATAGCCTGATGTTGCTGTTTGTCATATGCCAGACTACGCCTAATACATAACGAAGGTCTATCTGATGGCATTTATTTGTTTCTGACAGGTGGGAAAAACAGTCAAATTCCCTCAAACGACTATCTCTGAACTAGCTTTAACCAACTCGCATACATTTAGGCTACTCTCCTTTTAATAACTAATGTAATATTTGTTTCACTTCCATTCATTGAGCCTCGGCCTCCCCTGAAACTGCTTGGAGCCCCCCTGGGGAGGCCCGCCTCCCACTTTGAAAACCTCTCTTTTAGAGAATTTCAAAGTTCCTTATACAGTTTATGCTTGAAGTGGCTTCCTTTCTGAAACTGGAGTTATAGTAAAAACACACATTGCTCCATAAGTTCTGACAATGGCTGCATGCAGGACCCTGACTACACACTACCCCAAAATCAAGCATTTTTACTGGATCATTTTAGAGGATTTCATGTTCAAGTCAAATTGACATTGAAATGACTTTTAAGTCTGAAACTTGGGGTGCTTTAAAAACACATTGCACATTTAAAACAGCATTTAAACACATTTAAAAACACATTGCTCAGTCTTTACGCAGACCGATCTTACTTATCTTACTGTCGTGCGTAATCACGCTTGGGGGGTGACTACGCACTTTGACCTCTCGCGATTGCAGCTTGCGAGCGAGTAGTCAAAACACTTGCCTATGCATTCAGTCTCAGTCTCTCTCTCTCTCTCTCTCTCTCTCTCTCTCTCTCTCTCTCTCTCTCTCTGCAGGGATCTTCTGCTGTGGCCCTTGCCCGGTGGTGGCCATCCGGCGAGGCCGCCTGGGCGTCCCGTACGACACCTCGTTCGTCTACGCCTCGGTGGACGCCGACGTGGTCCGGCTGATCGTGCGGCACGGCCTGGTGGTGGGGAAGACCGTGGACACCCAGTTGGTGGGACAGCTGATCTACACCAAGAGCATCGGCTCAGACATACCAGAGAACCTGACGCAGGCTTATAAGAGGAGTAAGAAGGGAGTCTTCTGTCCATAAAGCTTAGCAGAGAGAGAGAGAGATTTACTCACAGACCGTATACAAATATGGACGTAGCCACCTTGACGTCACCCGCAAACTTTGGTATTTTGACTGTCGCCATCTCGGTTATTGGGAGCCAGAAGCAGCTAGCGTGAGACCAGGGGTTTGCCACAGAGCTGCAGCGCCACCTGCTATTGGTCCGCAATCGGCGAGTTGCGCGACCACTGGACAGGTGACCTGTCAATCACACCCCAAAACATAGTTTGCTTTATCGACTATTTTACTCTAAATGGGGTCATAATCCTTTTTTATATAAAAGGGAGCAAGTAGGCAATATCTGTTTTGTGGGCAATATCTGTTTCAATTTTTGTCCCAATGATGATGTCACAATGTCTATGACATCATCAGTGATGTCATCAGTGAGAGCATTATTGACCAAAATCATCTTATGACATCACTGATGATGTCATAGGCACTGATGATGTCATATGCATTGTGACATCATCAGTGCACTGCGCATGCCAATAGTGCAGGCGAGGCCGCACAGCAGCCGAGCTGTGGGCGAGGCCGTGCAGTGGCCGAGCTGCGTGCGGCTTCCTAATCAGACTTATTTTTGCAGCCGGTAGAGTTGCCCCCTGCAGGCCATTGAAAGAATGCAGGTTTAAGGCACTTTCGCATTGACTTCACTTTCCAGAACCAGTTTGCCGTTGGAGTTACTGAGGTTTATGAAAAGATTCACAGAATAATCAGTGAGGATAATGGCACAAATAGTTTAAAATGTTGGTAAGAGTCTGATTGCCTCTGTATAAGATGATCTCCAAATGTTTGATGTATTTTCATCCTTGTCTTTATTTCAGAAGGCCATGCAGCAGCTGCAGCCAGTGGACAACACAGAATGTCCAAAACTCAGTGTCTGTGTAAGAGAGCATGTTTACCCTCTTTGCCCCATGCAAGAAAGTATACACTCCCACAGCAGTTATTATGCACTTCAATATGCAGAGAGAGAGAGAGAGAAAGAGGCTAAGGTAGATGTAGAGAAAGAAAGACAGATACCTGGGGATGTAAGTTAATGAAAGCCCTGCATTGTGTTTATAATGTTTGTTTGTTTTTTGTAGTGTTGATTTGATAGGCTTATGGCTATTCGAAATTGATCAAACATATAAGGTTCGGGGGGAGGTGCCAGGGTCGGGCTCGGGCCCAAAATTCTGACAAGCCGTAGGGCCCAGATCAGGCCTCGGGCCCGAACATGGAGGGCCCGGGCCGGCCTATTCACCTTATGTTCAGACCTTGCAGTGGGCCAAATTCTTCCGAGTCCTCTTAACACTTCCGCTGGCCACGGAGCGAAATATGAAAGAACGTCATGAAGAAGAGAGTTGTTTTTGTAGCGGACAGCGCAGGGTGTAAAACAAAGAACGTAGCCTACTACTTTGAGCTCGGTACACAGCAAGCAAGCGGAGTATCCACTGTTAGCCAGGTCAGATAACGTTATCGTCGACAATGACGAGCACTTTCTTGTACAAAACATACCTTGACTCCAACAAAGAAAGCTTCAGATGGTTTTCTCTCCTCCGAGCGCAGCTCGAGCCACGTACGTCTATAAGACCCGCAGACGTTAACGTAATTCCCTGGAATGCGAGACTTAACGAGCCAGTTACATGGCGTTGCATTCTTAGACATTGTCGTTTGCTTTTATTTGGTATGTTACATACAATTGGCTAAATTATTAGTTAATTCAGAGTTAGATGATATTGGAGCCGCCGGCCATTTTATTTTTAGCCGGAAGTCGTCAAACGACCACACAACCGGGTCAAATGGGCGTGGCTACATAAGGTGAATAGGGTCTAGATTTGAGGCCCGTGCAGGGCTCTAAAGTTAGTGTGCAGAGTCAGACATTCCAGTGCAAGTCATTAATGGACTTTTCTGTTATCTCAGTGGGGGGGAAATAAGCATTTATCTGCTCTATTGGGCCTTTTGCCTTTTTAATTTAGTGTCATTGGATTTTCTCATGACTAAATCACACTCACTTCCATAACAGCAATGGCAGCTTCTTCACATCCTGACCCTTCATTCAGCCCACACAATTCCTCCACACCATTCAGAAGGGAAAGAGGTAAGCTTATTCATTAATACCTGTACAGGTGCGCCACGAAAAAGGATTTCAAATGCCACATTTTAGCACTGTAGCTCATCCCTCTCTCTCTTTCCTTATCTCTCTCTCTCTCACTCTCGTTCTCTCCATTTTCACCTGAAACAAATGTCATCTTTTTGTTATCTGTTTATCTGGCATCTATTTGAAATACACATCTCTGATAGGAAGATATTTGTAGCAGTGTAAGAGAAAATCTTCTCAGTCTCTGATTTTACAGTTTGAACTAGGGCTGGGTTAAAAAAATCGAAGCAAAATTGGTATCATGACTGAAATATCGGTAATCGAATCGGGACCTTGTGTATCGGAACCATATCAAATTGAATTGGCGACACCCAGCCCTAGTTTGAACAGAGATGTTCTGTTCATGTCTTTATTGCCATAACCTTTTTTAAACGCTTTTCCAATTTTGGTCATTAAGCTTTTCTTCTCCAGGAGAAGTGTCACCCAGTTTGGAGGTGTCCATAGAGATAGAGAGGGTGCCGTCGGTAGGTGAGAACATCTGCGTGTGTGTGACCGTGAGGAACCGGGCGAGCCACCGCAGGGTGCTGGTGGAACACCTCAACGCTCAGCTCAAACACTACTACAGCAGCCCACAGCAGAGCTTCTGGAAGACACAGAGAGAGCTGCACATACAGCCGGGTGAAGGTGAGAGAGGGATGGGGGGGTCTCATCAGAAGTTGGTATTAAACCTATATGCCTTAAGTGTAAATTATGTAATGATGTGATTTGTCATTCCTTCCCCACTCCACAGCAGTGGTGACTCTAGAGACCATTTAAAATGAGGGGGCCAGACTGGGGCCCATTGTTTTGTTTGTTTGTTTGTTTGTTTGTTTTTTGGGGGTTGTGTGTGTGTGTGTGTGTGTGTGTGTGTGTGTGTGTGTGTGTGTGTGTGTGTGTGTGTGTGTGTGTGTGTGTGTCTGTGTGTGTGTGTGCGTGCGTGTGTGTGCGTGTGCGTGTGCGTGTGTGTGTGTGTGTGTGTGTGTGTGTGTGTGTGTGTGTGTGTGTGTGTGTAGTGGGACAAAAATGTAAACAAACAGAAACACACACACACATATATATATATATATATATATGTGAGGGCGGCTGTAGCTCAGGAGGTAGAGCGGGTGGTCCACTAATCGCTTTGGATAAAAGAGGTCGGTGGTTTGATTCCCGGCTCCTCCTCTGCATGTCGAAGTGTCCTTGGGCAAGATACTGAACCCCAAATTGCTCTTGATGGTGTGACAGCACCCTGCGTGGTAACCTGCCGCCATCGGTGTATGAATGGGTGAATGAACCTACTGATTGTAAAGCGCTTTTCGATAAAAGCGTTATATAAATGCAGGCGATTCACCATTTACTATATATATATATATATATATATATATATATATATATACACAAAGCAATGGTCTCTCCTGAGTTTTTCTTTTGTTTTTCTGCATAAATAAAGAAAAAAAAAAAGGTAACTCAGCGTTGCTTGGATTAGTAACTGTAATCTAATTACTGTTTTGGAAATTGTGACGCCTTATATTACTTAGTTACTGAAAAAGTAATTAGATTACAGTAACGCGCGACTAAGTAGTGCCTTACTGCACTAACACTGCTCATCACACACATAATACTACCCAACCTAGTCTTGCATGCAGTTTGAAGGTATGAGAACGATTAGCTTAGCTCGATTGCTGGGAGTGTCCAGGAACAAGTAGCAGCTCCTCCTTCACAAAAAACCCATGTCAGTCGAGTGCAACTTGTATCTGCCTCGTGTTGTTCTCACATCAGTTCTTCCTCATCCTTCCTCCTCTCCGCTGGCAGTGTTGACACTCCACCATGCCATCCCTCCCTCTGAATACGAGTCCGTCCTAGCCGGCGAGGACATTGTGAACGTGGCAGTAGTGATAAAGGATGTGAGGACCAAGCAGAGAGTCCTGGCTACAGAGGAGTTCAACATCATCTTACCACAGATAACCATAGAGGTACAGCACATATGGACACATCCTGGGGGCTTAGCAGGCTAAACATGATACTCTGTGCTCTCTTAAAGTCATGGATTTGAATCTGGTCCATGACTTATGTGGCAATGTCTTCCTCTCTGTCTCTTCTCCATCTTTCTCAGCACTTTCATGGGCATCGGTATGGACACTCTCCATACCTAACCTAGCCAAAGTGATCATTTTCCTCTGAAACAGATCTACTATAATAAAGCAGGAATGCTACGCTAAGAGAAGTAAAACAGGTGTATACTGAAAGATTTAGTCTTTATTTCAGACGTGTCTTTAGTGGCATGTATTTTTTTTTGTTTTATTGTCATACAATAAGTCTGAATGACTGCCTGCCTGTATGTCGGTCTATTTTCCCATGGCGCTGGGCCAGCAGGCACTGCCGGGGTCTGAGGATGGGACTGGCAGGACACTCACTCAGTCACTCACTCATGGCCGTGTGGTGAAGCTCCTATTCCCTAGCCGCTAGGGATTAGGGGCCGTAGCTAGAAATACAAAGGTGTTAGAGAGTTGGGATTCGAGAGGGGTGGGTAGGGGGAGTGACTAGAGCGATATAGTTGGGTGGTGGGGGCACTTTGAATGGGGGGGGGCTAGTGAAAGGGGACCGTATTTAGGGATAGGAAGGTGGTAGAGTCGGGATTCAAGTGGTGGGTAAGGGGTGTGGGTGGAGGGGGCATGGTGCCATAAAGCTGAATGGCCACACCACTGTGCCATGGGCTTAAAGGTTTGCGATTGTTATATGTATCACACAACATTGTGTATGCTAACATCTTAGCATGGGGCTACTGTCACTCAACATATGTATGCTAAAGTGCTAACATGTTAGCATGGAGCCTACTGATACTCGACATATGTATGCTAAAGTGCTAACATGTTAGCATGGAGCCTACTGTCACTCGACGTATGCTAAAGTGCTAACATGTTAGCATGGGGCTACTGTCACTCAACATATGTATGCTAAAGTGCTAACATGTCAGCATGGAGCTACTGTCACTCAACATAATGTGCTAAAGTGCTAACATGTTAGCATGGAGCTACTGTCACTCAACATAATGTGCTAAAGTGCTAACATGGAGCAAAGATCTACTGGGGGCACATGGATGAGTTTGGTGTCTGTGTTCCCATAATCAAGAGGACAGTCTCTCAAAAACTCTGTTTTTCTGTTAACTGTGGTTGTCCCACAGCTCCAAGGAGGCGACAGTGTCCAGATGAGGAAGGAGTACACAGTGCAGGTATCCTTCACCAACACCTTCACCAAGGCTCTGACTGGAGCTGTGCTGACTGTGGAGGGATCTGGCTTGTTAGAGGGCAAACACCAGACCAGGTATGTCTGCTTCACATCTGCGTATAGTGACAGTATAAGAAATGTGCATTGATAAGAAACAAATTCCATGTTGAGTAACCACTACTGCTTACTAAAGTTGACTTCTATGGGTTTAGGGAACTATCTGCACCATCTGTTTTTGCTTTGCCTTTTTATTAGATTTACACATTTTTTAAATCATAAAACAAGATCACAAAGTATTGAATTGCATAACAGAAATGATATAGCAACAAAACTTAACAAGGAGGAAAACAGTGACACACAGCAAAAATGATATAGGGGGAAATAAAATGAATAGAAATCGACCTAATACAGAATCAAAGAGAAGGTGAGAGTGTGTAGTCATAGGCTACTAACCTGTTGAGAGTGTGTTGATAATGGAAACAGTGTTGGGGGTAACTCATTACAAAAGTAACATATTACATGTAATATATTACTTTTAGCAGTAACTCAGTAATATAACATTACTTCTAGGATTTCAGTAATATTATACCAGTTACTTTGTCAATTAAATCAAGTTACAATCACTTCCTAATCAAACGGTCTGTTTTTAGGCAAATAACCACTATGGATGACAATAACAAAGGAAAAGGATAACATTTAGAATTTTGGATTGTTTACACTGACTTCAAGGCGGTTGACTTTTTCTATTCCGGATGTTCCGGGGCGGCGATGTCATTCTGCTACTGCTGTTGTTTTGGTAAAAGTAATGCAAAAGTAGTGTAATAAGTAACAAGTTACTCTACACAGACAGGAATATTGTAAAGTAACTTATTACTTCCAAATGAAAGTAACTAGTAATATGTAGTATATTACATTTTGAAAGTAACTTGCCCAACACTGTTAGCAAACATAACTTAGAGCAGCATGTTGCATGCATACAAAGAGGGTTCAGGTTTATGCGTTGTCTTATAATCAGAAAATATTTAGCGATATTTGCCCCCTTTGTACCATGGAAACTAAAATGGGAAACACCTACATTAGTAGGGTCATCTGTGGCACTTCTGTGACCGTGGAGAGCGAAGGTCCGTTTCTCAATGGATTTGTCATCTAGGAGGGTTAATAAACAAATTTAGCCGGGGTGTATTTTTAAAAAAGGCGGGGAAAATATTTGAGAGACCAAAATCCAAAATGTCAGTCGTGGAAATGAACTTTTTAATGGTTTGACCTACAATGATGCACAATACATGGTTTCAGAGCTTATTCTGGTCAAGGAATACATATTTGGTGTTTATATAATGATTTTACTTATTTTTTACCTTCAAATCCAAGATGGCTGCCAATTTTGAGCTCTAAAAGGCAGTTTTTTCAAAATCGTCATAGAGCCTTCATATTAGGCTTGAATGACAGGTCTTCTCATGATGAGTTGAATAATATACAGTATAAGTACACAGAAGTAATCTCTGAGGTCATTAAAGTCAATGTTTGTGTGTAAACAACAGTTGCTGATTTGCGGTTTCCCATTAAATAGGGTAGGCTACTGAGAATATGGTGTCCAGTTCATCCCATCACATTTTCATAATGAACCAAAAACAATTTTGCACTATAGCCTAACATAAAATAATATTCTGTATGCAAAGCTAGCAAGGTTAGTTGCTTGAGCTGAATTTAAAGGTCAACTCAAAACAAACAATGAAATTAACTTTGAAATTAAAACTGAATCCTAGGCTACTAAATTTCATCAGCACACAGTAAAGGAAACTTGTCTTTGAACTCAGCTGACTGTCTAGTCCTAATCCCTGTTGTGCAATGTCCCTTCTCAGTGAAGTTTTAGTTTTTGTTAAGAGTATGGACTTTTAATCTTGACCTTGTTGGTAGGCAACGGCCCTTTTTCAGTCAAGCATTTTCAGATTAGCAGTCAGTCTGTGAAGCAGTCAGTGTCAGCACTTGCGCGAGCTCGCTTTTTCTCTAACTAATGTTAACATTACACACTTTAACACGTTCACTGCCATTGACGAGATATCTCGGCTTACAAAATCCAACGGTTGACTGCCAATGACGAGATATCTCGGCTTAAAAAAAAAAAAAAAAATTGACGGTGGGACGTGGATCCAACCCTTTTACGTCTCCTATACAAATATTGGAGGTATTGAATGTGTATAATCTATTTTACCGACCCACTGAGTGGCGACATGTCTCTCCAAAGTAGAAAGAGGCAAGCCAAAACTGCAGTGAAAAGCGCGAGGAAGCCGTTCTCATACTGTAAAATGGATGGCGAAAACGCTTTCGCTTTCGCACTGACGCACAGCGGTGGCAATGGTGGGGGGTTCCAAGAATAGACTGGGTGCACACTTTGAAACACGCAGCATAAATAAGCGCAGAATCGCAAGAGCTTCATCAGAGCTCTCAACCGAAACGCCAAGAAACGAGCGAGCCCCATCCAGCGAGCCCCATCCAGACTGCCAGGCAGCAGCCAGGCAGCAGCAACTCGTTTGTGACAGACCCGCTGCAGAGCCAAGGAGGGCGGAGGAGAACGCCCACGGAGGGAGGAGTTTGAAGCAGAGGGGGGTTTCCTGCTGTTATGGAGGAAATTACTGTTCAAAACTATTGTTTAGATGTCTGACGTCTTACTGATGCCAAAAATGAATGGTTAAAGTGACTGTTCTATCGAATTTCACAAAAAGCCGTTTATCTCAGAATAAATTTTCAGACGCTGAAACCATGCTGTATTCAACTGCTAATGCTTACATAACTACTAACTCTACAAACTAACTCTTTTAGACAGAGAAAGCACACATTCTATTAGTTCTTTTGAGATATTGTGTGTTCACAAAATCCTAACAGAAACGAATCCTCGGCTCTTGAAAGATGAGCCAGAATCCTCAAAAAAAAACCTTGGCAGAAGCTAACTACAGTATTGAAAAACGGCTGGCAGTGAATGTGTTAAGACACTTTGTTTGAGGATATAAAAGGAGGTACGGTGGTGTAGTGGTAAGCACTATCGCCTCACAGCTCGAAGGTCGTGGGTTCGATTCCCACCTGGGACGATGTGAACGCTGAAGGAATGCGTGCCCGTCCGCATGTCCTCGGGTGCCCACCGCCCGGGTGGGGTCGTCAAAAGGGCCTTTCTGTGTGGAGTTTGCATGTTCTCCCCGTGCCTCCCGGGGGTTTCCTTCATATAGGAACCCCCTTCACCAAAAACATGCAATATCCTGGTTGCTAATGTGGTTCCTCCTCTGGTCGTTAAGGGCGCCTGTTCAGAGGGAGGGGAACTGGTTGGAATAGTGTGAACCTCCCACGTGCTATGTCCTACCGGTGAAGCTTCCCCTGTCAGGTGAAAAGAAGCGGCTGGCTAACTGCCCATGTCTCGGAGGAAGCATGGAGCCAGTTTCGGCTCTCCCCAGATCGGCAGAGGGTGGAGTAGCAACCAGGATAAAGAAATTATGTTAGCACTAATGGGGGATAAACATGGGATAAAAAATCGGGGGGGGAATATATAAAAGAAAACTTTGTTTGAGGTTATCAACGTTATTCACTAGTCTAAAGATAGTTCTACCATCAAGAACATATAAAACAAAAGCAAAAACAATTTTTATTTGCAGAAGTCATCATTGATATTTGGTGTTAGCTAATGTTAGGTAACGTTATTATTTTTAGCTAAAGTTAATGTTATCTGTCTCCACAATTCTGTCAACTGACATATGCATTTGCTTTTGAAAATAAACAGCGTATAACAGCAATATAATATAACAGTAATATAATAGCGAGTTGCTTTCCCTCCCAATGAAAGACAAAGCACACAATGTCCTATGAATGTGTCCTAAAATGTGACAAGCCTTGCAAGCCCACCGATACAATAAATCAAGGCAAATGGGACAGCTTACAATTAAAAGCCCAAGACTGGTCAGGACTTGATAAATTTGATGATGTTTACACCACCACCTCATGGGAAGATGGGGCAACAAATCGGTACATGCATTCGTCATGTTATATTTCTATTTAATCTTCAGTTATGCTTAAGCAAGCCAGGCTGTTTATTTTCAAAAGCAAATGCATATGTCAGTTGACAGAAGTGTGGAGACAGATAACATTAACTTTAGCTAAAAATAATAACGTTACCTAACGTTAGCTAACACCAAATATCAATGATGACTTCTGCAAATAAAAATTGTTTTTGCTTTTGTTTTATATGTTCTTGATGGTAGAACTATCTTTAGTCTAGTGAATAACGTTGATATCCTCAAACAAAGTGTCTTAAAGTGTGTAATGTTAACATTAGTTAGAGAAAAAGCGAGCTCGTGCAAGTGCTGACACTGACTGCTTCACAGACTGACTGAGCTAATCTGAAAATGCTTGACTGAAAAAGGGCCGTTGCCTACCAACAAGGTCAAGATTAAAAGTCCATACTCTTAACAAAAACTAAAACTTCACTGAAAAGGGACATTGCACAACAGGGATTAGGACTAGACAGTCAGCTGAGTTCAAAGACAAGTTTCCTTTACTGTGTGCTGATGAAATTTAGTAGCCTAGGATTCAGTTTTAATTTCAAAGTTAATTTCATTGTTTGTTTTGAGTTGACCTTTAAATTCAGCTCAAGCAACTAACCTTGCTAGCTTTGTATACAGAATACTATTTTATGTTAGGCTATAGTGCAAAATTGTTTTTGGTTCATTATGAAAATGTGATGGGATGAACTGGACACCATATTCTCAGTAGCCTACCCTATTTAATGGGAAACCGCAAATCAGCAACTGTTGTTTACACGCAAACATTGACTTTATTGACCTCAGAGATTACTTCTGTGTACTTATACTGTATATTATTCAACTCATCATGAGAAGACCTGTCATTCAAGCCTAATATGAAGGCTCTATGACGATTTTGAAAAAAACTGCCTCAAAATTGGCAGCCATCTTGGATTTGAAGGTCAAAAATAGGTCAAATCATTATATAAACACCAAATATGTATTCCTTGACCAGAATAAGCTCTGAAACCATGTATTGTGCATCATTGTAGGTCAAAGCATTAAAAAGTTCATTTCCACAGCAGCCATTTTGGATTTTGGTCTCTCAAATATTTTCCCCGCCTTTTTTAAAAATACACCCCGGCTAAATTTGTTTATTAACTCTCCTAGATGACAAATCCATTGAGAAACGGACCTTCGCTCTCCACGGTCACGGAAGTGCCACAGATGACCCTACTACATGGCCAGTCCTGCAATCTGGGAATCCATTGGTTAAAAATATTCCATGCAAATTGAAAATCTGTCTTGGGAGATTACGAATCGTGTGATATCACCATACTCATTGTCATTCGCATAAAAGAAAAGGTGCAAGGATTTATAGTTAAAGGTACATTTTCACAATAATAGAAGGTTTACTTTGTAGGACTTTTACCACAAGGTTTCATAGCGTCCGTCCAGGTGTAACAGAGTGAATTGTCTCCCCGCTGAATGAGTTTGGCTGAGGACAGTCAACCGTGTCCCCTGGTCACATTCCAACGCTGTCAGTCAAACACTGCTTTCCATCTGAGCACTGAATGAAACAACATGTGTTTTGTGGTCCAAGTATCTGAGGAATGTGGTCCGGGAATGTCGTCGAGCACGCTGATGTTTTTACAAATGCTGGCACAGAACATTGTCACATCTGTCTGCTTGTGTGGTTCAGATGGCAGAGCAAGGCACTACAGCACAGCCAGAGTTAGGGGTTCAATTCCCGCGTGGCTGCCCATGCTAAAGGAGTGTAGTGTGCGCTCGTGGTGCTGTGACCTGTGAAGCAGGCTGCGGGGATGAGCTCTGTCGTTGGCTCCGACCAATTCAGTCGGAAGGGAAGTCCCTTTCCGCTCCCTGTGTGTCTGCTGCTCTCAACAACGCTAGCTAGCAAGCTAGCAACCTGCACGCTGAAAATGGCAGGTTTTGATGCAGATGTGGATTGTGCAGGCCTGGCTTGGTACTTTTGGTGGATGGTTGTAAAGATAACGGAGCATTTTGCGCGCATTTTCTCTTTTCTGCTTATTTTTCTTTCTGTGTAGGTGTGTGTGTGTGTGTGTGTGTGTGTGTGTGTGTGTGTGTGTTTTCTCACTGCAAATCACACAGATGACTTATTAAGCACCAGGAAAATAAAATGTAATAGCTTTGTGTCAGTACAGTTGTAACTCAGTTATTTTCTTTAGCTTTCATTCTCCATGTCACAGTGTGTGTATGTGCGCGTGCGTGTGTGCACGGCACGTGCCTGTGTGTGTGTGTGTGTGTGTGTGTGTGTGTGTGTGTGTGTGTGTTTGCGTGCGCTCGTGTAGAAAAGATATCACATGTCTCGTGTCCCTTGCAGGACGCTCCTGCTGCAGCCAGGCCACAGCATGGAGAAGAAGGTGTCCATCATGGCTGCCTCGCCCGGGACTAAACTGCTGGTGGCCAGTCTGTCCCACAGCAGCAGCCCCTCTGCCCTCACCACCTGCTTCCACAGAGTCTCTGTCCTGACCAATCAAAGCTGCCACTAACTGACACTTTTTCTTTTGCTAATATAAAGCATCTTATGCGCTATATATAATAAATGAATTATTATTATTATTATTATTATTATTATTATTATTATTATTATTATTATTATTATTATTATTTTTACAGTACACTGGATAGTTTTTATACCTCAAAAATTCTAATGATTCAGTGCTGAAGCAATATTAAAACCATTATGGGACACTTAAAACCCAGACTAAGTGAAATCCTCCCACAGCACACAGCAGTGATTTCTCTGGTCAGCTGTCTCTAGCAATAATAATAATAAGCACATGTTGCAAAAGCAAAAACAAAATCACAGAATACATGAATACATGTGGACACCATGAGCAGGTGCCGTCACAGGCTGGGAAGAATAATTATAGACTTGATGAATGACTCCCAGATCAGTTGCAAGAGGCAATTGGAAGGTTCAAGCCCAAGTTGGCAAATTATATGTTGAAATGTTCAATACATCTAATCACACTGTGTGTCTCTGTCAGTCATTGCTCCTCTTTGTCCTGTGACGTGTAGTGGATTTGGAATTGATAGACCTATCACATGCAGGGTCTTTGCCATTGCTTAGAGTTTTGTGAGTTGTTGACACCCCTGTTCAGATTGCAAGTCAAAGCTGGTTCACTGTAGATAGAAATGGTAATACTGTAGCTCAGTAACACCACTGGGTGGCAGCATTGGTGTATCCTAAATAAACTCCCATCCAACTTGAGTCTTGAGTCAACTTGTGTGTGTGTGTGTGTGTGTGTGTGTGTGTGTGTGTGTGTGTGTGTGTGTGTGTGTGTGTGTGTGTGTGTGTGTGTGTGTGTGTGTGTGTGTGTGTGTGTGTGTGTGTGTGTGTGTGTGTGTGTGCGTGCGTGCGTGCGTGCGTGCGTGCGTGCGTGCGTGCGTGCGTGCGTGTGTGGTGTGTGTGTGTGTGTGTGTGTGTGTCTGTGTGTACGACATGGAAGTGAAAGGAAAGAGCCAGCTGCTGCCTTCAGGTGCTGCACGTAAACTCTACAGCTGCTAAGTTAGTGTCGGGTGAAAACATTCAGAAACCACCATGTTTCTGGATTAATCCTCATGAAGACCATTTAAAAGGTGTTTTCGAGGTTTTCATGTCAACAGAAGTGAAGTTATGGAATATTACAGTAATCATAAGTGCTATGCGTTTATAATCAATGATGGTCTGTAAATATGGACAGAGCTTCATAATCAATTACACCGATACTATGATAAATATAGAACTACTAAATATGTAATGATGACATGGGAGACTTTTCCCAAGGATCTTTCATGTGATGCTGACACAACACAAACAAACATAAGGAGAGTCTCAGCTACAATAACAAAGTGATAGAGTGCTTCCCAAAGATTTATTGTAGGAAAAGACATCTCACTCCAGTAGATATATGAGAATCTAACACTCAGAAAACCTTAAAGCAGATAACATCTTGAAGCAGTTGATGTGATTTCACAGATGAAGTTAAAGGAGAGAAGCCTTTCATCTGACTCAGTTTGAGGAAGTTAGTCGCTGGGAAAGAATCATGTCACACAGGAAGGCGAAGCCTCAAGTCACAAATACATTCGACTTGAGTGACACTCAGATACACGTCATGTGACATACATGTGCTGTATGTCATGCTACATATGTGTGCTGTATGTCATGCTACATATCTCAGTACATACACTATGTGCCGTACATCACATTGTCTCACACATTTTCACTGCCAACTCCGTCAGGACTTTTCCCCCAAATTTCTTCTACGTCTACTTTTTGAGAATTCATCAAATAAGACCCTAAATTACATAGTTGGAAGGTCTTGGTGCATTTTGCTTGCCAGGGTCTTTATGTTCCTCCACCAATTTGAAAATGTTGCTGCATTTGGTTATGATTAGGCAACTAAAACAAGTTGGTTAAGGCAGTGGTTCTCAAATTTGTTCACATGAGGGAGCCCTAAACTGACAAAGATTAGACCACGGACCCCCATTTGATAGGATTTTGTCCCATGGTCCCCCATATGATAAGATTGATGCTTTTAGATGTTTTATTACAGAAAGTGTATAAAACCCATGACCAAAATAGTAATTGTGTTATTTATTAATGGAATTATAGGGAAAATAAATGACCCCTCTTTTGCCTGGGGACACCCTGGAGCCCCCTCAAGGACCCCTGGGGGTCCCCAGACCCCCATTTGAGAACCACTGGGTTAAGGTTAGGGTTATGGTTTGGGTTAAGTATGTGCCATACATCATGTATATCACATTAGTACAGCACATAGACAACAGTATATGTATATCACCAAACATGTATGTGCTGTAGATCATGTGTCACAGCATATGTGCAGTGTATCACAGAAGGCTTGAAGCAGAAACAGCGGCTCCTCCTATCCAGCAGGTGGCAGCACTGAAAACAAAAGAAAGCAGGTTGAGTTCCCCGCTGACTTTCTCTTCCAGGAGACCAACAACAGGACTCCTACTATCAATGATTCCTACCTCAGTTAGTGGGAACCAGAACCCGACCTGATTTAAAACAAGAGAAGAAGAGACTGCTGTTATTTAGTCATTATTATGTTATTGTTCTGTGAAGTCTGAAGAGTCTGAACTGGTCTCAAGTGATCTGAACTGGTCTCAAGTGATCTGAACTGGTCTCAAGTGATCTGAACTGGTCTGAAGTGTCTAAAGTCTGAAGTAGTCTGAAGTGGTCTAGTGCAGTAGTTTTTCACATGAAGGACCCCTAAACTGACAAAGATTAGACCACAGACCTCCATTTGATAGGATTTTGTCCCACGGTCCCCCATAAGATAATAAGATTGATGCTTTTAGATGTTTTATTACAGAAAGTGTATAAAACCCATGAACAAAATAGTCATTGTGTTACTTATGAATGGAATTATAGCACAAACAAATGACCCCCCTTTTGGCTGGGGACCCCCTGGAACCCCCTCAAGGACCCCTGGGTGTCCCCGGACCCCCATTTGAGAACCACTGGTCTAGTGGACTGACCTTGGGCCTTCCTCCTGTAGAAGATGAATCCAGCCAGAGGTAAGATGAGACCCAGAGCCAGTCCTGAGGCTCCGATGGCCATCTTGTTTCTCTTAGACTCAGGCATGGAGGGATCTGTGGAGACATTGAGATGGTTGATTTCAGACAGTCCAGTGTAACTCAATCTGACTGGCTTGTTCAAGGAGGTGTCTTTTAGCTGGTGACTGTGTGGACACGGCTCAGTAACATGATTCACTTTTATTACTATGATGACTTCACACCTCAGCCCCACAACGGCAATACTGTTATTTTTTATTTTGTCAAATAAAAGCACAGATTCAGAAAGTATGTCCAAGACTACTAATGATAAATGGACCTACTAACAACATACTCCTAAATTTCTTTATAATAACATAATTTATAGCTCAAGTACTCACACATTCCACTAGAGGGACAAGAGGTGGATTGATAACTTTATCTGTAGTCAAATTATATGAAGAGGGCTGTATTTTACAGGGCAATAGTATCGTGGAACAGTCTTCCAGGTGTTCGTTACATCAAAGGAAAGGCTGGTTTTAAAAGGAAACTTAGACTCCACATACACTCATACATACATACATACATACATACATACATACATACATACATAC
>NC_139637.1:11228764-11243764 GCF_964638095.1 Poromitra crassiceps
AACTGCAGTAGTATTACACAGAAACAGTACTAACAATAATAATACTCCATAGTTGCAGCATCAGTGTTTTGCCCACAGATGGCGTCACTGAGCTCAGTCTGGTTCAGAGTTTATCGACTGAAAACTTTATACGAACCAGAATCAGAATCACTTTTATCGCCACAATATGCAAAATTACATAGGGAATTTGTCTTTAATGACACATTTCATTTTAATTTGAAAGACATTTGATATGGGTAATAAACATTTAATCTTCCTGTAATCACATTTACATTTTTCTTTCAAGTGAATATTTCCATAGATGCATACAGACTGGAGAGACTTCAATGACTTCAATGAAATACTTCAATGTGGTGAATTGTAGAGTACATTTAATGATGACTGATCATCAATAGATAAACTGTAAACCAATACAGATGTTTAATCGAAGGTTGAAAGCACATACACACATAGGACTATTTCATATAGACTGCATCTACATGTGTGTGTGTGTGTGTGTGTGTGTGTGTGTGTGTGTGTGTGTGTGTGTGTGTGTGTATGTGGGGGGGGTTCAGTTCTACTCAAAACAGTAAAAACACTCAAATCTGACAGAAAGGTTTGTAAGTGGGGAAATGTTGTTTTCTTCTAATTAAATAATTGACAAAGATGTAGAATGAAAGTAGTTGATGAGGTTTGATGTGTTTATTGTAGAGAGCAGCAGCTCACCTGTCTTAGACAGAACAGCTTGGTAGTCAGCGTCAACGTTGTGTTTGCAGAAGTTGTACTTGCTCTGCTTTCTGTAGCTGATCTCTGCAGGATTGTTGTTCCAGTACTCTGCTTGCTTCACCCCAAACTCAGTGTAGCCGACAAACTTCCCCACACTGCTGCTGAACCTGGTGATCTCATCCTTGTTGTAATACGTAGAGCAAATGTACTCTATGTCCTTCAGCTCAGTGGAGTTGAACACACAACGCATCACATCATAAATCTCAAATCCATCTGGAGATCAAAGACAAACTCTGTTTAGTTTCACAGATATAAATATAATTTATATTCCAACTGAAGAGTATTATCTCTGAGCTAGTTATTGATCAGTTCAGATATTGATGTATTGATCCTACCTGCTCCATACAGACTGATGAAGAAGAGGGAGAAGAGCAGAACAGATGAAGCCATGTCCCTTTGTTGAGTTCACTAAGTGACAGACTCAACCCGAGTCTTGCTATAAAAACCAATGTAGGAGCCACACACTGGTCACATGACCAGCATCACCTGTTGCCAGGCAGACAGTCCTGCCTAAAGGCTGCTGGTGGCAGAGAGTAGCCTGGTATCCAGACCCATATGAATCACAGTTGTCACACTTTTCATATAGGTCTGGACCTTTGTGCCCATCCACTGTTTATTCAGGAGGACAGATAGCCTACTGTTGGGGATACCTGATTGGCTGGACGATGTAGGTGGTGGGACCTTATTAAATAATTAATCTAACGTGATCTAACGTTACCAATAATAAGTTAACTAAGTTAAGTTAGTTAGTTATCATTTATTTCCTTTATTTATCCCCATGGGGAAATTCATAATGCATTGCAGAGTGCTGCTAGGTAGCTATGTGTCAGTATTAAAATGCCACTGACCAGTTCTATATAACTGCCAACCATTTCAAGCCACGCTCTTTCCATAAAGCCCACCAGCTTTGATATCTGTGGCTAGTTGTCGATATTTATAACAATATTATGGCTCTAAAATACTGTGATGAAATGCGGGGGAGGGACTCTCTCTCGGTGCAGACATTAGCGGGGAGGAGCCCTCACGTACCGGGAGAACTGATTGCGCTGATGACTCTCACCTGTGTTGGGTGGGGGGGGAGAAAACGCCGAGACAATAAAGACAGACAGTATGCGGGCGTCCTGCGCGTGAGACTGAACTGAACTGCCCGTGTCAGTCACTGAGGCTGGAACATTCCTGGGGGGAGGGTGCTGTTCGCAACTTGTAGTGTTGCCGGCAGTGAAGACAGCAGACAGGCAAGTGTTTCGGTCCCCTGATAGGGAGGAGAGGCCAGACTCTCCTTAGACAGAAAGGAACTGGGAACTAGGGCCACTCACACCGGCAGCGCTATAGCTGGTACGCCTCCGCACGCCATTCCACCAACAAGCCGTCCCGTTTCTACACGGCTACAGCAGCGAGCTTCTCTACTGGACAGTCCCATGTTCGATCCCCACGGGGGGGGTCTTGTCAGCCCAGGGCGAGCTAAGTTTTAATTCACCCAAGACTTTAATGTTCAAATGTTGTTTTGTTTGTTTGCTTTGTTTATTTGTTGGTTTGGTTAATTGTTTATTTGTTTATTTGCTTATTCGTTTCTACTGCTCATGTCATTCCAGCAGGAGCTCATTTGGGCTCTCTGCCTCCCAGTATTAGTGAACGTGGGTTAGAGCCAGCCCATAGTTTGGAGTGGTCCTGCTTAAATTGCGTGCAGGGGTTTGCTGTGCTCCTTGTTGATTGCCATACTCGTTTTGATACTGTTTTATTGCATGCAGGGGTTTGCTGTGCTCCTTGTTGATTGCCATACTCGTTTTGATACTGTTATTGTGTGCAGTGGTTTGCTGTGCTCCTTGTTGATTGCCATACTCTTTTTGATACTGTTTTATTGTGTGCAGTGGTTTGCTGTGCTCCTTGTTGATTGCCATACTCTTTTTGATACTGTTTTATTGTGTGCAGTGGTTTGCTGTGCTCCTTGTTGATGGCCCTACATTTTTATACGGTTCTATAATGTGCAGTGGGTTGCCGTGCTTTGTACTGTGTGCAGTGTTCTGATAGGCTGTGTCATCTTAACTCACGGGCAGTACTGGTTATTGGGAGGAAGGGGGGCCGCTGGGCTTACTGAGAGTTGACCTCTGGGTGGGGACTTTTGTTGGGGTGTTTTAATTAATTAGTGCCTTAATAAAAACTATATTATTGTACCGTTATCTGTTTCCGGCTTGCATTCTCTTCATCTGACACCGGACCAGACCGGGTAAAAAAAGGTGGTGGCAGCATTACGCTATCTTGACAATATAACAAACCAGGTTTATTACACTGGTGGCAGCGGTGGGATACAGATAAAATAAAAATGTCAGACGAAGAGAATGTTTTGGCCCAGCAGGCAGAGCTGGGTGCACAGCTGATAAATGAAAACCCCCCTTTAGCTTCAGGTTCTGGTAGTATGGCTGCCCCGATAATGCCAGCCAGGTCAATTTCTCGCCCAGTGTTTATGCCAGCCGTTTTTACTGGGGTGGGTCGGGACTGGTCTGACTGGGTGGAACAATTCGAGCTAGCTGCTTATGTGAATGGCTGGGGTGAGTCCGTGAAACTCCAATTTATGTCCCTGTTGTTGTCCGGGCATGCTCGTGATATGTATAATGGGATTTCTGTTGACGATAGAGAGAATTATGCCCGCTGAAAGTAGCTATGACCAGATGTCTGGAACCTTGTCATAGCGATGAGTGGAGTAGGGTTGCTTTTGCAGAAAGGAGGAGGTTGCCTAATGAGACTGCTCAGGAGTTTGGAAATGCTCTGCGTAGACTGGTGGCTAAAGCTTACCCCACTGTAGATGACCAGACCCGAGACATGTTGGCCAGAGATCAATTTGTGACCTATTTTACGACAGGAGACTTCCGCATTAGCCTTCGGGCAGCAAAACCTAAAACACTAGAGTCTGCAATCCATTTGGCTGTTGAAATGGAGCTCCTTAGGAGCCTGGAACAAGCCCCCACTGTCCCTGATGCTAGAGTAAGGGAGGTCACAGAAAGCACTAATAGAACTGATGGACGTTTTGAGGCTTTATTAGGAGCAGTAGAGGGTTTACGCCAGGAGGTCAAGTCCATACAGTCTGCAGTACAGGTATTACAAAGGCCTCCTCAGACAGCAGGTTCTCCCAGTTTCTCCTCCAGTTTCCCCAGGAACTCCCAGATGCCCCCTAGGACACCAGGCCCTCACAGTTTCTCCTCAAGTTTTCCAAGGGACCCCCAAATGCCTCCTAGGACACCAGGCTCGCCTAATTTTTCCTCAAGTTACTATAGGAACCCCAATGTCGACTCTGGGGCGCCCCCTAGTGATATCCCCAGGCGTATTCCTCGCAACCAGACTGGTACATGTTGGGAGTGTGGGTGTGACAGACACCTGCGTCGTGACTGCCCTTATGTGCAGGGAAACTAGAGGGGGTGGGTACAGCAGGCCAATTGCCTGCCCCCTCATTTGTGACTCAGACTGTGGCCTCTACTAATAGAAAGGGCAGCCATGTTGCTGCCAAAGTGGGAGGGATGGATTTCTTGGTACTAGTGGATAGTGGAGCGGATCGGTCAGTCATCCCCAAGGAATTGTGGATGACTATTACAAAGGGGGCGTGTCAACTGACCGAGCATTCCGGAAATGTGTCTGCCGCTAATGGGGGGGGGGCATGTGTATAACAGGAGTGTGGCAGACAGTCTGTCAGTTTGACTCACTAGCACTAGTAGCAGAGTTTCTAGTTCAAGGTTCAAGGTTCAAAAAACTAATGTCCCCGAGGGGCAATTCGCTTTGCAGACAGTAGACACGACACATAGGCAACAAATTAATACATCATACATACGTCGTACATACAGTAGCACAGAATAGATCTAAATCACCTGCACTGTCGTCATAAATCATGGAAAGAAAAGTCTCTCTACCTACAAGAGACACGATGACATCTACGACTATCGGTTGTTTAAAAACCTAATGGCAGAGGGAACGAAGGACAGCCTGAATCTGTTGGTCTTAGTCTTTGGGTGACTAAACCGCCGACCAGATGGAAGCATCTGGAACTCAGCATGTAAGGGGTGCTGAGGGTCCGAAACCACAAATTGTGCCTTTGATGTGACCCTCCTTTCATATAGGCACTGAATGTCATTGAGGGTGGCTCCGGAAATCTTACAGCAAAGTTTGACAATTTTTCCCAGTCTGTTCTTGTTTTTAAGACTGAGATTACCAAACCAGCAGATCATGCTAAAGGAAATGACAGATTCAATAAAGGCAGAGTAAAACATTTTCATCAGTGTCCTGTCCACATTAAAACTTCTCAACTTCCTTAAAAAGAACAGTCGTTGATTTGCCTTTTTGCAGATGGCATCTGTGTTTGCATCGAAATTGAGTTTGTCATCAAAGACAGTGCCCAAATATTTATATTGCTGCACTGCTGCTACTGGCTCACCCATGATCACACAGGGAGCAGGAGCATGATTAGGAACAATTCTCCGAAAATCAATGAACATTTCCTTGGTCTTAGCCACATTTATTTCAAGGAAAGACTGGTGGCTAGTGGCTGATGTTCCCTCCTGCGAGATCCTACTAGGTTTCGATTCTTTGTCTAAGTATGGAGCAGTCATTGACTATAAGAAGAGAGTCTTCACCGTGATGGGAAAAGTCCTACCCCTGTTGTTCCAAGAAGATCCTGTGAAGCCCCGTATTGTGGTCATACAATCAGACACTGTAGTCCCACCCCGAAGTGAGGCTATTCTCCCTGGCGTAGTCACCAGCCCATACAGCCAGTGTATAGAAGGTATGCTGGAACCCTCGTCATCACTGTCTGATCATTGCAATGTCCTGGTGGCCCGGGTTGTTTGTCGGGTAGAACAGGGGGTTGTCCCAGTCCGGGTGATTAACAGTACAGATGATGAGCTGTTATTGAGGGAGGGCATGAAGGTTGGGACCTTACACACAGACATTGAGGTGGGGGGAGTCCTGGGGGAGGGGAATGGGGGCCCCAAACCCTCCTGGTCTGTAGATTCCCTGGTGAAAAAGTTGGGGCTGGATCAGAGGGGGCTGGGGATTTCAGAACAGAGAGCTGTCTATGATCTGTTGTATAAACATTTGTCGGTGTTTAGTACGGGTGACACAGATCTAGGGAGGACCCCCCTTGCAAAGCACAAAATTGATACTGGGGAGGCCCAGCCTGTTAAGTTACATCCCCGCCGTGTTCCTCTGCATTTACAGGGAGAGTGTGCCGATCATATAAAACAGATGCAAGCAAGCGGCATTATTCAACCCTCATGTAGCCCCTGGGGTGCCCCGGTGGTCCTTGTGCGGAAGCGAGATGGGGGGCTTTGTTTCTGTGTTGATTATCATAGGCTTAATGATCTCACCAGAAAGGATGCCTACCCCCTCCCCAGAATTGATGATGCCCTGGACAGCCTACATGGGGCTTGCTGGTTTTCAACGCTTGACCTCACCAGTGGGTACTGGCAGGTCGAGATTGACCCCAATGACAGACATAAGACAGCATTTGTGACTCGGCAAGGGCTGTTTGAGTTTAATGTGTTGAGTTTTGGCCTGTGTAACGCACCTAGCACATTTCAGAGGCTCATGGATGTGGTTTTGGCCGACTTACAATGGACCACGTGTTTGGTCTATCTAGACGATATCATTGTGTTCGGCCGCACATTTATGGAGCATTTGTCACGCCTAGATGAAGTGTTGCTGAAGTTACGTCAGGCCAATCTCAAGGTCAAACCCTCTAAGTGCAACCTGTTTTCTGCTGAGGTGCAATACCTTGGTCATATCATTTCAGCAGAGGGGGTCGGAGCAGATCCAGCCAAAGTGCAAGTAGTAAAAGAGTGGCCCGCACCAAAAAATCAAACTGAGGTGAGAAGTTTTGTAGGGCTAGCATCTTATTATAGACGCTTTGTAAAGGGTTTTGCTGAGATAGCACGCCCCCTACATCAGCTGACTGAGAAGGGTAAACATTTTAAGTGGTCAGAAGCTTGCCAAAGGGCTTTCGAGCAGCTGAAATCCAGGCTAATATCTTCCCCAGTGCTAGCATACCCTGACCCTACTAAGCCTTTTATTTTAGACACGGATGCCAGCGATGTAGGCATCGGTGCAGTGCTGTCACAGGAGTGTAATGGTGGTGAATGTGTGGTAGCATATGCGAGCAGAGCTCTAATAAAGGAGGAAAGGAAGTACGCCACCACTAAGAAGGAGTTGCTAAGTATGGTGACATACACAAAATACTTTAAGCACTACTTGTTGGGGAAAGAGTTCATGCTGCGTACTGACCACAACTCTCTCAGGTGGCTGCACAATTTCCAGGGCTTGGAAGGTCAGCTGGCTAGGTGGGTGGAGCAGCTGGCTAATTTCCAATATAAAATAGTCCATAGGCCAGGAAAAACACATGCCAATGCAGACGCACTTTCTAGATTACCGGCTTTTGTCGATAAAGCCCCGGGGGTCAGGTGGACAGGAGTTTCCACTGGGGGGCAGTCTCTCCAAAATTCTAGAGTGTGTGCTGTGCAGGAGGAGGGGTCTGGAATACAGGCAGGTCAGGAGTCTGCTGATGAAATAGCAAAAGCCCAGAGTGAGGATGTTGAATTGCAGCAGTTGATTCACCATAAAAAGAGGGGTCTGGCCCTCCCGGAAGATTCTGCCCTGCAGAAGTATTCTCCAGTGTGGGCGCAATTGCAGATGAGGGATTCACGTTTGGTGAGGGTCCCCCCCGCAAACTCAGATGCGGCATCGCAGGTCCAGATTATCCTTCCCCGTGCTCTAGTCCCTAAAGTTTTAGCTCAGCTTCATAATTCCCCTACTGGTGGCCACTTAGGCATACAGAAGTTACAGGGAAAGGTTAAGGACCGTTTTTACTGGCTGGGCTGGTTTGGTGATGTGAAACAGTGGTGCAGGCAATGTACAGATTGTGCCTCTAGGAAAATGCATGGCCGTCTTCCTTGTGCTCCACTCCAAACATCAATTGTATCCAGACCATATGAAAGGGTGGCCCTTGACATTTTGGGCCCTTTGCCAGAGACTGTTGGCAAAAATAAATATATTTTGGTCATAGGAGACTATTTCTCAAAATGGACAGAATCATTCCCCCTGCCCAATCAGGAGGCCTACACCATTGCAAAGGTGTTAGTGGAGGAGTGCAGGTTTGGGGCCCCACGTACCATTCATTCTGACCAGGGGCGGAATTTTGAGTCCACTCTGTTCAGGGAATTATGTCACCTGTTAAACATTCACAAAACAAGAACGTCCCCGTACCATCCTCAGTCAGATGGTCTCATTGAGCGATTTAACCGCACATTGCTGTCCATGTTGTCCCTCTTTGTGGAAGAGAACCAGTCTAATTGGGACACCTTGTTGCCATATGTAATGATGGCATATCACAGCAGTGTACATGCGAGTACAGGTTTTACACCATATAAGGTACTGTTTGGACAAGAGATGGTCCTTCCAGTGGACGTAATGCTGAATGTGGGGGCTGGGGAGGCATTTCCTTCAGTAAGCGCATATGTCAGTCATTTAGTGGAGACATTGTCCACTGTGGTGGAAGCGGTGAAGAAGCATCAGGCTAAGGCCACTAGTCAACAAAAGACCAACTTTGATGTCAGAGTGAAGTTTCCGTATTACTCTGAGGGCGAGTTTGTGTGGGTCTTAAACAAGGCTAGGAGAAGAGGATTGTGTCCCAAGCTTCAGAGGCGGTTTAAGGGCCCCTATAAGATAGTAGAGAGGGTCACAGAAGTTTTATATCGTGTGGCACCAGTAGGAGGGGGGACAGAGACTGTGTTACATTTCAATCGTCTTAAACCCTATTTGTCCCCCTGTCCAGTACCGTTATCTGCCCAGGACGATGGTGTATCAGCCCCGTTAATACAGCCAGAGGGTGTCCCATGCCAAGGCCGAAACGGTGACCCCTGGCAGCAGCGGCCACCCTTGCCGGATGGTGCTACACCTGTCCTGCAGTCTACAGCGCAGAGGAGGCCATCACCGGCCCAGGCTGGCCGTGTACCTGAACCGCCAACGCCGCTGGTTGGGGTTCCAGGCCGGAGCAGAGACGGGAGCCCGCCTGATACCCTCCGGCAGCGGCAACCTTTGCCACCGGATTGTGCTACGCCTGCCCTGGAGCCACACTATGGGCCGGGCCGGACTCCACCGGGAGGGCGTCCTGTGCGGGAGAGGAGGGCACCCGGGTGGTCACGTGACTATGATTTTTCATCCTAACTCGAGGACGAGTTCTCTCCGCCAGGGGAGGAAGGAGTGTGATGAAATGCGGGGGAGGGACTCTCTCTCGGTGCAGACATTAGCGGGGAGGAGCCCTCACGTACCGGGAGAACTGATTGCGCTGATGACTCTCACCTGTGTTGGGTGGGGGGGAGAAAACGCAGAGACAATAAAGACAGACAGTATGCGGGCGTCCTGCGCGTGAGACTGAACTGAACTGCCCGTGTCAGTCACTGAGGCTGGAACATTCCTGGGGGGAGGGTGCTGTTCGCAACTTGTAGTGTTGCCGGCAGTGAAGACAGCAGACAGGCAAGTGTTTCGGTCCCCTGATAGGGAGGAGAGGCCAGACTCTCCTTAGACAGAAAGGAACTGGGAACTAGGGCCACTCACACCGGCAGCGCTATAGCTGGTACGCCTCCGCACGCCATTCCACCAACAAGCCGTCCCGTTTCTACACGGCTACAGCAGCGAGCTTCTCTACTGGACAGTCCCATGTTCGATCCCCACGGGGGGGTCTTGTCAGCCCAGGGCGAGCTAAGTTTTAATTCACCCAAGACTTTCAAATGTTGTTTTGTTTGTTTGCTTTGTTTATTTGTTGGTTTGGTTAATTGTTTATTTGCTTATTCATTTCTACTGCTCATGTCATTCCAGCAGGAGCTCATTTAGAGGCAACGCTGGTAACTAGAGGGGCTCTCTGCCTCCCAGTATTAGTGAACGTGGGTTAGAGCCAGCCCATAGTTTGGAGTGGTCCTGCTTAAATTGCGTGCAGGGGTTTGCTGTGCTCCTTGTTGATTGCCATACTCGTTTTGATACTGTTTTATTGTGTGCAGTGGTTTGCTGTGCTCCTTGTTGATTGCCATACTCGTTTTGATACTGTTTTATTGTGTGCAGTGGTTTGCTGTGCTCCTTGTTGATTGCCATACTCGTTTTGATACTGTTTTATTGCATGCAGGGGTTTGCTGTGCTCCTTGTTGATTGCCATACTCGTTTTGATACTGTTATTGTGTGCAGTGGTTTGCTGTGCTCCTTGTTGATTGCCATACTCTTTTTGATACTGTTTTATTGTGTGCAGGGGTTTGCTGTGCTCCTTGTTGATTGCCATACTCGTTTTGATACTGTTTTATTGTGTGCAGTGGTTTGCTGTGCTCCTTGTTGATTGCCATACTCTTTTTGATACTGTTTTATTGTGTGCAGTGGTTTGCTGTGCTCCTTGTTGATGGCCCTACATTTTTATACGGTTCTATAATGTGCAGTGGGTTGCCGTGCTTTGTACTGTGTGCAGTGTTCTGATAGGCTGTGTCATCTTAACTCACGGGCAGTACTGGTTATTGGGAGGAAGGGGGGCCGCTGGGCTTACTGAGAGTTGACCTCTGGGTGGGGACTTTTGTTGGGGTGTTTTAATTAATTAGTGCCTTAATAAAAACTATATTATTGTACCGTTATCTGTTTCCGGCTTGCATTCTCTTCATCTGACACCGGACCAGACCGGGTAAAAAAAGGTGGTGGCAGCATTACGCTATCTTGACAATATAACAAACCAGGTTTATTACAATACCATTCGAAGCGGGCAAACTGTCATGGCAGCTGTCTCCCGTAACTGTTTCCAGTCTTACAGCTCTGGATCAGACAAAGGGGTAACACTTTACAATAACGTACACAAATACTATAGTAGTTACTAGTAAACTAACCATTAACTAATAGCCAGTTAATGAGTAGCTAATGAAAAATTTGGCATTAGTCAATCACTAGTTAATCATAGTTAATGAGTAGGTAGTCATTAGTTAATGATTAGTATCTAATTTCCTGAGTAGAGTAGTTAATCATTACATAATGATTACTAAATGTCAGCTCGTGAATAGAGTAGTTAATCATTACTTAATGATTCCAAAATGTCAGTGCGTGAATGTATTAGTTAATCATTAGTTAATCATTAGTCAAGGTCACATTGTGAGTATAGTAGTTAATCATTAGTTCATGATTAGTTGTTAGTTCCTTAGTAGAGTAATTACTCATTAGTTAATGGTTAGTCAATGGTCAGTTTGGGAGTATATAGTTGTTAGTTATTCATTACTTAATTACTTAATTATTACCTGTCCATTAGTTACTCTTTTTGGGTACCCTATTGTAAAGTGGTGCCTCATACTCGGTAGTTTATGAATACTGAATCATTACTTAATTATTATCTGTCTATTAGTTAGTCTTTTTGTGTACCCTATTGTAAAGTGGTGCATCATACTCAGTAGTTTATGAATACTGAATCATTACTTAATAATTACCTGTCCATTAGTTACTCTTTTTGTGTACCCTATTGTAAAGTGGTGCATCATACTCTGTAGTTTGAGTACTGAATCATTACCTGTCCATTTGTTACTCTTTTTGCACCCTAATATAAAGTGAAAGATATCCTTATCAAATAAACACTCCCTCCAGGTGAGATTCGAACCCTGAACCCCAAGATTGTTAAATTGTAAGCCTGGTTCTCTACCATCTGAGCTAACCAGCCTGTTGCTTGTTAGAGCCATACTATCGAATGTAGAGCCGGAGACCAAGTATTATAGTTTAAAGGTATATTCCACCCAAATACTACTTTCTGTCCAAGTACTTACAAGTACTTAGACATAGGTATGTTTCAGCCAAATACTACTTAAGTACTTGGACATGAAGTAGTATTTGGATGGAATATACCTTTAAAACTATAAGTATTTGGAGAGAAGGTAGTATTTGGGTGGAATATATCTTAAAAACTATAAGTACTTGAACAGAAAGTAGTATGTGGATAGGACATAATACTTAGTCTCTGACTCTACAGACCTATAGTATGGCTCTACCAAATAGCAGGCTGGTCAGCTCAGATGGTAGAGAACCAGACTTACAATTTAACAATCTTGGGGTTCAGGGTTCGAATCTCACCTGGAGGGAGTGTTTATTTGATAAGGATATCTTTCACTTTATATTAGGGTGCGAAAAGAGTAACAAATTGACAGGTAATGATTCAGTTAATGTTCATGTTAACTAACCCATATCAATCCTAATTTCTATTGCGATATTTAGATTTTGCGCATTTCTGACGGTAATGGAAACACGACTACTGACAGCAACCAATAATTTGGGACTGAAAAATACGTCACCGAATCAGCTGGGCAATCTACGGTCGGTGACATAGGGACAGACAGGCAGAAAGACAGGCAGGCAGACAGAAACAGGCAGACAGGCAGGCAGGTAGGCTATAGACAGACTATAGCAATATCTAAATAGGACAGATTTAAGCTGATGATAACATTGATTTGTTGATCAATCAAAGTATCTCAATACACACTGGATACCACTCCACTGACAGTATTTAACTTGCACTTTATTTTGCGATCAACAGTCATTCTGTGTTGTTTTGCTGTTTCACTTTGAGGGGCTGTGATTGAGCTGGTGTAACGGCTGTAGAATGTTCACAAAAATAAAATGGACCACATTGACTCAGCTACACTGGCTCCCGTCTGAGAGACGATTATCCGCCCTAATAATAATAGCATCTTTTCACCACACTTTTTAAATGATTGTGTTATTTTGAAAATGTGATACTTTTATGAAATTCCTAATAAAAATTCAATTCAATTCAATTCACTGCTCAGTCACATGAACTCCATGGACTGACTGTTGTGTTGATGTGTGTGAGCCTGCAGCCAATCATGTGTGATGACAGACAACAGCTAACAAGATGAGTGACAGTCACAAATGAAGCAGTATTTGATGCATTTTAATAACAGACAACCTAAAGGCAGAATGTAAGGTAAATATATTATATCATATTAAACAGGGTTTACTATGTTGTTATATACATCATGTTATGTTTTTACATTATTCCATTACCAAACATAGGCTAATGTAAAATTATGGTATTCTGGAAATTATAAGCTTTAGTAGGCTATAATTAATTGAATAATGTAAGTGATACATATGCACACATACCAATCATAAGTCAAAACATTACTAATTTACTGAATGATAAAAGCCAGAAGGGGCCAGTAGGATATTAACTGAAGAGCCATTTGGGAGACCAAAGAGCCGGCTCTCATTACTGAGCTGAGCTAAATGATCTGGATCACTAAAAAGAGACAGAATTCTCATCATGAGTGAAAACACAACTGGAGGTAATAAAGTTTACAGAGTATGCTAACAAGCTTCACTCTGATTGGGTAGGCTGGTGTAAACAAAGAAAGTCACAAATTGTAGGTAGTTCAATATTTGAGAGAAAATAATTGATTCAACTGTATTTATATTAGTAATAGTAAAACTCTGTGTTGGGGACAAGGCGAAAATGGTGAAATTTCAAATATAACAGTATAAAAGTAGATAGAAAAATATTCCGAGAGAATAATAAAGACTAGGTGAGTAATAAATCATACTAAGCAATGATAACAAAAACAACATGAAAAAAAGTATTAAAAATGCATCCCAGGGACATGAAAGTGCCCGAAATAAAATAATCACCTGTGAGTGTGCGAGGCAGCGAGGCATGCTAGAAATGAGCACACAATATTTCTAGCATAATGTAATTTAATAAAAGTATGTAGGCTAAAATAGGCTACTCAGAGTGTGTTCATAAATTCAATCTGATGCTCTAAACATCAGTCTAGACTAACATGAGAGGGCGGCTGTTCAAAGAAATTCAATGCTTTATGAACGGTCCAGTTTGAGTGCACTCTGGTGCTCAGAGTGACTGTTTACAAATGCACCCATAATATAAGCAGTGATTGACTAGTCCAAATGCCACAATAGAAAGCTTTGTAATTTCAAAGTTAAACAGTGAAAATGTAAATATTTATTACTGAAAAGAACAAACAGATAAAAAGTTAATTGATTTGTTTGTGTGAAAGTTAACATGTGAGGTGAATCAGTACAGATCCACACAGCAGAGAGAAGCAGTATAAAACCAGCAGGACAGATAGCAGTCTGTTAACTCCTGCAGCTCCTTCAGTCGCCTCACATCATCAATAACTGATCAATAACTAATCAGTTGCATTCGATTCCTTTGATGAGGAAGAAGGTTCCTGTGGCCACGCCCAGCAGAGCCACGGTCAGACCCAGTCCACAAAACACCTCAGGTCCGATCCCCGGCTGCTCCTGCTCCACATCTGAGGAGGAACCAAACACATGAACAACACACAGGAAGACAGCATCACAGCTATAGTTTTGGTTGGTGTTAGCTAGACTAACTGTAGTTTTGGTTAGCTAACAGATAAAGGTGCCTCACTCCAGATCCGGGTCAGCGGCTGGCTCAAGGCTTGGTGCTCCACAGAACAGCTGTAGATGTCTCCAAGCTGTGGGATGAAGCTCAGCCTGGCAACCTGGCTGAAGGTGCCATCTTTGTTGGGGTAGGGGACGTTGAGGCTGGTTCCTTCAGTCACGTTCACATCGTTCCTGGTCCAGTAGACCTTGACAGGAGCGGGGTAGAACCCCGTCACATGGGCGATGAGGTGGTTCTCCACTCCCAGCTCCACATCATCTCTGGTGTAGATGAAGCTGTGAGGAGCATCTAAAACAATACAATATCATGTAAACCTCTGCACAATTCATACCAACATCCCTTTTCATGTCTCAGTAGCATTAAATATGTTTTCTGAGTTCTGTCAAAAGACTTTTAGTTACTTAGTTATATATATATATATATATATATATATATATATATATATATATATATATATATATATATATATATATATAACCCTGTATGGATGTGATGGATGCTTGCTATTATTGTTGTATGGCCTGTTCGAGATTAAACCCTTTGATTTCAGGGAAAACAGATGTTTTATCCAGGTGTGTGTGTGTGTGTGTGTGTGTGTGTGTGTGTGTGTGTGTGTGTGTGTGTGTGTGTGTGTGTGTGTGGTGTGTGTGTGTGTGTGTGTGAAGTCTGCAAGTAGGCTATGTGGCGTGCTCATTCCCGGCAGGTATGGACTTATAGTGTCTATATGAAATATTATGTTCTTATACATTATGGTAAAATCATTAAGGCTATTGCACCTTTTTAAACACAGCATTACA
>NC_139637.1:11248764-11281264 GCF_964638095.1 Poromitra crassiceps
TGAGAGCGTGGAGGATTTTGTAAGTGATGCAGGACTTGACCAGGAGCCAGTGGAGGTGGATGAGGGTGGGGGTGATGTCTGCCAGGGCTTGGTGCAGGAGGGAACCCTCAACCTGGCAGCTGAGTTCTGCACATGGAGCCTGTCCAGGGCTTTGCTGGGTACCCTGGACAGGACTCCAGAGGGGGGGTCTCTGCTACAGTAAAGTAAAGTAAAGTAAAGTAAAGTAAAGTAAAGTACGCACATCCACTTGATTAGCAGCTGCAGGACAAACAAATAATCAGTAACAAGTCAACAACCTTCTTCAGAATGAATCATTCATTCTGAAGAAGGCTGTTTGTGACCATAACAATACAACAAATCTATTGGAGAAGTCTCCAGCAGTGTGCAGATCTACTTGCAGCTCAGTGGCCTTGTGGTCTGAGTGTCCGCCCTGAGACTGGGTGGTCGTGAGTTCGATCCCCGGCCGAGTCATACCAAAGACTATAAAAATGGGACCCATTTGCCTCCCTGCTTGGCACTCAGCATCAAAGGGTTGGAATTGGGGGGTTAAATCACCATGTGATTCCCGAGAGCGGCGCATGCTGCTGCTCACCGCTCCCCCAGGGGATGGGTCAAATGCGGAGAACAGATTTCACACATTGTGTGACAATCAGTGGGAATTTACTTTACTTTACCTTTACCTTCTTTTACTGTCTCTGCCACAGGGTCACGGGGTCACAGGGTCACGGGGTCAGAGAGAGATGGCCGGAGTTAGGAAATGTTTTTGAGCTGATAGAAGGCAGATTTTGTGATGATTTGATGTGTGACTGATAGGAGGGGATGAAGAAAGTAACTTTAGTCAGGCTCAGCCACATGAGTGTGTGTGTGTGTGTGTGTGTGTGTGTGTGTGTGTGTGTGTGTGTGTGTGTGTGTGTGTGTGTGTGTGTGTGTGTAAGTGTGCGTGTGTGTGTGTGTGTGTGTGTGTGTGTGTGTGTGTGTGTGTGTGTGTGTGTGTGTGTGTGTAAGTGTGTGTGTGTGTGTGTGTGTGTGTGTGTGTGTGTGTGTGTGTAAGTGTGCGTGTGTGTGTGTGTGTGTGTGTGTGTGTGTGTGTGTGTGTGTGTGTGTGTGTGTGTGTGTGTGTGTGTGTGTAAGTGTGTGTGTGTGTGTGTGTGTGTGTGTGTGTGTGTGTGTGTGTGTGTGTGTGTGTGTGTGATGAGCTCAGGTGAGGATGGGAGCGTCCACGCTAGGCTTCATATATCACAGCATCATCATATTCTCATTGTTTTAGAGGAGGGAACATATTTTATTTGATCTTTCAATTTACATCCAATTTCTATGCTGTTAATAATAAAACATAATTTGCTCCTTCATGTTATTTCCAGTCTCCTGGGTTCATGTGAAAATGCAGATGAAAACATGGACACCACACAGGCTGTTGACCAGGTCCAAGAGGACATCATCTCACCCCGTCACTTTTCAACATGCAGAGTAGATCAACAGACTCCTATAGATCCTACGTGTGAAATCAACACCACAGGAGTGTGACAATGACACAAACCGTTGGCCAGTAAGGGTGTTGTGGTCTTTGACATCAGAGACCGGGGTTAGATTCAAAGTCATTGCAACCATAAGTCACATTTAACTTTTTGTTATTTAAGCCGAACTGAAGCCAACCATTTCTCTAACCTTAACCAAGTTGTTTAATGTCTAAATAAATATAACTGTAACAGAGGTTTTTGGCTACGGTCTTGTGGTGTCAGAAAATGATGTAAAAGGCTCCCCTGTGTGTTCAGAAGTGAAGCCAAGGTGAGAAATAGACAACATAGAGAGGACACGCTATGTTGTGAGTAATGAGAATGTGTTGAGATGATGGAGCCAAACCAGGGGTGCCCACATTCTTTCCCATGAAGGGCCAAAACTCAATCTGGGTGGAGGGCCGAGGGCCAAAAATAAACGTTGTGGAATTACATTAAAATGTATTGTGTTTTATAGAAAATTCTAACATTCTAAATCTAAAATAAGTTAAAACATTTCAATAATCTACTTTTTATCTGTTTGGTAATTGTAATAATTTGCAATTGGTTATATATATTTAAAAAAACATCTGCATTTGTGGGGAGCTTAAACATTTAATCACTAAACACCCCGTTAAAAACAGTTGTATTTTCCACCTTTGTAATCAAGAGAGAAATTTGACTTAATTCACAACTTAAAAAATCCTCAAGGTACTTTGAAAATCAGCTTTATTGTCCATCTTTTGTAAACACTTTGCCATGACAATTTGCCAAAAACATGCAATATCCTGGTTGCTAATGTGGTTCCTCCTCTGGTCGTTAAAGGCGCCTGTTCAGAGGGAGGGGAACTGGTTGGAATAGCGTGAACCTCCCATGTGATGTCCTACCGGTGAAGCTTCCTCTTTCAGGTGAAAAGAAGCGGCTGGCTAACTGCCCATGTCTCGGAGGAAGCATGGAGCCAGTTTCGGCTCTCCCCAGATCGGCAGAGGGTGGAGTAGCAACCAGGATAAATAAATTAAGTTAGCACTAATGGGGGATAAAATATGGGATAAAAAAATCGGGGGGGGGGGGGGGGGGGGGAAGTAAACCTTGCTTCTAAATTCTACAAAAGCCTGTCCCGTTCCCAGCATGATGTCAGATCCATGGACATTGCATGCGGCAGGCATTGCAGGAGCACATGTTCTTAATTGACTGTGCAGTGTGCAGCCAGAAGCCTAAAGTGGACTCACCCTTTGTATGCCTGAAACCATCAATTCCGCTACGACAATTCACATGTCGTTTTAATGCTCATAGTCATAGAGCAATGTTCATTATCTTTGTAATTATGGAGATACTAGTCTCGCTAGCCAGCCTCTCTTCCTTTCTGTCAGAGAGTCTGGCGCTGTGGAAACAGGCAACAGGGATCAGCCCGCCCCTGCTCTAAAGCTGCTCTCCCATTCGAGCGGCTGTTTCGGTGGCAGCAGGATATCCGCTCCCCCGCTTGCAAGCTCTGTCACGCTCTGTTCATTGGCTCCGACCATATGTCAATCAGAGCGGCTTCCGCTCCCATGTGTGTCGCTGTAATGCTCCCGCCGAATGCTAACTAGCTAGCGTAGAAAGCTAACGGCAGAAACCTACAGGCTAACGCGTTGCTACACGCTGAAAATGGCAAGTTTTGAAGAAAATTTGGATTGTGCAATAAAGAAGGCCTGCTCGGCACAAGTTCCACCCCGAAACTATTTTCCAAGGGCACTAACGCTAAGCACCGCCCAAGACGAGGCTGATTGGTTAACCCAAACAGAGCATTTTTTTTCGCAATCCCACAATGGAAACCTGCGACGCCAGACTCTCTGACAGAAAGGAAGAGAGGCTGGCTAGCGAGACTATGGAGATACTGACACTTCAGTTTTCAACATTTTAACAGTAGCTTCTGTTGTGCAAAGCCAGGTCGGCTTAATTATTGGTTAATTGGCAGCATGCTTTTACATGCGTCAACCGACATGAGGGAGGGAGGGGGGGGAGAGGGAAAGAGAGAGAGAGTGAGAGAGAGAGAGAGAGCGGGCGAGAAAGAGAGAGAGGGTGCTTTTATGGTTTCATGGCGCCTCCGATGCGCAAAAGTCCGTCATCGTTCATCCAGGAATGTTTTCAAGATGACATTTGGCACTTTTCTGCCCAGTGCCGATCGGTGTCTGCTCTTTGATTCCTGCTGGGAATCTTTTGCATTGGATAAGGATGTCTCTGCTGACTGCATGGATTTCTTCTGTGTACAATACTGTGCTTTTTTCCTCTGTGCCCCCTGCATTATGTAGGCCTATACAAATCTTTATCCAATCCAAGCAGAAATTCTCAGGGGATTCTCTATTCTATAGTCCGAGCAGATGCCCTCTCTCACCTCAAGAAGAGAGGCATCTTACCACGGACTCATTACGCCAAAGAACTAGTCGCCATGCTGCCATGCCATCAGAATTAGTTGCCATGCCATAGATCTTATCGCTCTGCCATACTTGAATAAAGCTTGCGTCTGGTCTCTCATGATTGAAATGGTGGTCTCGACCTAGTTTCAAGATGAAGACCAGACACGCTGCCTCGCATCTGTAATCCTAGTGACCTCATCATAGGCCCTAATCCTAGTGTGACGACAAGTGTAATCCTAGTGTGATGTCCGTGTGACGCACTTGCCTATATGACGCCGATAATGTCGTCAGTGCCGAGGCTATGACGTGGCAGCCTATTTATAGCCATGCTCAGCGTGTCATCATTCTCTTTCCCTGATCTCTGGTCGCTGTACCTGAGCTGATCGCATCCCATTCTCTGAAAGCTGTGTTTGACCCCACCCACCTCCCCAGTCCACCACCAATGTCTTGACTCCTGAAGAATCCCCTATTTACTGTACATATTCACTTTCCAGACGGCTTCTAGAAAAATATGCTTTTAAATGAGCTGTTTGATAAAACTATTTATAAACCTATATTAATAAAAAATGCTTATAAATGAGCCATTTATAAGTCAATTAAATGAATTAAATTGACAAATGGAAGACTGATGAATTCATGCTGATTTGCAAAATGCAATGTAAAATGTGTCTTTTTTAATCCATTTTCATATTCTTGCTTATTCATTTTCACATTATTTGTCATTTGCATAATTCATTTTCGCCTTTACTTTACCTTTGGACAACTGTTTTACTTAAAGCACAATATTGTGCCACACTACTTTATACAGGTTAATTAAGTAGGCTACTAACTTACACAATTTAAATAAACCATTTGCTATATAGACTACATGATGTCACATGTTTCTAATTTCTACACCATACAGGTGTTAAAAAATATGCGTGTGTTCAGTGACGCAAGCTGGGGTGTGTATGGAGAGATATATGTGTCTTTATTCTGTGACTGAAAGTTTACATCCTGTAACCAAAGACTGTATCTGTGAGAAAATAAATCCACTTTGTAATAAAAAAAATAGATCCGTATGCAAAAAAATAGATTTGAAAACAAAACTATCAACAATCCAATCAAAGAAAAATTCAAAAATAAAATAAAATAATTTAGATTTAGATTTAGATTTAGATTTTTCATTAATGTGAATTAAAAAAAGTTGCATGCAAACATAAACATTTTGTTCTCAACTCCAAAACATTTGTTTGCGAAACCATTACCTTTGCTTACAAAGCTCAACTTTTCTTTTGCGAAATGAAAAGCTTTGTTTGCAAAACCTGAGTTTTGCAAAACTTTTTCTGTTACAATAAGGGTGGGACCTACAGCAGAAAGAAGTAACGCACGTCCCTATTGGCCAGTGTCGATCGGAGTGATAGCTTGGCAACATCCAATCCAGTACGAGACAAGGCGGAGGGCGGGCACTTGAACGGAAGTATTTCCTGAAGGAATCTCCATGCCATTTCAGCGCCAGTTATAACCACAGATTGACGAGAGAAGCCGTGAGTATGTTCACACCAATGTTTTTATGTTTGGTCAGGTTACATGCACCGGTCCAAACATAAAAACAACATAAAGAAATAAAAAGTCTGCAGTTTGGCTGATTGTTGACTCCTCCTGTAAGGTGAATTATTGTTCCAATAAAGTGGATTCAGTTTTAAAAGGAGCTGGTTAACCAGGTTGTATGTCACTTTTTCGGAACTGGTGTATGAAAGTAATAGTAAAGTAGCGAGTATTACTTTTGAAAGTAATAAGTAAAGTAATTGTATTACTTTTTAAAGGAGTACTCAGTAATACGTAATATACACTTCCTGAGTAACTTGCCCAACACTGCTCACGGTACATAACTGTGGATAAGAGCCAAGTGATTATATGATTATCATAGTGAGAGAAAGAGAAAGGAAAGAAAGCGAAGGAAAGAAAGCGGTCTGAGATGTGTTAGGTTAGGTGCCGTCTGTTTTTGAAGGAAAAAAGCATAGCTAAATATAATGTTGTGCAAGTTCACACTTCACAAGAGCTAGCTCAAAGTTCAGTTCACAGTCACAGAGTAATATGGAAACACTTTACAATGAAGCAGGTCACAAAATTATTGCTAATGCTAATAAGCATTAATACGCATTAGTTAATGCTTATTAAGAATTAACTGACCCTAAACTATTAAATAATGCATAAAGTAATTCCTATAGTAACATGAACACCATTAGTAAATGATTACTATAGACACCATTTTGTTAAATTGGAACAACATTGACAGGAGTAAGATATTCCCTAAAATTCCCAAAGTTATGGCATAACTTTATGATGAATATGTGTAACAGTTGGAAACTAAGTAGATTCATTAATCCAACAGTTCAATATTTACGGAGCAAACAGACACCACTTAACCAATATTAACTCGAGAAGAAGAAAATTGCTCGAGTGACATCACTGATGACATCACAACTGCCTGATGACATCACAGTTGATACACACACACACACACACACACACACCTAACAGCAAAATCGGCATAGGTCATGATGATGTGTGGCTCTAAAACCTTCCCATCTGATTCAGCTCTTCCCTCTGGCCAGTCTGGTCAGAGGGGGCACCCAACTCCCACAGAGAGACAGCCTGCCACCCTCTCTCACACCTCAGCATCTTCAGCACCCGCTTCCTGAAGTTTCCACACAAGCCGAGATAGAGCAGAGGGTTGAGGCAGGCGTGAAAACAGCCCAGAGCAGAAGTGACCAACAGACCGGTTCCCTTTCCATACACAGCATCAGTAGATGTCTCTGGTGCCTCATTGCTGCTCTGGAAGGTCTCCACCATGAGAGTGATGTTGTACGGCGTCCAGCAGAGAAAGAAGACCAGCACCAGGGCCAGGATCACGCTGATGGTCCTGATGAAGGAGTAGCAATAGAGCAGGACAGCCGAAGGCAGGAGAAAGCCCGCTATATGGAACAGCAGGCGTGATGCCAGCCGCCAGTCAAATGCTGACGGAGAGGCGTGCGGGTAGCTGTGAGTGCACACCGTTTGTCCTTGTGTTGTATTCTTCAAGGTCAAAGCCTCTAAGAAGATGTAGTCAGGGATGATGAGGAGCAGGGAGAAGAGCCAGACCAACAGGCAGCTGATGTGGACTAACCGGGGCTTTGTGCTGGAGTACATCTGGACAGCGTGGACGATGGACAGGTAGCGGTCCAGACTGATGCAGGCCAGCAGGAAGATCCCACAGTAGAAGTTGATCTTGGAGGACAGAGAGAGAGAGAGAGAGAGGGGGGATAAGCAGTTATTCTCCTTTTACACTTGAGTTAACCAACACAACACATCTGTATTTCCACCCCCCTTCTCTGGTCCCTTTCTCTTCCTCTTCTCGTGAATGTTGAACTGGCTGGCTATCCAGAGCGGAGTATGCTATAGTTCAAAAGCAATATGAAGTACTTTGACTCTGGTCTGTTGAGTCTCGCTCGATTTGGCAGGATATAATGGCCTACAGTCTAATCACATTTCATCTATCTATCTATCTATCTATCTATCTATCTATCTATCTATCTATCTATCTATCTATCTATCTATCTATCTATCTCGTATCTATCTATCTATCTATCTATCTATCTATCTATATATCTATATATCTATTTATCTATATATCTATACATTTGGCAATGTGGGCTCTGTTTGTTCTCTGTCTGTAATCTGTTTCAATTTTTGTCCCACTGATGATGTCATCAGTGATGTCATAAACCACTGATGATGTCATAAGTGATGTTATCAGTGATGTCACTTGAGAATTGTACATTGATGTCATCAGTGACATCATCGGCATTGTGGCATCACATAAGACACTGATGATGTCATCAGTGATGTCATAAGACTGATGGATGTAAACTTAAGAGGCACACGCGCACACACATGTAAACTTAAGGGAATAACATTTTGTGAGCAACACATGTCACAGGCCAGTTTCTTTAAACATTTTGTACCTTTATTTTAACTCGGAATCACCTGAATGAATGTGGGGAGGAGTGACCCTGATTGAAGACAGGTGTAGGTAATTAGTAGAGGGAGCTGTGCAGTGGGCTGGCGTCCTTCTCCTCTCTTAAAAGGCAGCCATAGAGGCAAGAAGGAGGAGGAAGCAGAGGGAGACAAGCCGACGAGTCCCGGGCAAGACAGACACACAGACATGGCATCCGGACCTACGGCTGTCGGAGTAACGCCGGAGGAGCGACCTGACAGAACAGACTGCGTGGCTAGAGAGGGGGAAGCGTCGCTTGAAGGCAGAGGGGGTTTATCACGATAACCCCCTCTTCAAGATAAGTAACCCCTCTAACAACGATTTCCCTTTTTACTGTTTCCACCATTGCTGATTTTTCCACTGACGTTTTATTATTGATTCGGATTGGCCAAACCGGATTGTATTACATATGACACTGTACTTTTAGCCATAGCTCTAGTGGTAATGGCCTCTGCCTAACCCAGCCACACCGGTGTCTCCAGAACCAGACTCAGTGCAATTTCCCTGCACTTTAAGCAACGGCCCAGCCAAACTCCCTTCGTTTTTTGTGCTTTTTATGAGCTGTGTTGGCCACGAACTGCCCTTGAAGTTTGTCATTTTTTTCACGTGTGCAACTAACTGGAGTGTGGAGCTTTGTCCGCCCCCCTCCTCCAAACTACCCAAGAGGTTTATAATTCACGAGTGGAATTGCTTGCAGTGTCATCCGGTGTTTCGGGACTGTTGGACCAATCACTGACTTCTTATTAGGGAGCCTGGGCCTGTTGATCTGTCGAGTGACTGTCCCCCTTGTTCACCCTTTCAGTCTATCCTGGAGCTGGACGGAGGAGGATTGATCGAGTGGAGGACCTTGGAGGGACACCTATCTCTGGACTGGGGCGGGCCTAGAGTCGCGCCACATGATTTTTTACTCAGATTATTATAAATAAAGATCATTGTTGTATCCTATCTCCTGTCTGTGCCTGGTGGTTTTGGGTGGCTCCCCGTATATATATTTGTGGTGTTTCCAACACTGTTGGCCACCGGTTACATTTGGCGATTGTCGGCAGGATTTTTATATACTTGGGTTGAGCCCCCTAACCATCTGACATGCCAGGAGAAGGATCACAGGGTCCAGGCCAGGCAGAAATGATTTTATCATGAACCTTTGGTTGTCATGTTTGTGACCCTGCATAACAAGGCACAGGGATGTGGACTTTGTTTGTTATGTTTTAACTCTGCATAACAAGGTACAGGGATGTGGACTTTGTTTGTCATGTTTTAACCCTGCATAACAAGGCACAGGGATGTGGACTTTGTCATGTTTTAACCCTGCATAACAAGGCACAGGGATGTGGACTTTGTTTGTCATGTTTTAACCCTGCATAACAAGGCACAGGGATGTGGACTTTGTCATGTTTTAACCCTGCATAACAAGGTACAGGGATGTGGACTTTGTTTGTCATGTTTTAACCCTGCATAACAAGGCACAGGGATGTGGACTTTGTTTGTTATGTTTTAACCCTGCATAACAAGGCACAGGGATGTGGACTTTGTTTGTCATGTTTTAACCCTGCATAACAAGGCACAGGGATGTGGACTTTGTTTGTCATGTTTTAACCCTGCATAACAAGGTACAGGGATGTGGACTTTGTTTGTCATGTTTTAACCCTGCATAACAAGGTACAGGGATGTGGACTTTGTTTGTCATGTTTTAACCCTGCATAACAAGGTACAGGGATGTGGACTTTGTTTGTCATGTTTTAACCCTGCATAACAAGGCACAGGGATGTGGACTTTGTTTGTCATGTTTTAACCCTGCATAACAAGGTACAGGGATGTGGACTTTGTCATGTTTTAACCCTGCATAACAAGGCACAGGGATGTGGACTTTGTTTGTCATGTTTTAACCCTGCATAACAAGGTACAGGGATGTGGACTTTGTTTGTCATGTTTTAACCCTGCATAACAAGGTACAGGGATGTAGACTTTGTTTGTCATGTTTTAACCCTGCATAACAAGGCACAGGGATGTGGACTTTGTTTGTCATGTTTTAACCCTGCATAACAAGGTACAGGGTGTGAGTAGCGTCTGCCTGTGTGTGTTGAGTGACTGGGGACCGGGTTCTAAGGGACTAGAACCATTAAGTGTGGGGGGGTGTCACAGGCCAGTTTCTTTAAACATTTTGTACCTTTATTTTAACTCGGAATCACCTGAATGAATGTGGGGAGGAGTGACCCTGATTGAAGACAGGTGTAGGTAATTAGTAGAGGCAGCTGTGCAGTGGGCTGGCGTCCTTCTCCTCTCTTAAAAGGCAGCCATAGAGGCAAGAAGGAGGAGGAAGCAGAGGGAGACAAGCCGACGAGTCCCGGGCAAGACAGACACACAGACATGGCATCCGGACCTACGGCTGTCGGAGTAACGCCGGAGGAGCGACCTGACAGAACAGACTGCGTGGCTACAGAGGGGGAAGCGTCGCTTGAAGGCAGAGGGGGTTTATCACGATAACCCCCTCTTCAAGATAAGTAACCCCTCTAACAACGATTTCCCTTTTTACTGTTTCCACCATTGCTGATTTTTCCACTGACGTTTTATTATTGATTCGGATTGGCCAAACCGGATTGTATTACATATGACACTGTACTTTTAGCCATAGCTCTAGTGGTAATGGCCTCTGCCTAACCCAGCCACACCGGTGTCTCCAGAACCAGACTCAGTGCAATTTCCCTGCACTTTAAGCAACGGCCCAGCCAAACTCCCTTCGTTTTTTGTGCTTTTTATGAGCTGTGTTGGCCACGAACTGCCCTTGAAGTTTGTCATTTTTTTCACGTGTGCAACTAACTGGAGTGTGGAGCTTTGTCCGCCCCCCTCCTCCAAACTACCCAAGAGGTTTATAATTCACGAGTGGAATTGCTTGCAGTGTCATCCGGTGTTTCGGGACTGTTGGACCAATCACTGACTTCTTATTAGGGAGCCTGGGCCTGTTGATCTGTCGAGTGACTGTCCCCCTTGTTCACCCTTTCAGTCTATCCTGGAGCTGGACGGAGGAGGATTGATCGAGTGGAGGACCTTGGAGGGACACCTATCTCTGGACTGGGGCGGGCCTAGAGTCGCGCCACATGATTTTTTACTCAGATTATTATAAATAAAGATCATTGTTGTATCCTATCTCCTGTCTGTGCCTGGTGGTTTTGGGTGGCTCCCCGTATATATATTTGTGGTGTTTCCAACACTGTTGGCCACCGGTTACACACACACACATGCGGCAATAGGGCAGGCGAAGCCACGCAGCAGCCGAGTTGTGGGCGAGGCCGCGCAGCGGGCGAACTGCATGTGAGCTGCAGGGCCAGCTCGGCGAGCTGCAGGGCGAGCCTAGGAATCAAGTGCGCGTAACACGCGAGATCCCTAGTCCAAAAAACTCCCCCACACTCACAGCTAAACTCAAATGAACTTTCACTTTCTTTTTGTCCTCACCTGTTCTGTATACACTACCAGGCACCTACATTGAATATGGCTCCAGTGACTTTGCAGAAGTGTGTCCCGAAGCTCCATCCCTGAGTGCTCTCCACAGCCCGGAAGGGCAGTGTGACCAGCAGCAGGCAATCTGCCACACTCAGGTGGAGGATGAAGGTATCTGTCACACTCCAGGCCGACCTCCTCTGAGCCAGAACCACCAGGAGAAGCCCGTTCCCCAGAAGACCCACGACCAACGCCAAGGAGTACACAACTACTTCCAATTGACCACAGCTCTCTGGCTTGTCGTCCGCTTCACCATACACATTCTGGTAGTCGAAGTAGTTGTAGGTGTAGTTTTGGTCAAATATCCCAGTAAGGTCCACATCCATGACCCTGTTTGTCTACTGTTGATTCACAGGTTTAACACAGAGAGAAATGTTTATTCAAAATGTTATCGTGCCTCAGAAGTCAAGGCAGTTGGGAAAAAAATGGCAGCTAAACACTGGTCTGCTGCTCTCTGGTTCCTCGCTTGTAACTGTGACGTCTCAAAAAGGGCAGCCGAGGCTTCTAAACACATTCAGAGCCACATAGAACTCACATCGTATCGATGTCACCTAGATGAGGTAATACTGGATTAGGCAGTTAGACTGGAAAGTGGGCTATGCCTACATAGTTCCCTTTAGTGTGATCACACTCAGTTTGAGCCCATAAAACACACATCCACAGTGGCTGCAATCTGCTGCCACTTTAATCACAAGCTACATAAAGCTACAAAATCAGAAATACTTGGCAGGTGACACTGAGGTGTATATGGGACATTTTTATTTATTTATGTATTTATTTTATTTATTTGATAGGGACAATGAATATCAAACAAGATGTAAACATGCCGGATTTAGCCATGCTGCTAATTTCCATCCGTAGTCCCTGGATGACAGAGAGAGCAGTGCATACATACACTTACAGTAACACAATCAAAGAGGTAAAATAATGCAAAATACTGCCAATTAAAACAAAAACATAACTACAATACAACGTAGAAAATACAATAAAAACACTTAGAAGTAGTCAACACTGATCAACACTTTTGGAGCCATAATGTACTTTTTTTGTTCTTTTATTTTCTTCTTTATTATCAGACCTCTTCTCTGACACTGTGCGTGTGTGTGTGTGTGTGTGTGTGTGTGTGTGTGTGTGTGTGTGTGTGTGTGTGTGTGTGTGTGTGTGTGTGTGTGTGTGTGCGTGCGTGTGCGTGTGCGTGTGCGTGCGTGTGCATGCGTGTGTGTGTGTGTGTGTGTGTGTGCATGTGTGTGCGGGTGTGTGTGTGTGTGTGTGTGTGTGTGTGTGTGTGTCTGTGTACATGGAATTCTGGCATTGAACGCTGGGTGGAGCATTGATGAGGAAACTGAATGTGAATGGAAGGAAGGCCCAAATCAGTTTATTAACCAAAGTCGTCAGTTTCCAGCTACATGTTGGCAGATTTGGAGATTTGGAGATTTCAAGATTTCTCACTGGGAAACAGTTTTACAATCTGCCAGTGGTTTACACTCAGAAGAGGATGCCGGTGAGCACACATAACATCAAAGAAGAGGAAGTGGCTCAGTGGACATACCTGGATGGTGTCAGCATTCCTCATTCAGGCCGACGTGGAGTTGTTGTTAGGAACCGGCGGCTCCAAATTGCCTGAACCCTAGGAAATAGTAAATAGTCATGGAAACAAACCTTACGCCGTTTGGTCCCTATTGGGGTGGACTGAGAACTGAGTCTACTATTGGGGTGGCTTATTAATGGTCCCAGTCAAGGACACAGTGACGAGTGGTGGGAGAGTGGCTACCCCGCTGCTACTGTGAACAGGATCTCCATATCAAACCTGGAGGAGTTCCATTCAATTCCATTTATTGTTCTCCACAATGTGGGCATTTGTCTTTGGCTTCACAGGTTTGCTTGCTGATAGGATTTATCTCCTCAGATCCCTGGTATTCAGTAAAGATCTACATTTTTCCTAATTTATAACCAAACATTTCCTCATTAAGGCCAGATTGAATTCAGCAGGGGGAGGATACCTCACCATGGAGGCCCTGCTGGAGTGAAGGGCAATTACAGAGATGAAGTTATCATTTGTTAATTCAAATGTATCTTTTATTCTGTTATACATGTTCTGTTCCTGAAGTACACTTCTAGGTCATCGGGTGAGCTGAGAGTGAGAAAACTTAAAGATAAACGTCTCTCCCTCTCTGCCAGGACATGCTGGCCCTGAGGGGGTTAACCATCAGATGGTTCTGACTGGAGTTGAACAATGCTCTGTGTGTGACAAGCTTTTATGTTAAATCCTGTTTATTGCAGGTCGGAAAGGCATTCCCTAAAAGGTTTTTTTCCAGACGGTCATTTAGGACATGGTCAGTTCACTTTAGAGGGCAGAGGTCACGGAGATCTGCCGACATAAGGACAGCACTGTGTATTTTGAACTAATGAGTGATGTTTTTACTATGCGTTGACCTTTTCCCCCCAGAGAGGACAGGACCTGCTCTGGAGACGCAGCGCATTGTGGGGGGAGGGGTTCCGGGTTCGAGTCTCATGTGGCCAGGTTTTGGTGTCTGGGAAGATTAAAGGCTCAGTGGAGTGTAAAGTGGTAATAGAGAGATGACTGGTTATCTTATGAAATAAAGTTTTGAGCATACACTAGATGCGCTGACTCTTCCCCCAGAGAAGAGAAGATATGCTCAAGGACACAGCACCAATGAGAGGAGAGTCTGATGTTGTGAATAACTTCAATTTGTCTTACTTGATACACAAGGAGAGTGTATATAATATTTAGATAAATATTAGTCTATTATTACTACTGCAACTATAGGTTGGGAAAATAAATGTATAGTCAAAATCAGTCATATTAAAGTTGCATCTGCCGACCGAATTGGCAGGTGGTCGTCAAATTAGTTGATAATTGGTAATTGATAAGAGTTTCCTCATCCTGGTTAAAAAGGAAGGGTGAGGTTTTCTCTGGTTTGTTTAAGAAGCTACCATCTTACTCTTTTTACACTCATAGGGTGGTTTTAGACTAAGAGGTAGTGGTCTGGGCTGTATGATGTTTTTTCTAGTTCAGACTGGGATTAACCCATGATTAGTTGGATTTGATCTTATCCAGGATATAGAATTAGTTTATCTAGTCTAAAGTAACCATAGATAAAGTGCTATTTCTAATAGAGAAAAATAGCTAAATTAGCTGACCCAAATTATAGGAGTTAAAATAGGAATTAAAATATATCAAGCTGGTAATATTAGCAAATGTATTGACAGTTGTTTGGTAGACAGGGGAGTTAATAGATGACTATTTCAAGTGAGGGTTAGTGCGTGTGACCTCCAGTGGAAGAGCCAGGTCATGTGATGAGGACCAAGAGGAGGAGAAAACACGCCTACCATAGGAAAGACAGAAGGAGAGATCGTATAACTACCAATGACAGCCCAGCAGTGAAGGATGTCCCCAGATGGAGGAGGAACCTTCGGGGAGAGACCAGCCCACACCAGAAGAGGACGCCCCCAAGGGAATGCACTTTAAAAGCCCACGCAAAATATTAGAATTGGTCGGTTTTCAAGGGTCTTTTTGGACCTGCTAGATATTTGCTGTTAGGAAGGACCACTGAAAATCCACCACGGAGATCTCTGGGTAATATATCACTTGACCTGCTCTGTACTAATATGCAATATTCTCTATATAAAATAATGTTCTAAATATCAGAATTGCTTGTTGTATTGGTTTTTCATATATCTGGAATAATTGGACATGCTGGAAAGGTATTAACATATGTCAACACCTTCTGATTGGAGTGGGCAGTTTTATCTAGGTTGAACCAGGCACCGAAAAATCCTTTCCTATCATTGCACACATGCAACTCACAATACATGTCCCAAACACCACAATACACAATATACACAACACACGAAACGACAGAATACATAATATACACAACACAGGAAACAACAGAATACATCATACAACAAAGAACAAGCTACACAATACAGACAGCGATAACGGACATGGTTCTAAATCTGGATGATGTTTATGAATTTAGCAGATTTATTGTGTTTGGTATGAGATATTTTTTGTAGATGTTCTTGGTTGCTGCAGGAACTCTGTAGCATCTTCCCGAGGGCAGTTTTGTGAACTCTGTGAAAAGGGGATTTACAGGATCAGACACAATTTGTCTGGCTTTTCGTGCCACTCTTTCCCAATAATTTTACTCGCCATGTTTGTAATTCGGGACAGTCTATTTCTGTTCTTAGCCCCTAGATTCCCATACCATGTACACATGTCAAAGGTCAAAACACTTTCAATAAGACTCCTGCAGACAGTCTCCAGAATAGCTTTGCTTATTTTGTATGAATCCAATTTCCTGATGAGATCAAATGCATTGTTTTTTTTAAAGATATATTCTGTGTTGGATGTGAAACTTATATTGCATTAAAAAAAGGTTCCTACATATTTAAACTCTTCTACTGTTTTAACAGGCTGGTCATCAAACAAAACAGGTGTAAAATCATGACCTGCATTGCGGTGACTCACAATAACCAGCTCCCTAGTCTTCTTTTTTTTTTAAGATTATTTTTGGGGCATTTTGCCTTTATTTCTTTTTATATAGGACAGTAGGCAGGGAGAGAGAGAGGGGATGACATGCGGCAAGGAACCTCAGGTTCGAACCCGGGTCGGCCGCGCGAAGGGCCGAGCCTTCGTGGTATGCGTGCTACCAGGTGAGCTACGAAATGTAGATTGATTAGCTGTGTCCCCTGTCTTCATAAGGCCAGCTAGCATCATCATCATCAGCATATTTATACAATTGGCAGATTGCATTCATATACTGTAATGTGCATTGCATTAGTGTACAAAGGAAATAAAACAGAAGAAAGGACGCAACCTTTCGGTCCTCCTGTATTCAGAATAACTGTCTCAGAAGTGATACCACTGAACCTCACTCTCTGTGGTCGATATGAGAGGAACTGGTATGATATGGCAACGTTGATGTCACAAAGCCTTTTAATCAAAGTGTGTTTCTGCATACAATTGAAAGCAGAACTAAAATCTATAAATAAAAGTCTGGCAAAACTGTTAGGCTAGATGTTTACTGATGCTATTCATTATGTCTCCAGCACCTCGGCCCCTATATGCAAACTGAAATGGGTCGAACCATTCACTAAGGCCATGTTCAGACTAGGAGGCCAAATCTGATTTGTGAACTTTAGTGACCTATTAATGATTCTATCCAGATTGGTTTTATGAGTCTGGACGCTCCAAATCTGATTTGTGTCACTTGTCCCAAACCACATATGGAGGTAGTTTCCAATCTGCTTTCGACTGATGTGACTTTAGAGCCCAGCCGTCACAGCGCTGGTCGAAAGCTCTGTAAAAAATAATGTCACCAGCACAGACTTTGGATGAAAAGAGGCATTTATGAGCACTGTCAAGCTTTCTAACCCCGACGTCGAGAAGCTATGAACCCTTCTTCTCAAGCATGTGGCTTTCAAATGTTTCTGTGACACTTGTAAATACGTGCATATCGCTGATTTAGACAGTGTTATATATTGAGGTGACTCGGACACCGCTTAGACAACAACTGACGTTTATTCACCAACCTGGATGTATATACATTCTTATACGTCATCATGACGTCATACGCACTCTGACGCTACGCATATTCACACAATATGTTACATCCCCCTTCTTAAGATTATTTTTTTCACAACAGTAATTTACCAAATAATGTCTCTAGTTATGCCCTTCTTACAGTGCAATAACAATGCAATAAACAACAAAATCTTAACTTCTTGCACTGTATTCTACTTAATCTTCCATATTAACAGATTTTTTTTTCTTGCGTTCAAACTTTTTTTTCTTTTTCTTTTATTATTGAACAATAAAGAAAATTATTTCACCTTTGAACCTCTAACATGTGACCTTATGATAGACTATATGAGATTGTACACCTAGTCTTTGAGTGCGTTTACATGCAGACAATAAACGGATAACTGAGAATAATCAGTTTATGGCAATAATCTGATTTCTGCGTTTACATGCACTTTAATAATCCGACAATAGGAAAAATCCGGGTTTACATGATTCAGTCAATTAGTCGGATTTCTCTCCAGAAGGCAGCGGTAATTCCGCAATAAAACAACAAAAGAAGTTGCAAAATGCAAAGTCACATTTTCATTACTTCTTGTCCGGCTCGGAGGATGGTTTAGGTGAAAATTAGTTTGTATCTCGTTGTCGGGAGGCGTCGCTTTGGAAGTGTGAATCTGTCATATATTTCCAACTTTACCAAGCATAGAGCACAGAGACAGGCAGGCGACTGAAGCACGTCAAATAACATGAACGATACAGATCTTGACCCAACTGAATTTAAATAGCTGTCAGAAAACTGAGAGAATTAAGGTCTTTAGTGGCGGATAACTTGTGTTTTGAACAGCTGAGTAGGCTACGTTTTGTTCGTATAAATCTTTTTAATCCGTCATCTGAAAAAACCCGTCACACACAGATCACGGCTTGCACACTGAGTCCAATCCGTTTTATTAATGCGTCGTTCTATTCGCAATTCGAGACAAATATTCGTCATCTCCTGTATCCACATTACAACATAGCAGTGCAGCAACGGGGAGGCAGCAGGTCGGGAAACGCCTGTTGCAGGAGCTCCGTGCTGCTCACCTTCATCTCATCAAGCCGGCTGTGGTGCGCCATGGCCGGGCAGAAGAAGCAGAAAGGGGCCAGTGAGTGAGTGAGTGAGCAGCGTGCGTCTTCAGCTGCCTCTCTCTCCCGCAACGTGTACATGCGCAGATGTATAAACCCGAAAGAAAGCTGGTTATGCTGTATACATGCAGAGAGAAGACCGATTATTGCCCAGAAACCTAGGTGTGTTTATCGGTTTATTCATAACCCGTTTATGACCATAAACGGATAAAGCTTATCGGTTTATGCTGTTTACATGACCACTTGAATAATCAGGTAACTCAGAAATCCGCTAATAAACAGTTTATTGGTGTGCATGTAAACGCACTCTTTGTATCTGGCTGGAAGCTTGACTTGTCTCCCGGACCTTGTGTGACACAACTGTGAGTGTCCTTGTCCCTCGTCAGTGTCAGTGTCCTGAGTGACCTCTGTGTCTCTGCGTTTCAGGTCACTAGTGTCTTTTATCTCAATGTCTGCATATTTGGAAACGTCCTGTGCATTTGTAGGTGGAAACTCTCTCTCTCGCCCTGTCTTCAAAAGATGCTTCCTGTTCCTCCTGTAGACTCTTCCATCCGGCGTGTGAACGATGAAGGATCTTGGTTGCTGATGTCTGTTGACAACCACAGCTGGCTGCCATGTGTCTCCTCTCTGTATTCTGACATTGTCACCTGTCTGCAGATCTGGCAACGGTCTTGTTTGTCTGTCATAGTAGCTTTTTTGCTTGATTTGCGTGTATTTTTGCTTGTCATGCACTTGAACTTGACCTTCAGGAGTCAGCAGAGTCGTGGATGTTGGCAGTTTGGACTTCAGACGACGCCACATCAACAGCTGTGCAGGAGAGAACCCCACACCCTCAATCGGTGTGTTGCAATATTCAAGCAGAGCAATGTAAGGGTCAGTGCTGCTGCTCTGTGCCTTTTTCAGCATGTTCTTGACGGTACTTGGTTCTTGACGTTGGTTCTTGGTTCTTGACGGTTCTTGACTGCACTGTTCTCTCAGCTTGTCCATTGGACTAAGCATGTCCTGGACTGGAAGTGACATGTTGAAATTCCCAGCTTTCTGAAAACACTTTGAATTCACCACTGGCATATTGTGGACCATTGTCACTAATGACAATATCTGGAATACCATGCCTTTGCGAATGTCGACTTCAGTGCGGTATAAATGACACCTCGACTGGTCGTGTCACTCAACTTGGTGATCTCTGGATATTTTTAATAATAGTCGACACATAGCAGATATTCAGCACCATTGTAGTGAAAGAGATCTGTGCCAATCTTCTCCCATGGTCTTTCTGGTAGTGTGTGGGGAAGTAGAGGCTCTCTTGGATTGCCATGTTTGTTTTCGTTACAGACAGCACACTGAGACACAATGTCCTCTATCTGAGTTGACATGTACTTGATCTCTGTCGTTCTGATCTTGCATTTGCTTTTGTTCAGCTTTAGGTTGCACTCTCTTGCTCTCTCCAGGAGCTTCCTCAGTCTTTGATCATGTTCCTCGACTGTGTCGCCCCATACCAGCAGATCATCAATTATGTTGACTACCCCGTCCAGGTCTTCAACCATTTGAGCCACAGACCTCTGGAACACTTCGGATGCAGAGGAAATGCCAAAGGGTAGTCGCAGGAAACGATATCTCCCTATAGGCGTGTTGAAAGTACATCATTTTGAGCTTTCCTCATCCAATTTGATCTGCCAGAAACCTTGATTGGCATCTAGTACTGAGAAGTACTTTGCATTAGGCATGTGAGAGACAACCTCTTCAACAGTGAGCAGCGGATAATGCTCCCGTTTGATGGCTAGGTTGAGATCTTGTGGATCCAGACATAGTCTCATCTTTTTTGGTGTGACCACTGTCACCATGCTATTCACCCAGTCAGTGGGTTCTATTTGTCTTGTTATTACTCCCATCTGTTCCATTCTATGTAGCTCCTCCACTACTTGCTCCCTGATCGCTACAGGAACTTTCCTCGGAGCATGCACTACTGGTGTAATATCTGGATTCATCTGGATATGGTGTTTTCCTGGTAAACATCCTAATCCAGAAAACAAGTCTTCAAATCCTGTCAGAATGTCATTTTGTTTTTCCACAGCATATATTCTCTTCACCAAGCCTAGCTTTGTGCATGTTGCTTTGCCCAGTATTGCTGGAACATGTTGCTGCACTATTTCAAACTCTATTTTGCGTTTTTGTCCTTTGTGCACACAAGTGAGTGATGTTCTGCCCAATGGCGCCGACTTGTGGCCGAAATATGCAACAAGCTTGCAGGTGGATTGTTTTAGTTTTCCTCTGATATCCAGTGAGTTAAATGTTTCTGCTGACATCACATTGCACATAGCACCAGTGTCAAGCTTCAATGTCACATTCCTCCTGTTTATTATCAGATCTTGAGTCCATTCATCTTCATCCTCCATCTCTGCATTTTCAATATTTTTGATGCACACCTCCTGTTCCACTTCAAGTGTGCCAATAAACATGTCACTGTTGCCCTCAGACTGTTCCACAGCATGCATTTTCCTTGCTTGGACTTGTGATTTGCACATCTTTGCAAAATGATTGCTTTTCTGACATAACTTGCATGTCTGACCAAAGGCTGGGCATTTTCTGTATTGGTGCTTGTAACCACATATGTTGCGGTTAACTTCCTTTTGATCATCTGTTGCAGTTAACTTCCTTTTGATCATCTCGTGGAGGTGGCTTTGTTCTGCTCCTGTCGCCTCTGTCTCTCTTAGGCAGTCTTTACTGTTTTTATTTTGTGCACTTCAATTTCTTCATTTAGCACTTTAACCTGACTTGACGTGATCTCACTGGCACAGCAGACATCAATTGCCTTTTCTAGTGTAAGATCCGCCTCTCTCAATAGCTGCCTCTCACTTGACCGTCCCTTATGCCGCATACAATCCTGTCACGTATTAACCATTCATGCAGTTGTCTGAACTCACAGTCCTTGGCCTTGTTTTTCAAGTCTGTCACGTAGGCATCTATGGTCTCTGTTGGTCCTTGAGCCCTCGTGAAGAACATATGACAGATGTACAGCAGGTTTTTTCTTGGTTCGCAGTAGTCTTGAAACTTTTCTTCAACACTGCAATTTTATCAATCTCTCCGTCTCGGAAGAAAAACCGTGTTGCAAACCTTTATTGCTTCTTCCCCCGCCACGTGCAGAAATGTAGCACACTGCACGTTTTCTCGGCGTTGCAAAACAGCTCAAACTTCTGGATCCATATTTTCCAGTTCTCGGTGAGATTACCGTGCAGGCTCAAACTCGACGGTGGCTGCAACTGAGACATCTTTCAGTGTTCTTTCTTTTCTTTTCCAGTTTATTCTGACACCATGTTATATATTGATGTGACTCGGACACCGCTTAGACAACAACTGACTTTTATTCACCAACCCGGATGTATATACATTCTTATACGTCATGACGTCATACGCACTCTGACGCTACGCATATTCACACAATATGTTACAGGGAGCAAAAGTTGCATGCAAGTCTATGTAGGGAGACGGAACTCTTTCTAGGCGCTAGCCGAAAGAGTTCCAACTCTTCAAGTTCAACTCTGAGACTTCAAAGGGGAAAAACAGCAAAACAACAACGAGTCACCCACCCTGCCAGACGAACTCAACGCGTTCTATGCCAGGTTCGACCCCTCTGCCAGAGCGCCTCCCCTCCTCCCCCCCTCCTCTCCCACCCCTCTCCTCCTCTCCTCCCCCCCATCACCCCCCCTCCCTCCTCCCCCCCACCACCCCCCCTCCTCTCCTCCCCCCCCTGCCACCTCCGCCCCACACTCCCCCCAGACCACGACCCGCTCTGGTTTGCTCATTCAGCCGGTCGTACTCCTCATCAGCTTCCTCCTCCTCCGCGTGTTGGCGGCGAAGGCTCTCGGTCACCAATAGTGCCTTGTATTTATGTATTTATATGTATTTATGTGTTTATATGAAGAAAGTGTGTTTGTATAAACATGTGTGTGTTTATATGAAGAAAGTGTGTTTGTATAAACATGTGTGTGTTTACATGAAGAAAGTGTGTTTGTATAAACATGTGTGTGTTTATATGAAGAAAGTGTGTTTGTATAAACATGTGTGTGTTTATATGAAGAAAGTGTGTTTGTATAAACATGTGTGTGTTTATATGAAGAAAGTGTTTTTGTATAAACATGTGTGTGTTTACATGAAGAAAGTGTGTTTGTATAAACATGTGTGTGCTTATATGAAGAAAGTGTGTTTGTATAAACATGTGTGTGTTTACATGAAGAAAGTGTGTTTGTATAAACATGTGTGTGCTTATATGAAGAAAGTGTGTTTGTATAAACATGTGTGTGCTTATATGAAGAAAGTGTGTTTTTATAAACACGTGTGTGTTTATATGAAGAAAGTGTGTTTGTATAAACATGTGTGTGTTTATATGAAGAAAGTGTGTTTGTATAAACATGTGTGTGTTTACATGAAGAAAGTGTGTTTGTATAAACATGTGTGTGTTTATATGAAGAAAGTGTGTTTGTATAAACATGTGTGTGTTTATATGAAGAAAGTGTGTTTGTATAAACATGTGTGTGTTTATATGAAGAAAGTGTTTTTGTATAAACATGTGTGTGTTTACATGAAGAAAGTGTGTTTGTATAAACATGTGTGTGCTTATATGAAGAAAGTGTGTTTGTATAAACATGTGTGTGTTTATATGAAGAAAGTGTGTTTGTATAAACATGTGTGTGCTTATATGAAGAAAGTGTGTTTGTATAAACATGTGTGTGCTTATATGAAGAAAGTGTGTTTGTATAAACATGTGTGTGTTTATATGAAGAAAGTGTTTTTGTATAAACATGTGTGTGTTTATATGAAGAAAGTGTTTTTGTATAAACATGTGTGTGCTTATATGAAGAAAGTGTGTTTGTATAAACATGTGTGTGTTTACATGAAGAAAGTGTGTTTGTATAAACATGTGTGTGTTTATATGAAGAAAGTGTTTTTGTATAAACATGTGTGTGTTTACATGAAGAAAGTGTTTTTGTATAAACATGTGTGTGTTTACATGAAGAAAGTGTGTTTGTATAAACATGTGTGTGTTTATATGAAGAAAGTGTGTTTGTATAAACATGTGTGTGCTTATATGAAGAAAGTGTGTTTGTATAAACATGTGTGTGCTTATATGAAGAAAGTGTGTTTGTATAAACATGTTTGTGCTTATATGAAGAAAGTGTGTTTGTATAAACATGTGTGTGCTTATATGAAGAAAGTGTGTTTGTATAAACATGTGTGTGCTTATATGAAGAAAGTGTGTTTGTATAAACATGTGTGTGCTTATATGAAGAAAGTGTGTTTGTATAAACATGTTTGTGCTTATATGAAGAAAGTGTGTTTGTATAAACATGTGTGTGCTTATATGAAGAAAGTGTGTTTGTATAAACATGTGTGTGCTTATATGAAGAAAGTGTGTTTGTATAAACATGTGTGTGTTTATATGAAGAAAGTGTGTTTGTATAAACATGTGTGTGCTTATATGAAGAAAGTGTGTTTGTATAAACATGTGTGTGCTTATATGAAGAAAGTGTGTTTGTATAAACATGTTTGTGCTTATATGAAGACAGTGTGTTTGTATAAACATGTGTGTGTTTATATGAAGAAAGTGTGTTTGTATAAACATGTTTGTGTATATATGAAGAAAGTGTGTTTGTATAAACATGTGTGTGTATATGAAGAAAGTGTGTTTGTATAAACATGTGTGTGTTTATATGAAGAAAGTGTGTTTGTATAAACATGTTTGTGCTTATATGAAGAAAGTGTGTTTGTATAAACATGTGTGTGCTTATATGAAGAAAGTGTGTTTGTATAAACATGTGTGTGCTTATATGAAGAAAGTGTGTTTGTATAAACATGTGTGTGCTTATATGAAGAAAGTGTGTTTGTATAAACATGTTTGTGCTTATATGAAGAAAGTGTGTTTGTATAAACATGTGTGTGCTTATATGAAGAAAGTGTGTTTGTATAAACATGTGTGTGTTTATATGAAGAAAGTGTGTTTGTATAAACATGTTTGTGCTTATATGAAGAAAGTGTGTTTGTATAAACATGTGTGTGTTTATATGAAGAAAGTGTGTTTGTATAAACATGTGTGTGTTTATATGAAGAAAGTGTGTTTGTATAAACATGTGTGTGCTTATATGAAGAAAGTGTGTTTGTATAAACATGTGTGTGTTTATATGAAGAAAGTGTGTTTGTATAAACATGTTTGTGCTTATATGAAGAAAGTGTGTTTGTATAAACATGTGTGTGTTTATATGAAGAAAGTGTGTTTGTATAAACATGTGTGTGTTTATATGAAGAAAGTGTGTTTGTATAAACATGTTTGTGCTTATATGAAGAAAGTGTGTTTGTATAAACATGTGTGTGTTTATATGAAGAAAGTGTGTTTGTATAAACATGTTTGTGCTTATATGAAGAAAGTGTGTTTGTATAAACATGTTTGTGCTTATATGAAGACAGTGTGTTTGTATAAACATGTGTGTGTTTATATGAAGAAAGTGTGTTTGTATAAACATGTTTGTGCTTATATGAAGAAAGTGTGTTTGTATAAACATGTGTGTGTTTATATGAAGAAAGTGTGTTTGTATAAACATGTTTGTGCTTATATGAAGAAAGTGTGTTTGTATAAACATGTGTGTGCTTATATGAAGAAAGTGTGTTTGTATAAACGTGTGTGTGTTTATATGAAGAAAGTGTGTTTGTATAAACATGTGTGTGTATATGAAGAAAGTGTGTTTGTATAAACATGTGTGTGTTTATATGAAGAAAGTGTGTTTGTATAAACATGTGTGTGTATATGAAGAAAGTGTGTTTGTATAAACATGTGTGTGCTTATATGAAGACAGTGTGTTTGTATAAACATGTGTGTGCTTATATGAAGAAAGTGTGTTTGTATAAACATGTGTGTGCTTATATGAAGACAGTGTGTTTGTATAAACATGTGTGTGTTTATATGAAGAAAGTGTGTTTGTATAAACATGTGTGTGTTTATATGAAGAAAGTGTGTTTGTATAAACATGTGTGTGTTTATATGAAGAAAGTGTGTTTGTATAAACATGTGTGTGCTTATATGAAGAAAGTGTGTTTGTATAAACATGTGTGTGCTTATATGAAGATGTGCATATATTAATGTATTTTCTCACTCCTTGTACTTTACCATGCTTTTTTTAAATGTATTATTATTATCAGCCGTTTCCCCCTGACTGTGGTTTATCAGGGCTTTTCAAAGTCTGAGGCTGTGGGCCTCCCCCCAGACAAAAATTGGGGACAAAGACCCCCCCCCCTCCCACCCCAGTTTACTTGTTGACTGTCTGTAGTTTTGCTAAATTCCTGGATGCCTATGGTATCATGATTATGTTATTTCGTCCCAGCAATTATGACTGAGACAAGATAGCTTCAGACTATTTAAATAAAGGTCGGTCTGAAGCCGTTTATTTGTTTATTTATTTTATAAACTACTGTATCTGTAAATCCTTTTATTACAAACTGGTTTTATTCTCTCTTAACAAACAGATCACAACAGGTGAAAGTCAATGGTTCCCTCTCTGCAGTTAAATACTGTAGCACCGGGCTACTACAAGGAGGCGTGAGCTCCCCAGTTCTTTTTACAGTCTACACAAATGGCTGTACAAGTAGTCACCCGAACAACCACGTAATAAAATTTTCGGATGACACAATTATTTTAAGTTTGCTAAAGAGAGAAGATTGCCCTTCGCAATATCACAATGAGATCGCCACTTTCCAGGCCTGGTGTGAGAGTAACCACCTTATCCTAAATACTAAAAAGACGAAAGAAATGATCTTTGACCCAAAGGAGCTGAGAGACCATGACCCAGTGGTCATTGACGATAGCGTTATTGAGCGGGTAAATTCTTACAGGTATCTGGGCATCCATATTGAAAACTCTCTCAAATGGAACGTCCATATCGACTACCTGTGTGGTAAACTGGGCCAGAGGCTCCACTTTCTTAGAAGGCTCAGACTGTACGGTGTTAGCACCAAGATCATGGAGACCTTTTATAATGCCGTGCTGGAAAGCCTCATCAGGTACGGTATGGCAGCATGGTATGGAACACTTCCCGTACAGCTCAAAACGAGACTTGCAAAAATTGTAAATACAGCAATGAAAGTGATTGGGAAGAGAGACTTTGCACCTCTCCAAACAATCTTCGAAAAAAAGGTCATCAGCCTAGCACTTAAAATCCTGAAGGACCAGTGGGCAACAGAATTAGGTAATGTATGAAGCCAGTCGTGAAATTCCATTAATTCGAAAAGTCCGCAGGGGGGCGCACGTCAGGTCCGGAAGTGACGACACGTACATTGGCTCCAATGTAAAAATGAGCCGACTTCTCTCTCGTTCTGTGTCTTAAATAAACATTTTCCGAATGAGCTTATGGTCTGAATAAACAATTTCAAGTCTTTTTCATGCTCCCCTGGGCTCCGTTTTCTAAATTATGGTCCCATTTCGAGTAAAAGAGCCGATAAAAATTATAACTTTGGGGGCGGGATTTTCTTTGATTTACACCAGCCACAGGAAATCAGATGATCCCAACCAGTTGCCAAGGCAGGCTAGCTAGCTAGCTAGCAACGTAGCCAGAGATAAAAGTAAAATAACAGAAACAGCGTTACCCTTATGATATTTTAATGATGTTAGTAGACACACGTAACAGTATAGATCCCCGTGATGAGGTATGTTGATCAAAAGAACACCTAAAACGCTATATCGAAATCGGGTTTTAGTGGACGGGCAGCTCTGAAGTTGGGGCTTCAGAGCTGATCTGCGGCTAGCTAGCTAGCAACAGTATAGAGCCCCCGAGGTCTGTTGATCAAAAGAACACCTAACGCTATATCGTTATGTAATGTGACTTGTGACATGATCACCACATTTCAATAAATATAACGTTTTTGCACATTTGAATGCTGCTGGTCGTTTGTTTAATGATGTATATATTGGACATTTAAAGCTGATACACAATTGTGTTGAGGTAATTCCGCAAAGCTCAGTTAAATAACGTGTAACACTTGAAACAATCAAATGTAACTTTTTCCACAGCAATACATACAGTCCAGCCCACCATGGAAAGGAACCATTGTTTGAATTATATCAAAATATATTTGCATGGTGTAGCATGTAATGCAGTCTGTTAAGATACTGTAAACATGCAAGATACTCTGTGACACAGAAAGGCAGACGAGCTAGCAGCAGGGATCTTGTCACCCTGATTTCAGATAAACTTGTCTGTCTAGCTAGACAATATTACTGTACCATAATACCACAAGCTAAAGGCAGCATACACCAATGGAAGGATGGGTAGCATTAGCTAACGTCAGGCTATACAGTAATGTTAGGATATTATAAAGTTATGAAACGCTGATTCAGACGTTACAATAATATGACATAATATGAGCCAGTTAGCCTAGCTAGAGAGTAATTTCAGACCACCAGATATCACCATATTTCATTTCAATAAATATAAAACATTCGTTGATTGAAGCAGACTGCTGATCGGTTGTTTCTCCGTCGTCATGTCCTCGTCCAATCTTCGGTTCGTAGTTTGTGTTCACTCGACATCAACAATCTTTATATCACATCTGATCATTTTATCCAACCTGCCCCTGACCAGACAACTAATGGATCGTTCTGCGCGATCATATTTGCGACATTCAGATACATGATAATATACAACAAGGCTATCTTTGTTGACAATGTTTATTGACAAAAGCATTAAAACAAGCAAATATAACAATATTCTCCGGTCACTGGCAGATAGCTACAATTGTTCAAAGCAAATCTCTCATGTCAGCATTTGGCTTGTGTGTTATTGCAATTTCCTATGTTGAAACAACTGATCAGCAGTAACGTGTATAGTTAATCTCAGGAGAACAGAATATTATAGCTTTGATCTTCAAATCATGATCCTCTGTTGTGTGTCCCATCTGGTACTGGACAGCAGCTACCCCCTGGAAGAAACGAATTAGACACTGTTAATCACTGTATAACGTTAGCTTACCCAACACTACGTGCGATTGGTAAATACTGTAAATGCAGAGGTGGATAACTATCCAGAGGAGTTGAACCCCCAGCTTGTTCCCCCTCATCTAACGTTAGCTAGATATATAACGCTATTAGCTGGTAGATCATATGAGTATGCTTTGAGTCTGCCTCATCTCAAAGAGGTAACCTAGGTAAACAGAACTGCGTTTGTTTTCTGTCTACGTCCGAATCTGTGCAGCATGCAATACTGTTTAACGTTGTATAACGTTAACTTATGCTACTCTAGTCTAACGTCCTCCTGTAATGACAAATGGACATGTAGCTAGCGTTAATGTCATGCTATGCAATTAGCGTTACGTTAGAAAATAAGATTACCTCGATTTTGTGGAAGATGCAAGCGGCAGGCTGGTGAGGCAGCGCGAGGTCTGGAGGAAATAATACTCTGGTTTTTCTTCGGGCTATTGTATTCACTGTGACAGCAATGGAGCAAGGCTAGCAATAGCAACTAACGTTAACAACATTTGTTAGCCAAGCTAACGGCTAGCAGGGAAAATAACATGAACAAGATGGATGCCGTGGCGGAGGAAACCGGAAACCCTTCCCCGAGTCCCGTCCACGCTCACGCCCTTTCCTGTTTTCCCGGCTCCAGGTTTGAACAGATTTCCCACAATGCAACAGGAAAATCCATTCATCCAATCAAACGAAATCAAACAATATCGGGAAGTGAGCTTCATTTTGCCGTGTCAAAAACATATAGCTAAGGTGGTCCAGATATTATGTACTGTCAATGTGAAGGACCCATCTCACCTTTTATTCTGTGATTATGACCTGCTGCCCTCGGGCAGACGATACAGAGCCTATAGATGTAAGAGTAACCGCTTCAAGCTCTCTTTCCTACCCACTTCTGTGCTATTGTTGAACAAACAGGCGGCACTGCCCCTTCCCCAAAGAGGGTGTTCCCCACAAGAAGAGCGGGTAAGGACCCAGTCGTAGGAGGCTGTCCACTGCTGCTGTAACCTCTTTTAAAAACCAGGTCATATGCAGGTCGATTTCTTCTCACTTTTTTAATATATTTTACTATTTTATTTTATTTTATTTTATTTTATTTATTTTACTATTTTTACTATTTTTATTTTACTTTATTCTCTTAGCTTTTTTTTTTTTAATTCTTACTCCTTATTAAGAACTTTATACAAACAGAGGCTAATCTTGCCTGTCTTAGTATTAGTAGAGCTGAATTCTTTTAAAACAAAGCAGAACTCTCTACTAATCTGGGTTGCCTGTCCTAGTATTAATAGAGCTGAATTCTTTTTTAAACAAAGCAGAACTCTCTATTGAACTGTCTTATACTGAGTTCTGGTTTTATTTAGTTGAGTGCCCTATTGCTCTTGAGGAGAGGTTTGTACCTCCAAAAATTGTATTTATTTTATCTTCAATTCTTTTACTTTATCATATGGGAAATTGCAATGAGGGTTGTGCAATAAACCCACAATGACTGTGCAATATGCTTAGAATGTTATTAGGATGAAGTGTCGAACCAAATTGAACTAACCAGTGTTTGCTGTCTTTTATTTCTATATTACACCGCTGGCACAATTTTCCCAGTGGAAAGCGCATGTTGGCAAGAGACCACACTGTATGCTCGATGTGTTTTTTTTTTCCTGTCTGTTGTATGTATTGTGTCAAAACCTCGATACATGTGATATGTGGCTGTTGTACGGCACTATTTGCCCAAGACAAATTTCCCCTCGGGGACAATAAAGTTCATCTCATCATCTCATCTCATCTCTTAACCAAATCAGACACATTTAGGATATTCTATGTGATGTCCCACTTTGAAAACTTCTTATACAGTATGGTTCATCAACTGACTTGTCAGGTGACCCCCCTGAGAAGGGTATTTGTAGGTCAGATCAGAAGCATCAGAATTCTTTATTCACCAAGGTATTCACATACAAGGAAATTGTCTTGGTGTGATTGGTGCTCAAGTAACCTGATAAATTAGAACCAATATACGATATAAATAAATAAGATATAAAGAATATAAAAAGATTCTCAGATATTAACAGATAAAGATATAAACAGTATTAACAGATATAAACAGTCTTGACAAGGTGAGGTAAGGTGTCTCTGTCTAGTTGTTTCTTATCTGAGGAAGGGCTTGTTGCCTGAAACGTTACCTTTGTGGTAACACCACTGACCTATATTACCAATAAATGGTGGGAGTAACTTCTAGTGTGCAAACTGTAGTTTGTTATGTTCAGTTGCACTTCAGTTCTGCACCGTTTTTCACTGATTGGATGTGCGTGCTTTTTACTTTCATGCTGACTGGACTGGATATGGAAGTGAAAATAAAGAGCCCTGCACTTTTCAGAGACGCTGCTGCCTTCAGGTGCTGCATGTAAACTCTAAACCTGCTAAGTTAGTGTTGGTGAAAACACTCAGAAACCACCATGTTTCAGGATGAATCCTCATTAAGACCATTTAAAAGGTGTTTTCAAGGTTTTCACGTCAACAGAAGTGAATATAAAGTTATGGAATATTACAGTAATAAGTGCTATGGGTTTATAATCAGTGATGGACTGTAAATATGGACAGAGCTTCATAATCAATTACACAGATACTATGATAAATATAGAACTACTAAATATGTAATGATGACATGCGAGACTTTTCCCAAGGATCTTTCATGTGATGCTGACACAACACAAACAAACATAAGGAGAGTCTCAGCTACAATAACAAAGTGATAGAGTGCTTCCCAAAGATTTATTGTAGGAAAAGACATCTCACTCCAGTAGATATATGAGAATCTAACACTCAGAAAACCTTAAAGCAGATAACATCTTGAAGCAGTTGATGTGATTTCACAGATGAAGTTAAAGGACAGAAGCCTTTCATCTGACTCAGTTTGAGGAAGTTAGTCGCTGGGAAAGAATCATGTCACACAGGAAGGCGAAGCCTCAAGTCACAAATACATTCGACTCGAGTGACACTCAGATACACGTCATGTGACATACATCTGCCGTATGTCATGCTACATACAGTATGTGTGCTGTATGTCATGCTACAGTACATACACTATGTGCCGTACATCACATTGTCTGACACATTTTCACTGCCAACTCCGTCAGGACTTTTCCCCAAAATTTCTTCTACGTCTACTTTTTGAGAATTAGTCAAATAAGACCCTAAATTACATAGTTGGAAGGTTTTGGTGCATTTTGCTTGCCAGGGTCTTTATGTTCCTCCACCAATTTGAAAATGTTGCTGCATTTGGTTCTGATTAGGCAACTAAAACAAGTTGGTTAAAGGTGCTCTTATGCTCGAGCAAAGCTCCGTGGGGGTGGGGCCCCGCGAGTCTCCGTAGTCTCCGTGCAGACCTCGCGCTGGGGCAGATGCCATTATACTCAGAAAGTGATCAGCATGTATTGTACAATGGTGAGAACAGCCAGTGAAAAGTCGCAATGAAACGCTGTGCAGTACTGAGTGCGCTTTCACTCTCAAACGACCGCACATCAGCACATGAAGGACTCACCAAACTTGTTTTTACTGAAAGCCGTTTTTACTACAGCCCTGATAGCCTACTACTCTGTGCTGCTTTTAATCTCTCTCAATAATGCTCTCAACACAACACATTTACTTGGTGAAATGACTAAAAACGAACAGTTGCAAATCTAAGTTTATAGCCTACCACATGGGTCAAGAAATGTGGCGAAAACACAGCTCAGTGTTCAGGGCTCAATGGTTCAAGTACGGCCATGTTTGGAGAGAAGCTGGCGCTGTTAGAAAAAAAATCAGGCAGAACGCGAGCGGCCGCTGGAGCTAGCGCTTAACCACGCCCAACAAATTTACATCATATGACGCGCCCGCCCCTCGCTCCACCCACGCGCCCTTCACGGCAGGGTGAGCATAATTCAGCCTTAAGGCAGTGGTTCTCAAATTTGTTCACATGAGGGACCCCTAAACTGACAAAGATTAGACCACGGACCCCCATTTGATAGGATTTTGTCCCACGTTCCCCCATATGATAAGATTGATGCTTTTAGATGTTTTATTACAGAAAGTGTATAAAACCCATGACCAAAATAGTAATTGTGTTATTTATGAATGGAATTAGAGGGAAAATAAATGACCCCCCTTTTTGGCTGGGGACACCGTGGAACCCCCTCAAGGACCCCTGGGGGTCCCCGGACCCCCATTTGAGAACCACTGGGTTAAGGTTAGGGTTAAGTTGGGTTAAGTATATGCCATACATCATGTATATCACATTAGTACAGCACATAGACAACAGTATATGTATATCACCAAACATGTATGTGCTGTAGAGATCATGTCTCACAGCACATGTGCAGTGTATCACAGAAGGCTTGAAGCAGAAACAGCAGCTCTTCCTCTCCAGCAGGTGGCAGCACTGAAAACAAAAGAAAGCAGGTTGAG
>NC_139637.1:11286264-11288764 GCF_964638095.1 Poromitra crassiceps
TCATAATGCATTGCAGAGCACTGCTAGCTCTATGTGGCAGTATTAAAACGCCACTGACCAGTTCTATATAACTGCCAACCATTTCAAGTCACGGTCTTTCCATAAAGCCCACCAGCTTTGATATCTGTTGGCTAGTTGTTGATATTTATAACAATATTATGGCTCTAAAATAAAAAATGTATCGAAGCGGGCAAACTGTCATGGCAGCTGTCTCCCGTAACTGTTTCCGGTCTTCCAGCTCTGGATCAGACAAAGTGAGAACTGACACACAAAGATAACAGCGCTGCTGTCATTGGGCTGCAGTGATAATCGGTGGAACAATAAATAGCCTAAGTTCTTATCAATTTAAAGGAACACTCCGCCCATTTTCAACCAGCATTGTATCATTAGAACATCAGTAGTATATCAGAAAACTGTAAACGGTTTTGAAGTCTGTCATTTAATTTGACAGTTATTGAGTGTTAAAGTGTGGACCAGTGACATCACTGGTCCACACTAACTCAAATTAATAACTCATTAACTCAAATTAACTTTCAATAACTGTCAAACTATTCATCATTCATCTAAGTTTGACAGTTATTGAGAGTTGATTTGAGTTAATGAGTTATTAATTTGAGTTAGTGGACCAGTGACATCACTGGTCTACACTTTAACACAACTGTCAAATTAAATGACAGACTTCAAAACAGTTTACAGTTTTCTGATATACTACTGATGTTCTAATGATACAAAGCTGGTTGAAAATGGGCAGAGTGTTCCTTTAAGTTATTTGGCAGAATTGTCGAAGCAGTTCGATGATTGACACTGACAGCAACCAATAATTTGGGACTGAAAAATACGTCACCGAATCAGCTGGGCAATCTACGGTCGGTGACATAGGGACAGACAAGAAGGCAGACAGGCAAACGGGCAGGCAGATAGGCAAACAGGCAGGTAGACAGAGAGACAGACAGGCAGAAAGACAGGCAGGCAGATGGAGACAGACAGACAGACAGGCAGGCAGGTAGGCTATAAACAGACTATAGCAATATCTAAATGGGACAAATTTATGCTGATGATAACATTGATTTGTTGATCAATCAAAGTATCTCAATACACACTGGATACCACTCCACTGACAGTATTTAACTTCCACTTTATTTTGCGATCAACAGTCATTCTGTGTTATTTTGCTGTTTTACTTTGAGGGGCTGTGATCGAGCTGGTGTAACGGCAGTAGAATGTTCACAAAAATAAAATGAACAACATTGACTCAGCTACACTGGCTCCCGTCTGAGAGACGATTATCCCCCCCCCCCTCTATCTTTTTTTTTGTAATAGCATCTTTTCACCACACTGCTCAGTCACATGAACTCCATGGACTGACTGTTGTGTTGATGTGTGTATGAGCGTGCAGCCAATCATGTGTTATGACAGACAACAGCAAACAAGATGAGTGACAGTCACAAATGAAGCAGCATTTAGATGCATTTTTAATAACAGACAACCTAAAGGCAGAATGTAAGGTAAATATATTATAAGCAGGGTTTACTATGTTGTTGTTATATAGCCTACATCATGTTATGTTTTTACATTATTTCATTACCAAACATAGGCTAATGTAAAATGATGGTATTCTGAAAAGTATAAGCTCTAGTATAATTCATTGAATAATGTAAGTGATACATATGCACACATACCAATCATAAGTCAAAACATTACCAAATTTTTGCTGAATGATAAAAGCCAGAAGGGGCCGGTAGGACACTAACTGAAGAGCCATTACTGAGCTGAGCCAAATGATCTGAATCACTAAAAAGAGACAGAATTCTCATTATGAGTGAAAACACAACTGGAGGTATAATAAAGTTTACAGAGTATGCTAACAAGCTTCACTCTGATTGGGTAGGCTGGTGTAAACAAACAAAGTCACAAATTGTAGGTAGTTAAATAATCAAGAGAAAATCATTGATTCAACTGTATTTATATTACTAATAGTAAAACTCTGTGTTGGGGACAAGGCGAAAAGGGTGAAATTTAAACATAAAACAGTATAAAAGTCGATAAAAAATATTCCAAGAGAATAATAAAGTCTAGGTGAGTAATAAAGCATACTAAGCAATGATAACAAAAACAACATGGAAAAAAAGGATTAAAAATGCATCCCAGGGACATGATTCAAGATTCAAGATTTTTATTGTCACTCCGTAGTACAAGTATCACGTGTGAAATTCTTGTGCTGTAGACTCCGTTACAACATGAATGAAAAATGAAAGTGCCTGAAATAAAATAATCACCAACATATGAGTGTGCGAGGCAGCGAGGCATGCTAGAAATGAGCACACAATATTTCTAGCATAATGTAATTTAACAAAAAAATAGGCTACTCAGGGTGCGTTCGTAAATTCAATCTGATGCTCTAAACATCTGTCTAGACTAAAATGAGAGGGCGGCTGTTCAAAGAAATTCAATGCTTTATGAACGGTCCATTTTGAGTGCACTCTGGTGCTCTGAGTGACTG
>NC_139637.1:11293764-11358764 GCF_964638095.1 Poromitra crassiceps
AACAATAAAGTAAGAAAGGTAATAAGGTAAAAGTGATAGGTATTGAAATAGAATAAGATAGAATAGATATAAAAGTGTCCAGTGTCCAAAAGTGTCCACTTGTCAGTGGAAGTGTGTGCAAATGTCAATAATACAGGTGTTTGTGTTATTTATTGAGGAGTCTCGTTGCCTGCAGGAAGAAACTATTCCACAGACGTTCGTGCTTTCAGGACCCTGTATCTTCTCCCCGAGGGCAACAGGGAGAACAGGCTGTTGTGCGGGTGGTTTGTGTGCTTGATGATCTTCCGGGACCTCCTGAGGCACCACTGATTGTACAGTTCCTGCAGTTTTGGCAGTTCACATCCTGTCACGTGCTGGGCCGCGTGCCTCACTCTTCTCAGTGCCTTGTGGTCCATGGTGGAAGAGTTCCTGTTTCAGGTACAGTGCTTCCCCTCCCTCCATAGCGAGCAGTAGGTTTTATAGGTTATTCATATGCAAATGAGCACGATGTCATAATATTATGCCCATTTCTATTGACTTTTTGAACAGCCAATAGCTACTCTCCTTGGCAACAGTTAACGAGGGCCCTTATTGGACAATTTCTGGTGCACATTTCATAGAAAACTTTGGGAAACTTTGGATTTCATTTACTCTTACCCTGCCACTCTGGTGTGCAGGGACCATAACAGAAACACAGGGGCAAAAACATAACCTCCAGACAACTCTGTGGCGGAGGTTATAATAGTGGTAAAGAATGTCAGGATTGACAGAAAGTCTAGAGGCCATAGGCCTTGGTGAACAGGTGGGTTTTCAAGTTTAGTTTGAAGAAGGGGAAGATCTCAGCAGAGAGAGTTCCACAGGGCTTCCAAAAGTTCTGTTCCCAAAGGTCCGCGGGCGGGTGTGGATGATGGAGAGCAGACCTGTGTCAGAGGCGGTGTAGTGGTGGAGGAGGTCACATACAGTAGATACTGGGCTGGTGAGAGCATGGAGGATTTTGTAAGTGATGCAGGACTTGACCAGGAGCCAGTGGAGGTGGATGAGGGTGGAGGTGATGTCTGCCAGGGCTTGGTGCAGGAGAGAACCCTCAACCTGGCAGCTGAGTTCTGCACATGGAGCCTGTCCAGGGCTTTGCTGGGTACCCTGGACAGGACTCCAGATGGGGAGTCTCTGCTACAGTAAAGTAAAGTAAAGTAAAGTAAAGTAAAGTAAAGTAAAGTAAAGTAAAGTACACACATCCACTTGATTAGCAGGTGCAGGACAAACAAATAATCAGTAACCAGTCAAAGAAGTAGAGTCCACACACTGCTGGAGACTTCTCCAAGTACATTTATTGAATTATGTTTCGCTCACAAACAACCTTCTTCAGAATGAATCATTCATTCTGAAGAAGGCTGTTTGTGATCATAACAATACAATAAATCTATTGGAGAAATCTCCAGCAGTGTGTGGATCTAACTCTTCTACTGTCTCTGCCACAGGGTCACGGGGTCAGAGAGAGATGACCAGAGTTAGGAAATGTTTTTGAGCTGATAGAAGGCAGATTTTGTGATGATTTGATGTGTGACTGATAGGAGGGGATGAAGAAAGTAACTTTAGTCATGCTCAGCCACATGAGTGTGTGTGTGTGTGTGTGTGTGTGTGTGTGTGTGTGTGTGTGTGTGTGTGTGTGTGTGTGTGTGTGTGTGTGTGTGTGTGTGTGTGTCTGTGTGTGTGTGTGTGTGTGTGTGTGTGTGTGTGTGTGTGTGTGTGTGTGTGTGTGTGTGTCTGTGTGTGTGTCTGTGTGTGTGTGTGTGTGTGTGTGTGTGTGTGTGTGTGTGTGTGTGTGTGTGTGTGTGTGTGTGTGTGTGTGTGTGTGTGTGTGTGTGTGTGTGTGTGTGTGTGTGTGTGATGAGCTCAGGTGAGGATGGGAGCGTCCACGCTAGGCTTCATATATCACAGCATCATCATATCCACATTGTTTTAGAGGAGAGGGGAACATATTTTATTTCATCTCTTTCAATTTACATCCAATTTCTATGCTGTTAATAATCAAACATAATTTGCTCCTTCATGTTATTTCCAGTCTCCTGGGTTCATGTGAAAATGCAGATGAAAACATGGACACCACACAGGCTGTTGACCAGGTCCAAGAGGACATCATCTCACCCCGTCACTTTTCAACATGCAGAGTAGATCAACAGACTCCTATAGATCCCACGTGTGAAATCAACACCACAGGAGTGTGACAATGACACAAACCGTTGGTCATTTCAACCATAAGTCACATTGAACTTTTTGTTATTTAACCTGAAGCCAACCATTTCTCTAACCTTAACCAAGTTGTTTCATGCCTAAATATATATAACTGTAACAGAGGTTTTTGGCTACGGTCTTGTGGTGTCAGAAAATGATACATTACGACACGCTACGTTGTGATAATGAGAATGTGTTGAGATGATGGAGCCTCTAAACTGTGAACACTGTGTGGACTCTTATAGCCTCTTGTGTCATAACTCTGTGTTTGTCTTTTCTTTTCATGTTTTATTGTTTTGAACTCTCTTCTTCTCTTCTTCTCTTAGTTGAAGTTGAATTATTTGACTCTTGTGAAGCCCTTTGTGTCTTTGCTCTGTGAAAACGGAATAAACTTTTACTTAGTACAAGTGTAACAGTAAACACAGTAGACACTGTGGTCTGTTCAGGTTCAGACTCTGAACCTCAGAGTTTCTGTTCCAGGTTTTTCTTCTGCTTCTCTCATGCTGCCTTTATGTAAACAGGACTTTACCATCTTCACCACCACACAGAGTGACTAGGAGCAGCCGGCCAAGTCCTGAAAACGAGTCGATCATAGAAACAAGTTAATCAGATCTTATCCCTTCTTCTCTTCTAGTTTATTTCCCTGCAGGCAGCAGCTGGTGGTGTGTTCTAACATGTTGATAAACACATTCATTTAAACATGTCAAGCTGAACTCCTCTCTCACTCTAATACCAGCTGAACTCACAGTGTAGGCCATCGACCTATATAAGATGGACGCAATTCCATGGTCCCATCAGTGAAGCCGCTGCATGTTAGATCGCCGCCCTGACGGCTGAATCCAGTATTAGGTCACAAGGCCCGCCTCCCCATGTTAGTGGATGGGAAAATCACAACCGAAATAATCACAGTATACGTCAGATAATTTTTTTCCAAAGGTGGTTTGTATCATTTTAGATAGTCATTATCATGCTAATGCCTGTGCAAGTGGTCATTTTTCTGATCAGGTTGTTTTTAAGTAGTTATTTGACATATAAAAAGGGATAAAAATGGATGATTGACAGCTGTGGCAGCCAGTCTCAAGCCGTCATTGGCTGGACAGGGTCTGCACATAATAGATCTATTCGTCACAGACAAGACACACGGCTTTATGTTATCTAACGCTGCCTGGAGGTCGGTGGCTCATGTTGGCTCTGCTGGCTACAGACATCAATGGACCCCAATAAAAAGAACATTGTTTTGAGGAATGAAAACAAATGTTTTGTGCGCAAGGAATTAACGTTGGTTGGGGACTGAAGTAAGTTCAGAAAATATGTGTTTTATGAGTTACTCCAGCTACGTTATAAGTAGGCTACACAATGGTTTTAACATGCAAGCTAGCATTAGCTGCTTGCATGTCGGCTGTTTTTCATATTACTATAACTTAACAACCGATAACGATAGCTGGAATAACACAATAATAGACACATATTTTCAGAACTGACCAGGTTGTCCAACTGACAGGAAATGTGTTTTATAACGTTAACTCCCGTCCCGGGTATAAAATAGTACACAACCACCATTAGCTCATCGCTAACGGGTTAGCATGACACACAAACAGACGTTTTATTTCTTGTAGGCTATTAAAGCAACAAACGTTTTTATATGCATATCTGGGGGAAATGCTTTGACTGTGGGGATGTTCGTTGTTCACAAGCTCCTCTCTTAGTAACGATATACCAGGCAATAGACCAGGCAGCCTGGCTCAGGTCTAGGCTAACGCGGGTACAACAAGTAGCCTCACGGTTACATGTGTTAAACCAACATTTGCACCAAAAGAAATGTAATCATTAAGTTAATCAAAATGCCACGGAAACATTAGGCTAATCAACACAGAGCTGTTCATCCGAGAATTTCCCCCAGTGAGAGGCTGAGCCAAGCAGCCCTGGCTCCTCTTGCGGGCTGAGAGCAGCCCGGAGATCTGACTTGTCTGGCTGATACAACCATTGACAGTACAACTCAATCTCCGACAACGGAGAACGTTACAGGCTGCAGTACCCACAACACCAGCAAACAACGTTGCGTAAAGCGTCAAGGTTAGATTTGTAACACCAACATTTGCTCCAAAAGGAATTAAATCATAAAGTTAATTAAAATGCCACGAAAACATTAGGCTAGACACAGCAATCCCCCCAGTGAGGCTGGCTTGCCTCCACTTCCGGCCCGCTCTGAGAGCGCTGAGAGCACAGCAGCAGCCCGGAGGTCTGAATCTCCGACAACCAAAATCAGATTTTCGTACAGGCGTCATTTTGATAAACTGATCTCATAGTGGGAATCTTCCTGGTTACTTTTGGCGAGACAAAAAATATTACAACTTAAAGTGTAATATTTACAGAGCTAGACTGTATATAAATACACAACGCACTGTGCGCATTCTAGAAACAGCAGCTCTACCTAAGAAAGTTCAGAGGGGCGTGGAGCTCTCGCAGGTTCTCAATCAAAGGCGCTAGTGCGCATGCTCTGGTTCACTGATCTGGCCGGATTTTGGCTTCAATACACATACAGGGCGGAGATACGGACGCTCTCTCCATTCATATTATAACTCAATGGTGTAGGCCCACAATCATTTAGCAGAATAGAGTTTACAAGCAGCACCTGAAGGCAGCAGCGTCTTGGAAAGTCCTGACTCTACTTTCACTTCCATGTCCAGTCCAGTCAGCAGTTAATCAGAAACAAGCTGGTGGTTGTTTATCTGTTGCTAGAGGCAACATGCTGGATTCAACAGCAACAGAGTGAGGAGCTGAGACGTCTGCCTGGTGGTTTATTATGGTTTACAGTGATTCTCAACCTTTTTCATATCAAGGACCCCTAGTTTAGTCCACATTAGAACCACAGAAACCCATTTGATAAGATTCTGTCTCTTGTACTCAAATCTGAGCATTTTCTTTTTTATTGCTAGATATGATTTTGTCCATAATTGTTAATGTTTCAAGTCCATGAAGAGATTAAACGTAGCATACAATGATGCACTGCGACTGTTCCTGCGTGTGCCTCGATGGCACAGCGCCAGCACACTATTTGTTAGTCTGGGGTTACCCACCTTCAAAGCGCTTCTCAGGAACCTAATGTACAGTTTTATGTGTCGCCTGAATGATTCTGTCAATGACATCATAATGAAGCTAACAGACCCGGCCAAAAGCTCATATAGATTCAGCTCCAGTCTACGGTGCCACTGGCGCAGGAGCCTATTTTTGTATGTGCATTGATTCTTTTAAATGTAGGCCTCTTTTATGTTCTTTTTTTATGTCAGTATGTAATGTTTTTCTATGGATCCCCTGTGAACTCCTGAATAAAGATTTATATATATTAAATCATGGCTAAAAGATAAACAACAATGTTCTTCTCACGCCTACTACCCTTAGGCATAACTGCATTCAGCATTTTGTGTAGATGTGTCTTGTGGATGTATCAATCAATCAATCAATCAATCAATCAATGAATCAATGATCAATCAATGATTTGATGTGTGACTGATAGGAGAAACTAATGAACTGACTTTAGACAGGCTCTGCCTCAGGAGTGTGTACGTGTGTGTGTGTGTGTGTGTGTGTGTGTGTGTGTGTGTGTGTGTGTGTGTGTGTGTGTGTGTGTGTGTGTGTGTGTGTGTGTGTGTGTGTGTGTGTGTGTGATATGGGAGCGTCTACGCTAGGCTTCATACAGTATATCATATCATATATTATCATCATATTCGCGTTGTTTTAGGGGGGGGGGGGGTATTTCATCTCTTTCAATTTACATCCAATTTCTAGGCTGTTAATAATCAAAATGAATTTTGATCTTCAGGTAAACAGGACTTTACGACTCTCACCACACAGAGTGAGGAGCAGCCATAGCCGAGTCCTGAATACGAGTCAATCAGAAACAAGTTAGTCAGATCTCAGCACTTATTCTATTCTAGTTTATTTCCCAGCAGTCAGCAGATGGTGGTGTGTTCTAACATGTTGAGACATACAACACACGATCATTTAACATGTCCAGTCAAGCTGCAGCACCTGAACTAATCACTCACTCTAACAGCTCAACTCACAATATATATGTGATACATTTAACAGAGGTAGAGTTTACGAGCAGCACCTGAAGGCAGCAGCATCTCTGGAAAGTCCTGACTCTCTACTTTCACTTCCATGTCCAGTCCAGTCAGCGGCCAATCAGAAACACAGCTGGTGCTGGTTGTGTTTGCAAGAGGCAGCATGTTGGATTCAACAGCAGCAGAGTGAGGAGCTCAGACGCCCCCTGGTGGTTTATTATGGTTTACATCAGTGATTCTCAACCTTATTCATATCAAGGACCCCTAGTTTAGTCCACATTAGAATCACAGAAACCCATTTAACACGTTCACTGCCACTGACGTATTAATACGTCAAAAAAAATCCAGCGGTTCACTGCCATTGACGTATTAATACGTCAAACTGTTTTTTCAGTGGTTTCCACTAGGTGAGGCCCTTGGGCAATAGGTGAATGTGGATCCGACCTCTCCCGCTGCCCCGGAAGTACTCTAACAAAGATTTCTATATAAGGAAGGCGGGCTCCTTTGATCAGCGTGGGTAGTAGGTAAGTTTGAGATACAGAGCGAGACAGAATTACATAGCGATTTATAGATAGAGAATTTCAGCAATTTAGCAATTTAGTCAGATTTAGAGCGAGTTGGTTAGCGTAGTTGATTTAGTTTGTTAGTTGTTAGTACAGTAGTAGTGTTTAGTATAGTCTTTATAGTAGACTTTGTTTAGATAGATAGTTAGCGCGTAGTTACAGTTCATTGTAGTTAGCTTAGCCTTAGCGTCAGTTCATTTTAGTATTTAGCGTTTATTCTAGTTCAGTTTGATCGAGTTGGTAGCCGGTAGATTAGCCTTATTTCAGTTCAGTTTGATCTAGTCGTAGCAGTAGTTGTTTTATTTCAGTTTAGTTTAGTTAGTATTTTCAGTTTTAGTTTAGTTGGGAGTGGGTGGTGTTTGTGTTTGTGCCATGCCGGCCAAACGCAAGCGGTCTTCGGCGGCCAAACCCAAGCGATCGGCGGATCAGAGGTCACTGCTGGATTTCTTTTCCGTCCGAAACGAGCTGGTGCCGGAGACCGATTCCGAGGTCTCGGATGAGGAACGGGGTGAGCCCATGCATGTCGCCGCTGCGGCTGCTGGGCTGACTGAGTCGTCCGAGTCGAGCGACCTCACGTCTTCTCCAGACGCGGAGGATTCTGAGGAAGAATGGGCCCCGTCGAGGAGCGAAGCTCCACAGAGCAGCAGTGGTAAGACGATGTTTGAGATGACTTGTGTAACTTGTGTAAATGTAATTACTATGACTGTACAAAAGCCAGCAGTCAGTCAATTCATTTTACTGAACAACAAGAGACACAACAATCAATAAGGCAGTATGTCTTATCACTATACTGCCTTATTGATTGTTGTCTCTTGTTGTTGTTTTTTTGCACTCAATGCCCTGTTATATTTGTACTATGTTGTAAACGGAGTTCACAACACAAGAATTTCACACGTGATACTTGTACCATGGAGTGACAATAAAAATCTTGAATCTTGAATTTCAGACTCTGAAGATGAGCCTGTAGCCAGCTGTAGCGCTACAGCATCTGGTGCCACATCCTCTGGTGCCAGGAAAATGGGTAAGATCACTCTTCAGAATCAGGTTTATTTTCACATCACAGGTTCCAGCCAGAATTCCAGAAATTCTAGAACTCCAGAATTCAGTACCACACATATGAAAAACACTATTTTATGGTAATTATGTATTTCTATAATTTGCAGATGGAGCTGGAAGTGGGAAACGTCCCCAGCCTGCAGGTCCTCCTGAGTGGAGTGATGTTGACTGGGAGCCAACCCACATCCCATTCACAGCAGAACCGGGTCCTCATACTGGTGGTGCTCCTGCTCAACCAGTGGACTTTTTCCAGCTCTTCCTGGACGATGAGCTGCTCCAGGCCATTGTAGCACAAACTAATCTGTATGCACAGCAGTGCATCAGTCAGGTGAGCGAGGCTCTGCCACATTCAAGGCTTGGGAGGTGGAAGGACACTGATGTGGCAGAAATCAAGAGCTTCTTGGGACTATACTTCCTCACTGGGATCGTGAAGAAGCCTGAACTGTCCATGTACTGGACCACAAATGAACTGTATGCTACCCCCCACTTCAACAAAACCATGTCTCGCAACCGCTTTCAACTGCTAACCAGATTCCTCCATTTCTCTAACAATTTTGATGTTGATGGTGCAGACAGGTTGTACAAGGTCCGGCCAGTATTGAATGACCTGTTAGGAAAGTTCAGAGCCATGTTCACACCAGGTCAAGACATCAGTATTGATGAGGGGATGCTCCTGTGGCGTGGGCGGTTGGCCTTCAAGGTGTACAACCCACAGAAACCCATAAAGTATGGGATAAAATCATACATCCTCTGTGACTCCCAGACAGGTTACTGCTACAGCATGAAGCCCTACTGTGGTGAGCGGTCCTCCCTAGGCGAGACGGTGGAGTTCCTCCTCGGGGACTTGGCAGGGCAGGGTTACCATTTATACATGGACAACTACTACACCTCTGTTGGAATGTGTGCACAGCTGCTGGAGTGTCAGACACATGTCTGTGGCACTCTGAGGAAGAACAAGGGCGAGCCACCTGCTACAAAGGTTACCAACCACACCGTGAAGCTGGGGGAAACCGTCATGCGCCACAATGGTGGCACCATGGTTCTGGCCTGGCGAGACAAAAGAATCGTCAAAATGGTTTCCACTCTGCACGACGACACGATGGAGACAGTGCAGGTCAGGCAGAAAGGCAGCAGAGAGAGGGTCCCACACGCAAAACCCAAGTGCGTTGTGGACTACAACAAGTACATGAATGGGGTAGACAGATTGGACCAGAACATTGCCTACTATCCCTTTGCCAGGAAGACATCCAGGTGGCCATTCAAGTTTGTCATGTACTTGTTTCAGATGTCTTTTTATAACGCCTTTGTTTTGTACAAAGCTAAACACCCAGCTAAACGCCAGAGAAAGTGTAAAACATTGCTGGATTTCATCCTGAGTGTTGTCGGTGCATGGACCAGACCTGTGGTGGAGGAGGAGGTGGGGGCTGGGGTGGAGGAGGAGGTGGGGGCTGGGGTGGAGGAGGAGGAGGAGGTGGGGGGTGGTGGGGTGGGGGCTGGGGGGGAGGGCAGTGACCAACCTGCAACCAGGCCGGGCCGGGCACCATACCTAGACCCTCCAAGCAGGCTGGATGTCGATCTAGCGGGCCATGTAATGGCCAAGTATCCAGCCACATGCAAAAAAGAGCTCCCAGCGAGGAGGTGTAGAGTTTGTACAGAGAGAGGTGTTAGAAGCGAGACACGCTACCGTTGTGTCGTGTGTAATGTCCCATTACACAGGGCTGGCTGCTATGAGGTGTACCACTCAGAGAAGAACCGTGCTCGGTGGCACAAGTAGGCATGGGTCATAAAAAAAAAAAAAACTGCCTGTTTTTGATGCTCTTTGTTTGATTGTTTGCTAGCTAGCAGGAATACATAAAAAGCACCTGCCGATTTTCATGTAACTTTGTGGATGGGTGTAACATGGGCCAAGGAAGTACCCATTACATTTTGGAACAGTTCTGGATTCGGTGTACGAGCCCAAACCGGTTTGATCACGAACCGAAAAAACCTATAAAAAAAAAAAAAAACATGTAAAAAAAAAAAAGCTGAGTGACCTGTGGTCTGCTCTTGTTTTGTATTTATTTTGACATTTATTTATTTTATTATTGTATTATTCCTCCATTATTGAAAACAACTATTGTTCTGGGGCCGGTTGCACCAACTGGTCTTAACTATGCCTGGTCGTAACTCCTACGTCGGTCTTAGTTAAGACCAGTCTTTAGAGTGGATTTACGCCTGTTGCACCAACACGGCTTACTCTGGTCTTAACTACGCTGGTCGTAGCAATGCGCGTTCATGTGAATTGTCGGGGAATGCCCTCTGATTGGCCCACATGTGCCTCGCGCCGTCACCCACTACTGTATGTGCGTCACTACACCCTCCCTCCTCCTCCTGTGGAAGCCCCGGGGGAAAATGGCGGCGGCGATTAGTGTCAGGGAGTCTGAATGAAATTGAATGTAACGTTCCCAATTCTATGTATTACATTCTAAAAAAGTAACGGCAACATTTGGGAAGGCTAAGCCACACAACTAGTTAGTTATAATCTAACGTCGTGCTTTCAAAGACGGCGAACTGGCGGTGTTACGACGATGACGGTCAAAAAGGTCTCCGCGGAGATCTCTGCTACGCCTCCTCCTGACGAGGCGTAGGAGTTACGCCTGGTCTTAGTGAAAATAAGGCTTAAGTCGTCTTGGTGCAACCGGCGTAGCTGTTAGGTCGTAAAGTTACGACCAACTTAGCTTAAGACCAGTGTAAGACCAGTTGGTGCAACCGGCCCCTGATGTCTGATGTCTCACTGATGCCAAAAATAAATGGTTAAAGTGACTTTTCTGCCTGTTTGATTGAATTTCACAAAACTGCGATTATCTCAGCTTTCTGCCTCAGACCCTGAAACCATGCTGTACTCAACGGCTAATATCTACATAACTACTAACTCTACAAACTAACTCTTTTAGACAGAGAAAGTACACATTCTATTAGTACTTTTGAGATATTGTATGTTCACAAAGTCCAAGCAGAAAAGAATCCTCGGCTCTTGTAAAATGAGCCAGAATCCTCAAAAAACGGCTTGGCAGAAGCTACCTACAGCAAAAAAAAAACGGCTGGCAGTCAATGTGTTAAGATTCTGTCTCTTGTACCAAAATCTGAGCATATTTTTTATTGCTATCTATGATTTTGTACAGAATTGTGAATGTTTCAAGGTATTAAATCATGGCTAAAAGAGAAACAACAATGCTCTCACACCTACTACTCCTGTAGACATAACTGTATTTTGTGTAGATGTATTTTTGTGTATGTATCAATCAATACATTTTATATTTATATAGCACCAAATCACAACAAGAGTTACAGTGGACTCTTTGGTAACGCTTTATAATACAGCCCGCAAATTACCCTGTAAGTACATGGTAACAACATCTGTACTTACAGGGTAAGTACAGGGTACAAGAAGTGAATGTACCCTGTATGTAGAGGGTAGCAAATCTGTACTTACAGGGTAAGTACAGGGCACCCCACCTGTACTTACAGCATAAGTACGGGGTAGAAGATGTGAATTTACCCTGTAAGTACAGGGTACAAAATCAGTACAGGGTACCACACCTGTACTTACAGGGTAAGTAGGGGTACAAGATGTGAATTTACCCTGTAACTACAGGGTACCAAATCTGTACAAGGTACCAAACCTGTACTTACAGGGTAAGTACGGGATACCACCCCTGTACTTACAGAGTGAATATGGGGTACCACACCTGCACTTAATACGTAGTACCACACCTGTACTTACAGGATAAGTACAGGGTATCACACCTGTACAAGTACGGGGTACAAGAAGTGAATTTACCCTGTAAGTACAGGGTACAAAATCTGTACAAGGTACCAAACCTGTACTTACAGGGTAAGTACGGGATACCACCCCTGTACTTACAGAGTGAATATGGGGTACCACACCTGCACTTAGTATGGTGTACCACACCTGTACTTACAGGATAAGTACAGGGTATCACACCTGTACAAGCACGGGGTACAAGAGTGAATTTACCCTGTAAGTACCGAGTAAACATCCACCGAAGATACCAGAGCCATAGCTCTACACACTGCACTGGGCCATCTGGAGCAGCAGGGGAACTATGTGAGATTGCTCTTCGTGGACTACGGCTCGGCTTTTGACACCATCACCCCTGACATTCTGATCTCTAAGCTGTCAAACTTGGGCCTCCCCTCACTCACCTGTTCCTGGATAAAGGACTTCCTGACCAACCGCCCGCAGACGGTGAAACTTGGCTCCCGCTTCTCTTCCACCCGCACACTCAGTACCGGCTCTCCCCCGGGCCGGGTTCTGAGCCCCCTGCTCTTCAACCTCTCTACACACATGACTGTATCCCCGCCCACCCAGGTAACACCATTGTCAAATTCGCGACGACACCACAGTGATTGGGCTGATCTCAGGTGGTGATGAGATCACCACCACAAAAACAAAAGAAATCATCATCGACTTCAGGAAGAAGAGGACTGACGTCGCCCCCCTCTACATCAACGGAGACTGTGTAGAGAGGGCCCACACGTTCAGATATCTCAGCACCCTCATCTCTGCTGACCTATCCTGGTCTGCAAACACCACAGCAGTCATCACGAAGGCCCAGCAGCGTCTACACTTCCTGAGGGTGCTCAGGAGGAACAACCTGGATGGAGAGCTGCTGGAGACCTTCTACAGATTCTGAATCGAGAACCTGCCTGACGTACTGCATCTCAGTGTGGTACGCCAGCTGCACTGAAGCAGACAGGAAAAGGCTGCAGATGGTTGTAGAGACTGCACAGAGAATCATCGGCCGCCCTCTCCCCTCCCTGACCGTCATCTACAACTTTTGTTGCCTAAACAGGGCGAGAAACATTGTAAAGGAGGACAATTCTCATCCCAGTCATCAGCTGTTCAACCTGCTGTCCTCAGGGAGATGCTAGAGATGCATCAGAAGAACAAACAGACTCAAGGACAGTTTCTTCCCTAAAGCCGTAACCATATTGAATGCAAACATGCACTAACCCCCCTGCCGACAGTGCAATACTTGATATATATATACTGTATATATATATATATATATATATATATATATATATATATATATATATATATATATATATGATTGTACTGATTATTACAATGTCTGGTGTTTTGCCAAAAAGTGAAAACTGCAAACAAGTGATCAACGTTAGCTGCTCAATAGGTCCAGATTGCTCCCTGTCACCATATTCAGTGTTCCACATCCTGGTTACCCTGTCCATGCTCCCTCATGGTTGGATTAATAAGCCAATGTTAAATGTTGGCTTTCAAAGTTTTGCTGCCTTTTTTATTTATTTTTTGCTGCTGACTTTCTTATAGAGAGGCAAAGTGGAACGTCACTTCCTGCTTCAGCACTGTACCAGAGATTTTCATCCGCCATTTATTTTCCCATAAACATTTCGTAAAATGCTTATAAAATAGTTGTACTTCTTCGACTGGAAGTTGATAGTGGTAATTAACACATGAATTACAGTATTAATTATAGCTGCTGCGCAGCAATGGGTCGTGGCCGGGCAGGTCTCAAGTCTTTTAGCTATAGTCCAAATCACGTCTCAAGTCTTTAGTCACAAGTCCAAGTCAAGTCTCTTATGGATGAGTTTTCTGTCATCTGCTGCATGCAATCCAATCTGCTTAGATTAGAACACTGCCATTCATGACAGGGCTGGGGCAGAAGGCAGCAGGTTAAGTACACGGCAGTTGAACACATCACTCACCCAGTCCTACTCAGCCAGGAAGGATGACATCATTGATGACATCATCACTGATGACATCATTGCTCAAGTGACATCACATCATTAGGTAATTAGGGCAATTACGATGCTCTTTAGGCTATACATTCAAAATACTGTCAAAAATTCAGTTTTTGACATACAATTCTTAGACTTTGCACACTTCAACTACTCTGACAGCAAAATATTGTCAATTTTTTTCGTGGAGATTCAAGCTTTATTTAGCAAGAATTTGCATTAACTGTTTAAAGTACCATTTACAGTAAAACATTTTGATGCACTGTGGGCTCAATTTTTGATCTATCAAAAATCTGTTTGATACTTTTGTGGAGGACAGTCTATCGATGCAGATGCTGGAGTTTGGTGTCGTTTGAAGAAAAAATGTGGGAGGAGTAGGGTTTAATTAGTTTTACAGTTTTTGCAGTTTTGCGGTCTTTAGACTTCATAATTGGCCATAGGTTGCAGCGTACAAAAGTTTCTCCTCATTTGGCCACACATTTCGGTGAAAGTGCCAAAGCCATAGCCCATATGCCTGATTTGTTATGAATTTTCAAAGTTTGAAACTTTAGACGGTCGCTGTAGCGCCACCATCAGGACTATAGGCGCCAAATTCACATCAACTTAGTTTGGCATGGGACTGGACCTTTGTGCAAAGTTTGGTTTATATTCATGCTTGGGAAGTCTGACTTCCTGGGAGAAGAAGAAAAATAATAATAAATTATAGCTGCTGCGCAGCAATGGGTCGTGGCCGGGCAAGTCTCAAGTCTTTTAGCTATAGTCCAAGTCACGTCTCAAGTCTTTAGTCACAAGTCCAAGTCAAGTCTCAAGTCTCTTATGGATGAGTTTTCTATCATCTGCTGCATGCAATCCAGTCTGCTTAGAACACTGCAGTTCATGACAGGGCTGGGGCAGAAGGCAGAGCTGATGTTATGGAGAGGAAGGCTGAGCGATTTATAGATGACATCATCAGTGATGTCACAAAACTGATGACATCACTGATGACATCATCAGTGATCAGTGGAGATTCAAGCTTTATTTAGCAAGAATTTGCATTAAAGTACCATTTACAGTCAAACATTTTGATGCACTGTGGGCTCAATTTTTGATCTATCAAATATCTGTTCGATAGTTTTGTGGAGGACAGTCTAATGATGCAGATGCTGGAGTTTGGTGTCGTTTGAAGAAAAAATGTGGGAGGAGTAGGGTTTAATTCGTTTTACAGTTTTTGCAGTTTTGCTGTCTTTAGACTTCATAATTGGCCATAGGTTGCAGCGTACAAAAGTTTCTCCTCATTTGGGCACACATTTCGGTGAAAGTGCCAAAGCCATAGCCCATATGCCTGATTTGTTATGAATTTTCAAAGTTTGAAACTTTAGACGGTCGCTGTAGCGCCACCATCAGGACTATAGGCGCCAAATTCACGTCAACTTAGTTTTGCATGGGACTGGACCTTTGTGCAAAGTTTGGTTTATATTCATGCATGGGAAGGCTGAGTTCCAGGGAGATGAAGAATAATAATAATAATTACAGTTTTTGCAGTTTTGCGGTCTTTAGACTTCATAATTGGCCATAGGTTGCAGCGTACAAAAGTTTCTCCTCATTTAGGCACACATTTCGGTGAAGGTGCCAAAGCCATAGCCCATATGCCTGATTTGTTATGAATTTTCTAAGTTTGAAACTTTAGACCGTCGCTGTAGCGCCACCATCAGGACTAATGGCGCCAAAGTCACGTCAACTTAGTTTGGCATGGGACTGGACCTTTGTGCAAAGTTTGGTTTATATTCATGCATGGGAAGTCTGACTTCCTGGGGAGAAGAAGAAGAAGAATAATAATAATTATAGCTGCTGCGCAGCAATGGGTCGTGGCCGGGCAAGTCTCAAGTCTTCTAGCTATAGTCCAAGTCACGTCTCAAGTCTTTAGTCACAAGTCCAAGTCAAGTCTCAAGTCTCTTATGGATGAGCTTTCTATCATATGCTGCATGCAATCCAGTCTGCTTAGAACACTGCAGTTCATGACAGGGCTGGGGCAGAAGGCAGAGCTGATGTTATGGAGAGGAAGGCTGAGCGATTTATATATGACATCATCAGTGATGTCACAAAACTGATGACATCACTGATGACATCATCAGTGATCAGTGGAGATTCAAGCTTTATTTAAAAATAATTTGCATTAAAGTACCATTTACAGTAAAACATTTTGATGCACTGTGGGCTCAATTTTTGATCTATCAAAAATCTGTTTGATACTTTTGTGGAGGACAGTCTACCGATGCAGATGCTGGAGATTGGTGTCGTTTGAAGAAAAAATGTGGGAGGAGTAGGGTTTAATTAGTTTTACAGTTTTTGCAGTTTTGCGGTCTTTAGACTTCATAATTGGCCATAGGTTGCAGCGTACAAAAGTTTCTCCTCATTTGGGCACACATTTTGGTGAAAGTGGCAAAGCCATAGCCCATATGCCTGATTTGTTATGAATTTTCAAAGTTTGAAACTTTAGACGGTCGCTGTAGCGCCACCATCAGGACTATAGGCGCCAAATTCACGTCAACTTAGTTTGGCATGGGACTGGACCTTTGTGCAAAGTTTGGTTTATATTCATGCATGGGAAGTTTGACTTCCTGGGAGAAGAAGAATAATAATAAATATAGCCGCAAGCGGCGATGCGGGGTCCAAGCTTCCGGTGACTTGGGGGTGTATGTCAGATAATATAGACACTGAATTGCACATTTAGTCAGAGTTGGTATGTGCACAAGTGCACAAAGTTTGGTTGAGATTTGGTGACCTGACCGGGTTCAAGCAGTAGTAGCAGTAGTAATAGTAGTGTTAGTGTATATGTGTGTAAGTGTGTATATGTGTGTGTGTATATATGTGTGTGTATATGTGTGAGTATATGTGTGTGTGTGTGTGTGTGTGTGTGTATGTGTATATGTGTGTGTGTGTGTGTGTGTGTGTGTGTGTGTGTGTATGTGTGTGTGTGTGTGTGTGTGTGGCGTGTGTGTGTGTGTGTATAGGTGTATATGTGTGTGCATGTGTGTGTGTGTGTGTGTGTGTGTGTGTAGAGGAAGGATGACATCATAGATGACATCATAGATGACATCATAGATGACATCATCAGTGATGTCACAAGACTGTCATTGGTGATGACATAGTGTCAAAGTTTAAACATTTATCATTTCAAGACGGTTTCACGTATCCAAATTCTTTGTAAGTCTTTAGATCAGGGAAGTCCAGAGATGACACAGAAAAAGTTTGGGCTCATTCGGGCAAATGGCCTAGGACGAGTTTGTTTATCAAAAGTTTAAACATTTATCATTTCAAGACGGTTGCACGTATCCAAATTCTTTATACAATTTTAGATCAGGGAAGTCCAGAGATGACACACAAAAAGTTTGGGCTTATTCGGGCAAATGGCCTAGGACAAGTTCGTTTTTTTTTTTTTTTAGAAAGTCCAAGATGGCGGGAAATCTAGCAGACTTAAATGGGCGTGGTCTATATGGATAGATGCGTATTGATCCAGGGAATCCAGCAGATGTGGAATTTTGATTCTACGCCTCACGGTTCAGCAGTTATGGGTCAATACGCAAAAGGGTCTGTTATAGCGCCACCATCTGGCCAATATGGCAAATCTTTTGGCTCTGAGTAGTGGGGCACATTTCCAACCTATGTGCAAGGTCTGGCTACTGTAGCCCTTACAGTTTTTGACGTGCATGCTGTTTTAGGGCGGAATAATAATAATAATAATAATAATAAACGGAACAGATACAATAGGGATCCACGCACTTCGTGCTTGGACCCCTAATTATAGCTGCTGCGCAGCAATGGGTCGTGGCCGGGCAAGTCTCAAGTCTTCTAGCTATAGTCCAAGTCACGTCTCAAGTCTTTAGTCACGAGTCCAAGTCAAGTCTCAAGTCTCTTATGGATGAGCTTTCTATCATCTGCTGCATGCAATCCAGTCTGCTTAGAACACTGCAGTTCATGACAGGGCTGGGGCAGAAGGCAGAGCTGATGTTATGGAGAGGAAGGCTGAGCGATTTATATATGACATCATCAGTGATGTCACAAAACTGATGACATCACTGATGACATCATCAGTGATCAGTGGAGATTCAAGCTTTATTTAGCAAGAATTTGCATTAAAGTACCATTTACAGTAAAACATTTTGATGCACTGTGGGCTCAATTTTTGATCTATCAAAAATCTGTTTGATACTTTTGTGGAGGACAGTCTACCGATGCAGATGCTGGAGATTGGTGTCGTTTGAAGAAAAAATGTGGGAGGAGTAGGGTTTAATTAGTTTTACAGTTTTTGCAGTTTTGCGGTCTTTAGACTTCATAATTGGCCATAGGTTGCAGTGTACAAAAGTTTCTCCTCATTTGGGCACACATTTTGGTGAAAGTGGCAAAGCCATAGCCCATATGCCTGATTTGTTATGAATTTTCAAAGTTTGAAACTTTAGACGGTCGCTGTAGCGCCACCATCAGGACTATAGGCGCCAAATTCACGTCAACTTAGTTTGGCATGGGACTGGACCTTTGTGCAAAGTTTGGTTTATATTCATGCATGGGAAGTCTGACTTCCTGGGAGAAGAAAAATAATAATAATTATAGCTGCTGCGCAGCAATGGGTCGTGGCCGGGCAAGTCTCAAGTCTTTTAGCTATAGTCCAAGTCACGTCTCAAGTCTTTAGTCACAAGTCCAAGTCAAGTCTCAAGTCTCTTATGGATGAGCTTTCTATCATCTGCTGCATGCAATCCAGTATGCTTAGAACACTGCAGTTCATGACAGGGCTGGGGCAGAAGGCAGCAGGTTAAGTACATGGCAGTTGAACATAGAAATGGAGAGAGAAGGGACAGTGGAGGCAGAGAGAGATAGACTGAAAAATTGCTTATTTATACTTTGGCAATACAACACTATCATAAGTTAGCACTCATGCTAGGGCTACAAATATTTCTTCGTCTCCAGAAAGGTGTACAGACAGACAAACAGACACACATGTTACTTGCCTCCTTGCTGTTGTAGAGTCGATGAGCTACTGGGAGAGCTGATGTTATGGAGAGGAAGGCTGAGCGATTTATAGATGACATCATCAGTGATGTCACAAAACTGATGACATCACTGATGACATCATCAGTGATCAGTGGAGATTCAAGCTTTATTTAGCAAGAATTTGCATTAGCTGTTAAAGTACCATTTACAGTAAAACATTTTGATGCACTGTGGGCTCAATTTTTGATCTATCAAAAATCTGTTTGATACTTTTGTGGAGGACAGTCTATCGATGCAGATGCTGGAGTTTGGTGTCGTTTGAAGAAAAAATGTGGGAGGAGTAGGGTTTAATTAGTTTTACAGTTTTTGCAGTTTTGCGGTCTTTAGACTTCATAATTGGCCATAGGTTGCAGCGTACAAAAGTTTCTCCTCATTTGGGCACACATTTCGGTGAAAGTGGCAAAGCCGTAGCCCATATGCCTGATTTGTTATGAATTTTCAAAGTTTGAAACTTTAGACGGTCGCTGTAGCGCCACCATCAGGACTATAGGTGCCAAATTCACGTCAACTTAGTTTGGCATGGGACTGGACCTTTGTGCAAAGTTTGGTTTATATTCATGCATGGGAAGTCTGACTTCCTGGGAGAAGAAGAATAATAATAATTATAGCTGCTGCGCAGCAATGGGTCGTGGCCGGGCAAGTCTCAAGTCTTTTAGCTATAGGCCAAGTCACGTCTCAAGTCTTTAGTCACAAGTCCAAGTCAAGTCTCAAGTCTCTTATGGATGAGCTTTCTATCATCTGCTGCATGCAATCCAGTCTGCTTAGAACACTGCCGTTCATGACAGGGCTTGGGCAGAAGGCAGAGCTGATGTTATGGAGAGGAAGGCTGAGTGATTTATAGATGACATCATCACTGATGTCACAAAACTGATGACATCACTGATGACATCATCAGTGATCAGTGGATATTCAAGCTTTATTTAGCAAGAATTTGCATTAAAGTACCATTTACAGTCAAACATTTTGATGCACTGTGGGCTCAATTTTTGATCTATCAAATATCTGTTTGATTGTTTTGTGGAGGACAGTCTAACGATGCAGATGCTGGAGTTTGGTGTCGTTTGAAGAAAAAATGTGGGAGGAGTAGGGTTTAATTAGTTTTACAGTTTTTGCAGTTTTGCGGTCTTTAGACTTCATAATTGGCCATAGGTTGCAGCGTACAAAAGTTTCTCCTCATTTGGGCACACATTTCGGTGAAAGTGCCAAAGCCATAGGTTGCAGCGTACAAAAGTTTCTCCTAATTTGGGCACACATTTCGGTGAAAGTGGCAAAGCCATAGCCCATATGCCTGATTTGTTATGAATTTTCAAAGTTTGAAACTTTAGACGGTCGCTGTAGCGCCACCATCAGGACTATAGGCGCCAAATTCACGTCAACTTAGTTTGGCATGGGACTGGACCTTTGTGCAAAGTTTGGTTTATATTCATGCATGGGAAGTCTGACTTCCTGGGGAGAAGAAGAAGAAGAAGAAGAATAATAATTATAGCTGCTGCGCAGCAATGGGTCATGGCCGGGCAAGTCTCAAGTCTTTTAGCTATAGGCCAAGTCACGTCTCAAGTCTTTAGTCACAAGTCCAAGTCAAGTCTCAAGTCTCTTATGGATGAGCTTTCTATCATCTGCTGCATGCAATCCAGTCTGCTTAGAACACTGCCGTTCATGACAGGGCTGGGGCAGAAGGCAGAGCTGATGTTATGGAGAGGAAGGCTGAGTGATTTATAGATGACATCATCAGTGATGTCACAAAACTGATGACATCACTGATGAGTGATCAGTGGATATTCAAGCTTTATTTAGCAAGAATTTGCATTAAAGTACCATTTACAGTCAAACATTTTGATGCACTGTGGGCTCAATTTTTGATCTATCAAATATCTGTTTGATAGTTTTGTGGAGGACAGTCTAACGATGCAGATGCTGGAGTTTGGTGTCGTTTGAAGAAAAAATGTGGGAGGAGTAGGGTTTAATTAGTTTTACAGGTTTTGCAGTTTTGCGGTCTTTAGACTTCATAATTGGCCATAGGTTGCAGCGTACAAAAGTTTCTCCTCATTTGGGCACACATTTCGGTGAAAGTGCCAAAGCCATAGCCCATATGCCTGATTTGTTATGAATTTTCAAAGTTTGAAACTTTAGACGGTCGCTGTAGCGCCACCATCAGGACTATAGGCGCCAAAGTCACATCAACTTAGTTTGGCATGGGACTGGACCTTTGTGCAAAGTTTGGTTTATATTCATGCATGGGAAGTCTGACTTCCTGGGAGAAGAAGAAGATGAATTATAGCTGCTGCGCAGCAATGGGTCGTGGCCGGGCAAGTCTCAAGTCTTTTAGCTATAGTCCAAGTCGCGTCTCAAGTCTTTAGTCACAAGTCCAAGTCAAGTCTCAAGTCTCTTACTGTATGGATGAGCTTTCTATTATCTGCTGCATGCAATCCAGTCTGCTTAGATTAGAACACTGCCGTTTGCCAGTCTGCTCAGCCAGGAAGGATGACATCATTGATGACATCATCACTGATGACATCACTGATGACATCATTGCTCAAGTGACATGAATTTGCATTAGCTGTTTAAAGTACCATTTACAGTAAAACATTTTGATGCACTGTGGGCTCAATTTTTGATCTATCAAAAATCTGTTTGATACTTTTGTGGAGGACAGTCTATCGATGCAGATGCTGGAGTTTGGTGTCGTTTGAAGAAAAAATGTGGGAGGAGTAGGGTTTAATTAGTTTTACAGTTTTTGCAGCTTTGTGGTCTTTAGACTTCATAATTGGCCATAGGTTGCAGCGTACAAAAGTTTCTCCTCATTTGGGCACACATTTCGGTGAAAGTGGCAAAGCCGTAGCCCATATGCCTGATTTGTTATGAATTTTCAAAGTTTGAAACTTTAGACGGTCGCTGTAGCGCCACCATCAGGACTATAGGCGCCAAATTCACGTCAACTTAGTTTGGCATGGGACTGGACCTTTGTGCAAAGTTTGGTTTATATTCATGCATGGGAAGTCTGATTTCCTGGGAGAAGAAAAATAATAATAATAATACAGGCAAATACAAGCAGTGGCCCTGCCGCTTCGCTGGCCCGGCCACTAATTATAGCTGCTGCGCAGCAATGGGTCGTGGCCGGGCAAGTCTCAAGTCTTTTAGCTATAGTCCAAGTCGCGTCTTTATGGATGAGCTTTCTATCATCTGCTGCATGCAATCCAGTCTGCTTAGAACACTGCAGTTCTTGACAGGGCTGGGGCAGAAGGCAGAGCTGATGTTATGGAGAGGAAGGCTGAGCGATTTATAGATGACATCATCAGTGATGTCACAAAACGGATGACATCACTGATGACATCATCAGTGATCAGTGGAGATTCGAGCTTTATTTAGCAAGAATTTGCATTAGCTGTTTAAAGTACCATTTACAGTAAAACATTTTGATGCACTGTGGGCTCAATTTTTGATCTATCAAAAATCTGTTTGATACTTTTGTGGAGGACAGCCTACCGATGCAGATGCTGGAGTTTGGTGTCGTTTGAAGAAAAAATGTGAGAGGAGTAGGGTTTAATTAGTTTTACAGTTTTTGCAGTTTTGCGGTCTTTAGACTTCATAATTGGCCATAGGTTGCAGCGTACAAAAGTTTCTCCTCATTTGAGCACACATTTCGGTGAAAGTGGCAAAGCCATAGCCCATATGCCTGATTTGTTATGAATTTTCAAAGTTTGAAACTTTAGACGGTGTCACAAAACTGATGACATCACTGATGACATCATCAGTGATCAGTGGAGATTCAAGCTTTATTTAGCAAGAATTTGCATTAGCTGTTTAAAGTACCATTTACATTTTGATGCACTGTGGACTCAATTTTTGATCTATCAAATATCTGTTCGATAGTTTTGTGGAGGACAGTCTAACGATGCAGATGCTGGAGTTTGGTGTCGCTTGAAGAAAAAATGTGGGACGAGTAGGGTTTAATTAGTTTTACAGTTTTTGCAGTTTTGCGGTCTTTAGACTTCATAATTGGCCATAGGTTGCAGCGTACAAAAGTTTCTCCTCATTTAGGCACACATTTCGGTGAAGGTGCCAAAGCCATAGCCCATATGCCTGATTTGTTATGAATTTTCAAAGTTTGAAACTTTAGACGGTCGCTGTAGCGCCACCATCAGGACTAATGGCGCCAAAGTCACGTCAACTTAGTTTGGCATGGGACTGGACCTTTGTGCAAAGTTTGGTTTATATTCATGCATGGGAAGTCTGACTTCCTGGGGAGAAGAAGAAGAAGAATAATAATAATTATAGCTGCTGCGCAGCAATGGGTCGTGGCCGGGCAAGTCTCAAGTCTTTTAGCTATAGTCCAAGTCACGTCTCAAGTCTTTAGTCACAAGTCCAAGTCAAGTCTCAAGTCTCTTATGGATGAGCTTTCTATCATCTGCTGCATGCAATCCAGTCTGCTTAGAACACTGCAGTTCATGACAGGGCTGGGGCAGAAGGCAGAGCTGATGTTATGGAGAGGAAGGCTGAGCGATTTATAGATGACATCATCAGTGATGTCACAAAACTGATGACATCACTGATGACATCATCAGTGATCAGTGGAGATTCAAGCTTTATTTAGCAAGAATTTGCATTAGCTGTTTAAAGTACCATTTACATTTTGATGCACTGTGGACTCAATTTTTGATCTATCAAATATCTGTTTGATAGTTTTGTGGAGGACAGTCTAACGATGCAGATGCTGGAGTTTGGTGTCGCTTGAAGAAAAAATGTGGGAGGAGTAGGGTTTAATTAGTTTTACAGTTTTTGCAGTTTTGCGGTCTTTAGACTTCATAATTGGCCATAGGTTGCAGCGTACAAAAGTTTCTCGCGATTTATAGATGACATCATCAGTGATGTCACAAAACTGATGACATCACTGATGACATCATCAGTGATCAGTGGAGATTCAAGCTTTATTTAGCAAGAATTTGCATTAGCTGTTTAAAGTACCATTTACATTTTGATGCACTGTGGACTCAATTTTTGATCTATCAAATATCTGTTCGATAGTTTTGTGGAGGACAGTCTAGCGATGCAGATGCTGGAGTTTGGTGTCGCTTGAAGAAAAAATGTGGGAGGAGTAGGGTTTAATTAGTTTTACAGTTTTTGCAGTTTTGCGGTCTTTAGACTTCATAATTGGCCATAGGTTGCAGCGTACAAAAGTTTCTCCTCATTTAGGCACACATTTCGGTGAAAGTGCCAAAGCCATAGCCCATATGCCTGATTTGTTATGAATTTTCAAAGTTTGAAACTTTAGACGGTCGCTGTAGCGCCACCATCAGGACTAATGGCGCCAAAGTCACGTCAACTTAGTTTGGCATGGGACTGGACCTTTGTGCAAAGTTTGGTTTATATTCATGCATGGGAAGTCTGACTTCCTGGGGAGAAGAAGAAGAAGAATAATAATAATTATAGCTGCTGCGCAGCAATGGGTCGTGGCCGGGCAAGTCTCAAGTCTTTTAGCTATAGGCCAAGTCACGTCTCAAGTCTTTAGTCACAAGTCCAAGTCAAGTCTCAAGTCTCTTATGGATGAGCTTTCTATCATCTGCTGCATGCAATCCAGTCTGCTTAGAACACTGCCGTTCATGACAGGGCTGGGGCAGAAGGCAGAGCTGATGTTATGGAGAGGAAGGCTGAGTGATTTATAGATGACATCATCAGTGATGTCACAAAACTGATGACATCACTGATGACATCATCAGTGATCAGTGGATATTCAAGCTTTATTTAGCAAGAATTTGCATTAAAGTACCATTTACAGTCAAACATTTTGATGCACTGTGGGCTCAATTTTTGATCTATCAAATATCTGTTTGATAGTTTTGTGGAGGACAGTCTAACGATGCAGATGCTGGAGTTTGGTGTCGTTTGAAGAAAAAATGTGGGAGGAGTAGGGTTTAATTAGTTTTGCAGTTTTTGCAGTTTTGCGGTCTTTAGACTTCATAATTGGCCATAGGTTGCAGCGTACAAAAGTTTCTCATCATTTGGGCACACATTTCGGTGAAAGTGGCAAAGCCATAGCCCATATGCCTGATTTGTTATGAATTTTCAAAGTTTGAAACTTTAGACGGTCGCTGTAGCGCCACCATCAGGACTATAGGCGCCAAATTCACGTCAACTTAGTTTGGCATGGGACTGGACCTTTGTGCAAAGTTTGGTTTATATTCATGCATGGGAAGTCTGACTTCCTGGGGAGAAGAAGAAGAAGAAGAAGAAGAATAATAATACAGGCAAATACAAGCAGTGGCCCTGCCGCTTCGCTGGCCCGGCCACTAATAATACAGGCAAATACAAGCAGTGGCCCTGCCGCTTCGCTGGCCCGGCCACTAATTATAGCTGCTGCGCAGCAATGGGTCGTGGCCGGGCAGGTCTCAAGTCTTTTAGCTATAGTCCAAATCGCGTCTCAAGTCTTTAGTCACAAGTCCAAGTCAAGTCTCTTATGGATGAGTTTTCTGTCATCTGCTGCATGCAATCCAATCTGCTTAGATTAGAACACTGCCATTCATGACAGGGCTGGGGCAGAAGGCAGCAGGTTAAGTACACGGCAGTTGAACACATCACCCACCCAGTCCTACTCAGCCAGGAAGGATGACATCATTGATGACATCATCACTGATGACATCATTGCTCAAGTGACATCACATCATTAGGTAATTAGGGCAATTACGATGCTCTTTAGGCTATACATTCAAAATACTGTCAAAAATTCAGTTTTTGACATACAATTCTTAGACTTTGCACACTTCAACTACTCTGACAGCAAAATATTGTCAATTTTTTTCATGGAGATTCAAGCTTTATTTAGCAAGAATTTGCATTAACTGTTTAAAGTACCATTTACAGTAAAACATTTTGATGCACTGTGGGCTCAATTTTTGATCTATCAAAAATCTGTTTGATACTTTTGTGGAGGACAGTCTATCGATGCAGATGCTGGAGTTTGGTGTCGTTTGAAGAAAAAATGTGGGAGGAGTAGGGTTTAATTAGTTTTACAGTTTTTGCAGTTTTGCGGTCTTTAGACTTCATAATTGGCCATAGGTTGCAGCGTACAAAAGTTTCTCCTCATTTGGGCGGACATTTCGGTGAAAGTGCCAAAGCCGTAGCCCATATGCCTGATTTGTTATGAATTTTCAAAATTTGAAACTTTAGACGGTCGCTGTAGCGCCACCATCAGGACTATTGGCGCCAAATTCACGTCAACTTAGTTTGGCATGGGACTGGACCTTTGTGCAAAGTTTGGTTTATATTCATGCATGGGAAGTCTGACTTCCTGGGAGAAGAAAAATAATAATAATTATAGCTGCTGCGCAGCAATGGGTCGTGGCCGGGCAAGTCTCAAGTCTTTTAGCTATAGTCCAAGTCGCGTCTTTATGGATGAGCTTTCTATCATCTGCTGCATGCAATCCAGTCTGCTTAGAACACTGCAGTTCTTGACAGGGCTGGGGCAGAAGGCAGAGCTGATGTTATGGAGAGGAAGGCCGAGCGATTTATAGATGACATCATCAGTGATGTCACAAAACTGATGACATCACTGATGACATCATCAGTGATCAGTGGAGATTCAAGCTTTATTTAGCAAGAATTTGCATTAGCTGTTTAAAGTACCATTTACAGTAAAACATTTTGATGCACTGTGGGCTCAATTTTTGATCTATCAAAAATCTGTTTGATACTTTTGTGGAGGACAGTCTACCGATGCAAATGTTGGAGTTTGGTGTCGTTTGAAGAAAAAATGTGGGAGGAGTAGGGTTTAATTAGTTTTACAGTTTTTGCAGTTTTGCTGTCTTTAGACTTCATAATTGGCCATAGGTTGCAGGGTACAAAAGTTTCTCCTCATTTGGGCACACATTTCGGTGAAAGTGCCAAAGCCATAGCCCATATGCCTGATTTGTTATGAATTTTCAAAGTTTGAAACTTTAGACGGTCGCTGTAGCGCCACCATCAGGACTATAGGCGCCAAAGTCACGTCAACTTAGTTTGGCATGGGACTGGACCTTTGTGAAAAGTTTGGTTTATATTCATGCATGGGAAGGCTGACTTCCTGGGAGAAGAAGAAGAATAATAATACAGGCAAATACAAGCAGTGGCCCTGCCGCTTCGCTGGCCCGGCCACTAATAATACAGGCAAATACAAGCAGTGGCCCTGCCGCTTCGCTGGCCCGGCCACTAATAATACAGGCAAATACAAGCAGTGGCCCTGCCGCTTCGCTGGCCCGGCCACTAATTATAGCTGCTGCGCAGCAATGGGTCGTGGCCGGGCAAGTCTCAAGTCTTTTAGCTATAGTCCAAGTCACGTCTCAAGTCTTTAGTCACAAGTCCAAGTCAAGTCTCAAGTCTCTTATGGATGAGCTTTCTATCATCTGCTGCATGCAATCCAGTCTGCTTAGAACACTGCCGTTCATGACAGGGCTGGGGCAGAAGGCAGAGCTGATGTTATGGAGAGGAAGGCTGAGCGATTTATAGATGACATCATCAGTGATGTCACAAAACTGATGACATCACTGATGACATCATCAGTGATCAGTGGAGATTCAAGCTTTATTTAGCAAGAATTTGCATTAGCTGTTTAAAGTACCATTTACAGTAAAACATTTTGATGCACTGTGGGCTCAATTTTTGATCTATCAAAAATCTGTTTGATACTTTTGTGGAGGACAGTCTATCGATGCAGATGCTGGAGTTTGGTGTCGTTTGAAGAAAGAATGTGGGAGGAGTAGGGTTTAATTAGTTTTACAGTTTTTGCAGCTTTGTGGTCTTTAGACTTCATAATTGGCCATAGGTTGCAGCGTACAAAAGTTTCTCCTCATTTGGGCACACATTTCGGTGAAAGTGGCAAAGCCGTAGCCCATATGCCTGATTTGTTATGAATTTTCAAAGTTTGAAACTTTAGACGGTCGCTGTAGCGCCACCATCAGGACTATAGGCGCCAAATTCACATCAACTTAGTTTGGCATGGGACTGGACCTTTGTGCAAAGTTTGGTTTATATTCATGCATGGGAAGTCTGACTTCCTGGGAGAAGAAAAATAATAATAATAATACAGGCAAATACAAGCAGTGGCCCTGCCGCTTCGCTGGCCCGGCCACTAATTATAGCTGCTGCGCAGCAATGGGTCGTGGCCGGGGAAGTCTCAAGTCTTTTAGCTATAGTCCAAATCGCGTCTCAAGTCTTTAGTCACAAGTCCAAGTCAAGTCTCTTATGGATGAGTTTTCTGTCATCTGCTGCATGCAATCCAATCTGCTTAGATTAGAACACTGCCATTCATGACTGGGCTGGGGCAGAAGGCAGCAGGTTAAGTACACGGCAGTTGAACACATCACCCACCCAGTCCTACTCAGCCAGGAAGGATGACATCATTGATGACATCATCACTGATGACATCATTGCTCAAGTGACATCACATCATTAGGTAATTAGGGCAATTACGATGCTCTTTAGGCTATACATTCAAAATACTGTCAAAAATTCAGTTTTTGACATACAATTCTTAGACTTTGCACACTTCAACTACTCTGACAGCAAAATATTGTCAATTTTTTTCATGGAGATTCAAGCTTTATTTAGCAAGAATTTGCATTAACTGTTTAAAGTACCATTTACAGTAAAACATTTTGATGCACTGTGGGCTCAATTTTTGATCTATCAAAAATCTGTTTGATACTTTTGTGGAGGACAGTCCACCGATGCAGATGCTGGAGTTTGGTGTCGTTTGAAGAAAAAATGTGGGAGGAGTAGGGTTTAATTAGTTTTACAGTTTTTGCAGTTTTGCGGTCTTTAGACTTCATAATTGGCCATAGGTTGCAGCGTACAAAAGTTTCTCCTCATTTGGGCGCACATTTCGGTGAAAGTTGCAAAGCCGTAGCCCATATGCCTGATTTGTTATGAATTTTCAAAGTTTGAAACTTTAGACGGTCACTGTAGCGCCACCATCAGGACTATAGGCGCCAAATTCACGTCAACTTAGTTTGGCATGGGACTGGACCTTTGTGCAAAGTTTGGTTTATATTCATGCATGGGAAGTCTGACTTCCTGGGAAGTCTTTAGTCACAAGTCCAAGTCAAGTCTCTTATGGATGAGGTTTCTATCATCTGCTGCGTGTCTTCTCTGTCCTAGGGTGCAGCTGAACCCTTGCTTCCTAAAACACAATACAACACTATCATAAGTTAGCACTCATGCTAGGGCTACAAATATTTCTTCTTCTCCAGAAAGGTGTACAGAGAGACAAGCAGACACACAAGTTACTTGCCTCCTTGCTGTTGTAGAGTCGATGAGGTGGGAGAGCTGATGTTATGGAGAGGAGGCTGAGCAATTTATAGATGACATCATCAGTGATGTCACAAAACTGATGACATCACTGATGACATCATCAGTGATCAGTGGAGATTCAAGCTTTATTTAGCAAGAATTTGCATTAGCTGTTTAAAGTACCATTTACAGTAAAACATTTTGATGCACTGTGGGCTCAATTTTTGATCTATCAAAAATCTGTTTGATACTTTTGTGGAGGACAGTCTATCGATGCAGATGCTGGAGTTTGGTGTCGTTTGAAGAAAAAATGTGGGAGGAGTAGGGTTTAATTAGTTTTACAGTTTTTGCAGTTTTGCGGTCTTTAGACTTCATAATTGGCGATAGGTTGCAGCGTACAAAAGTTTCTCCTCATTTGGGCACACATTTCGGTGAAAGTGGCAAAGCCGTAGCCCATATGCCTGATTTGTTATGAATTTTCAAAGTTTGAAACTTTAGACGGTCGCTGTAGCGCCACCATCAGGACTATAGGCGCCAAATTCACATCAACTTAGTTTGGCATGGGACTGGACCTTTGTGCAAAGTTTGGTTTATATTCATGCATGGGAAGTCTGACTTCCTGGGAGAAGAAAAATAATAATAATTATAGCTGCTGCGCAGCAATGGGTCGTGGCCGGGCAAGTCTCAAGTCTTTTAGCTATAGGCCAAGTCACGTCTCAAGTCTTTAGTCACAAGTCCAAGTCAAGTCTCAAGTTTCTTATGGATGAGCTTTCTATCATCTGCTGCATGCAATCCAGTCTGCTTAGAACACTGCCGTTCATGACAGGGCTGGGGCAGAAGGCAGAGCTGATGTTATGGAGAGGAAGGCTGAGTGATTTATAGATGACATCATCAGTGATGTCACAAAACTGATGACATCACTGATGACATCATCAGTGATCAGTGGATATTCAAGCTTTATTTAGCAAGAATTTGCATTAAAGTACCATTTACAGTCAAACATTTTGATGCACTGTGGGCTCAATTTTTGATCTATCAAATATCTGTTTGATAGATTTGTGGAGGACAGTCTAACGATGCAGATGCTGGAGTTTGGTGTCGTTTGAAGAAAAAATGTGGGAGGAGTAGGGTTTAATTAGTTTTACAGTTTTTGCAGTTTTGCGGTCTTTAGACTTCATAATTGGCCATAGGTTGCAGCGTACAAAAGTTTCTCCTCATTTAGGCACACATTTCGGTGAAAGTGCCAAAGCCATAGCCCATATGCCTGATTTGTTATGAATTTTCAAAGTTTGAAACTTTAGACGGTCGCTGTAGCGCCACCATCAGGACTAATGGCGCCAAAGTCACGTCAACTTAGTTTGGCATGGGACTGGACCTTTGTGCAAAGTTTGGTTTATATTCATGCATGGGAAGTCTGACTTCCTGGGGAGAAGAAGAAGAAGAATAATAATAATTATAGCTGCTGCGCAGCAATGGGTCGTGGCCGGGCAGGTCTCAAGTCTTTTAGCTATAGTCCAAACCGCGTCTCAAGTCTTTAGTCACAAGTCCAAGTGGGGCAGAAGGCAGAGCTGATGTTATGGAGAGGAAGGCTGAGCGATTTATAGATGACATCATCAGTGATGTCACAAAACTGATGACATCACTGATGACATCATCAGTGATCAGTGGAGATTCAAGCTTTATTTAGCAAGAATTTGCATTAAAGTACCATTTACAGTAAAACATTTTGATGCACTGTGGGCTCAATTTTTGATCTATCAAAAATCTGTTTGATACTTTTGTGGAGGACAGTCTACCGATGCAGATGCTGGAGTTTGGTGTCGTTTGAAGAAAAAATGTGGGAGGAGTAGGGTTTAATTAGTTTTACAGTTTTTGCAGTTTTGCGGTCTTTAGACTTCATAATTGGCCATAGGTTGCAGCGTACAAAAGTTTCTCCTCATTTGGGCACACATTTTGGTGAAAATGGCAAAGCCATAGCCCATATGCCTGATTTGTTATGAATTTTCAAAGTTTGAAACTTTAGACGGTCGCTGTAGCGCCACCATCAGGACTATAGGTGCCAAATTCACGTCAACTTAGTTTGGCATGGGACTGGACCTTTGTGCAAAGTTTGGTTTATATTCATGCATGGGAAGTCTGACTTCCTGGGGAGAAGAAGAAGAAGAAGAAGAAGAATTATAGCTGCTGCGCAGCAATGGGTCGTGGCCGGGCAAGTCTCAAGTCTTTTAGCTATAGTCCAAGTCATGTCTGTCAAGTCTTTTAGCTATAGTCCAAGTCATGTCTGAAGTCTTTAGTCACAAGTCGAAGTCAAGTCTCAAGTCTCTTATGGATGAGCTTTCTATCATCTGCTGCATGCAATCCAGTCTGCTTAGAGCACTGCAGTTCATGACAGGGCTGGGGCAGAAGGCAGAGCTGATGTTATGGAGAGGAAGGCTGAGCGATTTATAGATGACATCATCAGTGATGTCACAAAACTGATGACATCACTGATGACATCATCAGTGATCAGTGGAGATTCAAGCTTTGTTTAGCAAGAATTTGCATTAGCTATTTAAAGTACCATTTACAGTAAAACATTTTGATGCACTGTGGGCTAAATTTTTGATCTATCAAATATCTGTTTGACAGTTTTGTGGAGGACAGTCTAACGATGCAGATGCTGGAGTTTGGTGTCGTTTGAAGAAAAAATGTGGGAGGAGTAGGGTTTAATTAGTTTTACAGTTTTTGCAGTTTTGCGGTCTTTAGACTTCATAATTGGCCATAGGTTGCAGCGTACAAAAGTTTCTCCTCATTTGGGCACACATTTGGGTGAAAGTGCCAAAGCCATAGCCCATATGCCTGATTTGTTATGAATTTTCAAAGTTTGAAACTTTAGATGGTTGCTGTAGCGCCACCATCAGGACTATAGGCGCCAAATTCACATCAACTTAGTTTGGCATGGGACTGGACCTTTGTGCAAAGTTTGGTTTATATTCATGCTTGGGAAGTCTGACTTCCTGGGAGAAGAAGAAGAAGAATAATAATAATAATACAGGCAAATACAAGCAGTGGCCCTGCCGCTTCGCTGGCCCGGCCACTAATTATAGCTGCTGCGCAGCAATGGGTCGTGGCCGGGCAAGTCTCAAGTCTTTTAGCTATAGGCCAAGTCACGTCTCAAGTCTTTAGTCACAAGTCCAAGTCAAGTCTCAAGTCTCTTATGGATGAGCTTTCTATCATCTGCTGCATGCAATCCAGTCTGCTTAGAACACTGCCGTTCATGACAGGGCTGGGGCAGAAGGCAGAGCTGATGTTATGGAGAGGAAGGCTGAGTGATTTATAGATGACATCATCAGTGATGTCACAAAACTTATGACATCACTGATGACATCATCAGTGATCAGTGGATATTCAAGCTTTATTTAGCAAGAATTTGCATTAAAGTACCATTTACAGTCAAACATTTTGATGCACTGTGGGCTCAATTTTTGATCTATCAAATATCTGTTTGATAGTTTTGTGGAGGACAGTCTAACGATGCAGATGCTGGAGTTTGGTGTCGTTTGAAGAAAAAATGTGGGAGGAGTAGGGTTTAATTAGTTTTACAGTTTTTGCAGTTTTGCGGTCTTTAGACTTCATAATTGGCCATAGGTTGCAGCGTACAAAAGTTTCTCCTCATTTGGGCACACATTTCGGTGAAAGTGGCAAAGCCATAGCCCATATGCCTGATTTGTTATGAATTTTCAAAGTTTGAAACTTTAGACGGTCGCTGTAGCGCCACCATCAGGACTATAGGCGCCAAATTCACGTCAACTTAGTTTGGCATGGGACTGGACCTTTGTGCAAAGTTTGGTTTATATTCATGCATGGGAAGTCTGACTTCCTGGGGAGAAGAAGAAGAAGAAGAATAATTATAGCTGCTGCGCAGCAATGGGTCGTGGCCGGGCAAGTCTCAAGTCTTTTAGCTATAGTCCAAGTCACGTCTCAAGACTTTAGTCACAAGTCCAAGTCAAGTCTCAAGTCTCTTATGGATGAGCTTTCTATCATCTGCTGCATGCAATCCAGTCTGCTTAGAACACTGCAGTTCATGACAGGGCTGGGGCAGAAGGCAGAGCTGATGTTATGGAGAGGAAGGCTGAGCGATTTATAGATGACATCATCAGTGATGTCACAAAACTGATGACATCACTGATGACATCATCAGTGATCAGTGGAGATTCAAGCTTTATTTAGCAAGAATTTGCATTAAAGTACCATTTACAGTAAAACATTTTGATGCACTGTGGGCTCAATTTTTGATCTATCAAAAATCTGTTTGATACTTTTGTGGAGGACAGTCTACCGATGCAGATGCTGGAGTTTGGTGTCGTTTGAAGAAAAAATGTGGGAGGAGTAGGGTTTAATTAGTTTTACAGTTTTTGCAGTTTTGCGGTCTTTAGACTTCATAATTGGCCATAGGTTGCAGCGTACAAAAGTTTCTCCTCATTTAGGCACACATTTCGGTGAAAGTGCCAAAGCCATAGCCCATATGCCTGATTTGTTATGAATTTTCAAAGTTTGAAACTTTAGACGGTCGCTGTAGCGCCACCATCAGGACTAATGGCGCCAAAGTCACGTCAACTTAGTTTGGCATGGGACTGGACCTTTGTGCAAAGTTTGGTTTATATTCATGCATGGGAAGTCTGACTTCCTGGGGAGAAGAAGAAGAAGAAGAATAATAATAATTATAGCTGCTGCGCAGCAATGGGTCGTGGCCGGGCAAGTCTCAAGTCTTTTAGCTATAGGCCAAGTCACGTCTCAAGTCTTTAGTCACAAGTCCAAGTCAAGTCTCAAGTCTCTTATGGATGAGCTTTCTATCATCTGCTGCATGCAATCCAGTCTGCTTAGAACACTGCCGTTCATGACAGGGCTTGGGCAGAAGGCAGAGCTGATGTTATGGAGAGGAAGGCTGAGTGATTTATAGATGACATCATCAGTGATGTCACAAAACTGATGACATCACTGATGACATCATCAGTGATCAGTGGATATTCAAGCTTTATTTAGCAAGAATTTGCATTAAAGTACCATTTACAGTCAAACATTTTGATGCACTGTGGGCTCAATTTTTGATCTATCAAATATCTGTTTGATTGTTTTGTGGAGGACAGTCTAACGATGCAGATGCTGGAGTTTGGTGTCGTTTGAAGAAAAAATGTGGGAGGAGTAGGGTTTAATTAGTTTTACAGTTTTTGCAGTTTTGCGGTCTTTAGACTTCATAATTGGCCATAGGTTGCAGCGTACAAAAGTTTCTCCTCATTTGGGCACACATTTCGGTGAAAGTGCCAAAGCCATAGCCCATATGCCTGATTTGTTATGAATTTTCAAAGTTTGAAACTTTAGACGGTCGCTGTAGCGCCACCATCAGGACTAATGGCGCCAAAGTCACGTCAACTCAGTTTGGCATGGGACTGGACCTTTGTGCAAAGTTTGGTTTATATTCATGCATGAGAAGTCTGACTTCCTGGGAGAAGAAGAAGAAGAATAATAATAATACAGGCAAATACAAGCAGTGGCCCTGCCGCTTCGCTGGCCCGGCCACTAATAATAATACAGGCAAATACAAGCAGTGGCCCTGCCGCTTCGCTGGCCCGGCCACTAATTATAGCTGCTGCGCAGCAATGGGTCGTGGCCGGGGAAGTCTCAAGTCTTTTAGCTATAGTCCAAGTCACGTCTCAAGTCTTTAGTCACAAGTCCAAGTCAAGTCTCAAGTCTCTTATGGATGAGCTTTCTATCATCTGCTGCATGCAATCCAGTCTGCTTAGAACACTGCAGTTCATGACAGGGCTGGGGCAGAAGGCAGAGCTGATGTTATGGAGAGGAAGGCTGAGCGATTTATAGATGACATCATCAGTGATGTCACAAAACTGATGACATCACTGATGACATCATCAGTGATCAGTGGAGATTCAAGCTTTATTTAGCAAGAATTTGCATTAAAGTACCATTTACAGTAAAACATTTTGATGCACTGTGGGCTCAATTTTTGATCTATCAAAAATCTGTTTGATACTTTTGTGGAGGACAGTCTATCGATGCAGATGCTGGAGTTTGGTGTCGTTTGAAGAAAAAATGTGGGAGGAGTAGGGTTTAATTAGTTTTACAGTTTTTGCAGTTTTGCGGTCTTTAGACTTCATAATTGGCCATAGGTTGCAGCGTACAAAAGTTTCTCCTCATTTGGGCGCACATTTCGGTGAAAGTTGCAAAGCCGTAGCCCATATGCCTGATTTGTTATGAATTTTCAAAGTTTGAAACTTTAGACGGTCACTGTAGCGCCACCATCAGGACTATAGGCGCCAAATTCACGTCAACTTAGTTTGGCATGGGACTGGACCTTTGTGCAAAGTTTGGTTTATATTCATGCATGGGAAGTCTGACTTCCTGGGAAGTCTTTAGTCACAAGTCCAAGTCAAGTCTCTTATGGATGAGGTTTCTATCATCTGCTGCGTGTCTTCTCTGTCCTAGGGTGCAGCTGAACCCTTGCTTCCTAAAACACAATACAACACTATCATAAGTTAGCACTCATGCTAGGGCTACAAATATTTCTTCTTCTCCAGAAAGGTGTACAGAGAGACAAGCAGACACACAAGTTACTTGCCTCCTTGCTGTTGTAGAGTCGATGAGGTGGGAGAGCTGATGTTATGGAGAGGAGGCTGAGCAATTTATAGATGACATCATCAGTGATGTCACAAAACTGATGACATCACTGATGACATCATCAGTGATCAGTGGAGATTCAAGCTTTATTTAGCAAGAATTTGCATTAGCTGTTTAAAGTACCATTTACAGTAAAACATTTTGATGCACTGTGGGCTCAATTTTTGATCTATCAAAAATCTGTTTGATACTTTTGTGGAGGACAGTCTATCGATGCAGATGCTGGAGTTTGGTGTCGTTTGAAGAAAAAATGTGGGAGGAGTAGGGTTTAATTAGTTTTACAGTTTTTGCAGTTTTGCGGTCTTTAGACTTCATAATTGGCGATAGGTTGCAGCGTACAAAAGTTTCTCCTCATTTGGGCACACATTTCGGTGAAAGTGGCAAAGCCGTAGCCCATATGCCTGATTTGTTATGAATTTTCAAAGTTTGAAACTTTAGACGGTCGCTGTAGCGCCACCATCAGGACTATAGGCGCCAAATTCACATCAACTTAGTTTGGCATGGGACTGGACCTTTGTGCAAAGTTTGGTTTATATTCATGCATGGGAAGTCTGACTTCCTGGGAGAAGAAAAATAATAATAATTATAGCTGCTGCGCAGCAATGGGTCGTGGCCGGGCAAGTCTCAAGTCTTTTAGCTATAGGCCAAGTCACGTCTCAAGTCTTTAGTCACAAGTCCAAGTCAAGTCTCAAGTTTCTTATGGATGAGCTTTCTATCATCTGCTGCATGCAATCCAGTCTGCTTAGAACACTGCCGTTCATGACAGGGCTGGGGCAGAAGGCAGAGCTGATGTTATGGAGAGGAAGGCTGAGTGATTTATAGATGACATCATCAGTGATGTCACAAAACTGATGACATCACTGATGACATCATCAGTGATCAGTGGATATTCAAGCTTTATTTAGCAAGAATTTGCATTAAAGTACCATTTACAGTCAAACATTTTGATGCACTGTGGGCTCAATTTTTGATCTATCAAATATCTGTTTGATAGATTTGTGGAGGACAGTCTAACGATGCAGATGCTGGAGTTTGGTGTCGTTTGAAGAAAAAATGTGGGAGGAGTAGGGTTTAATTAGTTTTACAGTTTTTGCAGTTTTGCGGTCTTTAGACTTCATAATTGGCCATAGGTTGCAGCGTACAAAAGTTTCTCCTCATTTAGGCACACATTTCGGTGAAAGTGCCAAAGCCATAGCCCATATGCCTGATTTGTTATGAATTTTCAAAGTTTGAAACTTTAGACGGTCGCTGTAGCGCCACCATCAGGACTAATGGCGCCAAAGTCACGTCAACTTAGTTTGGCATGGGACTGGACCTTTGTGCAAAGTTTGGTTTATATTCATGCATGGGAAGTCTGACTTCCTGGGGAGAAGAAGAAGAAGAATAATAATAATTATAGCTGCTGCGCAGCAATGGGTCGTGGCCGGGCAAGTCTCAAGTCTTCTAGCTATAGTCCAAGTCACGTCTCAAGTCTTTAGTCACGAGTCCAAGTCAAGTCTCAAGTCTCTTATGGATGAGCTTTCTATCATCTGCTGCATGCAATCCAGTCTGCTTAGAACACTGCAGTTCATGACAGGGCTGGGGCAGAAGGCAGAGCTGATGTTATGGAGAGGAAGGCTGAGCGATTTATATATGACATCATCAGTGATGTCACAAAACTGATGACATCACTGATGACATCATCAGTGATCAGTGGAGATTCAAGCTTTATTTAGCAAGAATTTGCATTAAAGTACCATTTACAGTAAAACATTTTGATGCACTGTGGGCTCAATTTTTGATCTATCAAAAATCTGTTTGATACTTTTGTGGAGGACAGTCTACCGATGCAGATGCTGGAGATTGGTGTCGTTTGAAGAAAAAATGTGGGAGGAGTAGGGTTTAATTAGTTTTACAGTTTTTGCAGTTTTGCGGTCTTTAGACTTCATAATTGGCCATAGGTTGCAGCGTACAAAAGTTTCTCCTCATTTGGGCACACATTTTGGTGAAAGTGGCAAAGCCATAGCCCATATGCCTGATTTGTTATGAATTTTCAAAGTTTGAAACTTTAGACGGTCGCTGTAGCGCCACCATCAGGACTATAGGCGCCAAATTCACGTCAACTTAGTTTGGCATGGGACTGGACCTTTGTGCAAAGTTTGGTTTATATTCATGCATGGGAAGTCTGACTTCCTGGGAGAAGAAAAATAATAATAATAATACAGGCAAATACAAGCAGTGGCCCTGCCGCTTCGCTGGCCCGGCCACTAATTATAGCTGCTGCGCAGCAATGGGTCGTGGCCGGGCAGGTCTCAAGTCTTTTAGCTATAGTCCAAACCGCGTCTCAAGTCTTTAGTCACAAGTCCAAGTGGGGCAGAAGGCAGAGCTGATGTTATGGAGAGGAAGGCTGAGCGATTTATAGATGACATCATCAGTGATGTCACAAAACTGATGACATCACTGATGACATCATCAGTGATCAGTGGAGATTCAAGCTTTATTTAGCAAGAATTTGCATTAAAGTACCATTTACAGTAAAACATTTTGATGCACTGTGGGCTCAATTTTTGATCTATCAAAAATCTGTTTGATACTTTTGTGGAGGACAGTCTACCGATGCAGATGCTGGAGTTTGGTGTCGTTTGAAGAAAAAATGTGGGAGGAGTAGGGTTTAATTAGTTTTACAGTTTTTGCAGTTTTGCGGTCTTTAGACTTCATAATTGGCCATAGGTTGCAGCGTACAAAAGTTTCTCCTCATTTGGGCACACATTTTGGTGAAAATGGCAAAGCCATAGCCCATATGCCTGATTTGTTATGAATTTTCAAAGTTTGAAACTTTAGACGGTCGCTGTAGCGCCACCATCAGGACTATAGGTGCCAAATTCACGTCAACTTAGTTTGGCATGGGACTGGACCTTTGTGCAAAGTTTGGTTTATATTCATGCATGGGAAGTCTGACTTCCTGGGGAGAAGAAGAAGAAGAAGAAGAAGAATAATAATACAGGCAAATACAAGCAGTGGCCCTGCCGCTTCGCTGGCCCGGCCACTAATTATAGCTGCTGCGCAGCAATGGGTCGTGGCCGGGCAGGTCTCAAGTCTTTTAGCTATAGTCCAAACCGCGTCTCAAGTCTTTAGTCACAAGTCCAAGTGGGGCAGAAGGCAGAGCTGATGTTATGGAGAGGAAGGCTGAGCGATTTATAGATGACATCATCAGTGATGTCACAAAACTGATGACATCACTGATGACATCATCAGTGATCAGTGGAGATTCAAGCTTTATTTAGCAAGAATTTGCATTAAAGTACCATTTACAGTAAAACATTTTGATGCACTGTGGGCTCAATTTTTGATCTATCAAAAATCTGTTTGATACTTTTGTGGAGGACAGTCTACCGATGCAGATGCTGGAGTTTGGTGTCGTTTGAAGAAAAAATGTGGGAGGAGTAGGGTTTAATTAGTTTTACAGTTTTTGCAGTTTTGCGGTCTTTAGACTTCATAATTGGCCATAGGTTGCAGCGTACAAAAGTTTCTCCTCATTTGGGCACACATTTTGGTGAAAATGGCAAAGCCATAGCCCATATGCCTGATTTGTTATGAATTTTCAAAGTTTGAAACTTTAGACGGTCGCTGTAGCGCCACCATCAGGACTATAGGTGCCAAATTCACGTCAACTTAGTTTGGCATGGGACTGGACCTTTGTGCAAAGTTTGGTTTATATTCATGCATGGGAAGTCTGACTTCCTGGGGAGAAGAAGAAGAAGAAGAAGAAGAATAATAATACAGGCAAATACAAGCAGTGGCCCTGCCGCTTCGCTGGCCCGGCCACTAATTATAGCTGCTGCGCAGCAATGGGTCGTGGCCGGGGAAGTCTCAAGTCTTTTAGCTATAGTCCAAGTCACGTCTCAAGTCTTTAGTCACAAGTCCAAGTCAAGTCTCAAGTCTCTTATGGATGAGCTTTCTATCATCTGCTGCATGCAATCCAGTCTGCTTAGAACACTGCAGTTCATGACAGGGCTGGGGCAGAAGGCAGAGCTGATGTTATGGAGAGGAAGGCTGAGCGATTTATAGATGACATCATCAGTGATGTCACAAAACTGATGACATCACTGATGACATCATCAGTGATCAGTGGAGATTCAAGCTTTATTTAGCAAGAATTTGCATTAAAGTACCATTTACAGTAAAACATTTTGATGCACTGTGGGCTCAATTTTTGATCTATCAAAAATCTGTTTGATACTTTTGTGGAGGACAGTCTATCGATGCAGATGCTGGAGTTTGGTGTCGTTTGAAGAAAAAATGTGGGAGGAGTAGGGTTTAATTAGTTTTACAGTTTTTGCAGTTTTGCGGTCTTTAGACTTCATAATTGGCCATAGGTTGCAGCGTACAAAAGTTTCTCCTCATTTGGGCACACATTTTGGTGAAAGTGGCAAAGCCATAGCCCATATGCCTGATTTGTTATGAATTTTCAAAGTTTGAAACTTTAGACGGTCGCTGTAGCGCCACCATCAGGACTATAGGCGCCAACTTCACGTCAACTTAGTTTGGCATGGGACTGGACCTTTGTGCAAAGTTTGGTTTATATTCATGCATGGGAAGTCTGACTTCCTGGGAGAAGAAGAAGAATAATACAGGCAAATACAAGCAGTGGCCCTGCCGCTTCGCTGGCCCGGCCACTAATAATACAGGCAAATACAAGCAGTGGCCCTGCCGCTTCGCTGGCCCGGCCACTAATAATACAGGCAAATACAAGCAGTGGCCCTGCCGCTTCGCTGGCCCGGCCACTAATAATAATTATAGCTGCTGCGCAGCAATGGGTCGTGGCCGGGCAGGTCTCAAGTCTTTTAGCTATAGTCCAAGTCACGTCTCAAGTCTTTAGTCACAAGTCCAAGTCAAGTCTCAAGTCTCTTATGGATGAGCTTTCTATCATCTGCTGCATGCAATCCAGTCTGCTTAGAACACTGCAGTTCATGACAGGGCTGGGGCAGAAGGCAGAGCTGATGTTATGGAGAGGAAGGCTGAGCGATTTATAGATGACATCATCAGTGATGTCACAAAACTGATGACATCACTGATGACATCATGAGTGATCAGTGGAGATTCAAGCTTTATTTAGCAAGAATTTGCATTAAAGTACCATTTACAGTAAAACATTTTGATGCACTGTGGGCTCAATTTTTGATCTATCAAAAATCTGTTTGATACTTTTGTGGAGGACAGTCTATCGATGCAGATGCTGGAGTTTGGTGTCGTTTGAAGAAAAAATGTGGGAGGAGTATGCTAGGTGTTGATGAGGAATTAATCCATGATGAAATAGGCATAGCCTACTTAATTAATAGTAACTCATATATGACTCAGTGTGTTCATCAAACATACCTTTCATTAGTTGATGATGCGGTAAGCATCAATTAATGGCTTAATTCATCATGAGTTAAGCATCAATTAATGCACATGTGTGCACCAGTATTGTAAAGTGTTACCAGAGTGTTCTACCCCGCTGCTACTGTGAACAGGATCTCCATATCAAACATGGAGGAGAGGAGTTCCATTCAATTCCATTTATTGTTCTCCATGTGGACATTTGTCTTTGGCTTCACAGGTTTGCTTGCACACATGCAAGTCACAATACATCTCAAACACCACAATACACAATATACACAACACACGAAACGACAGAATACATAATATACACAACACAGGAAACAACAGAATACATCATACAACAAAGAACAAGATGCACAATACAGACAGGGATAACGGACATGGTTCTAAATCTGGATGATGTTTATGAATTTAGCAGATTTATTGCGTTTGGTATGAAAGATGTTTTGTAGATGTTCTTGGTTGCTGCAGGAACTCTGTAGCGTCTTCCCGACGGCAGTTTTGTGAACTCTGTGAAAAGGGGATTTACAGGATCAGACACAATTTGTCTGGCTTTTCGTGCCACTCTTTCCCAATAATTTTACTCGCCATGTTTGTAATTCGGGAGAAATATTTCTGTTCTTAGCCTCTAGATTCCCATACCATGTACACATGTCAAAGGTCAAAACACTTTCAATAAGACTCCTGCAGACAGTCTCCAGAATAGCTTTGCTTATTTTGTATGAATCCAATTTCCTGATTAGATCAAATGCATTGTTTTTTTTAAAGATGTATTCTGTGTTGGCTGTGAAACTTAGATTGCATTAAAAAAAGGTTCCTAAGTATTTAAACTCTTCTACTGTTTTAACAGGCTGGTCATCAAACAAAACAGGTGTAAAATCATGACCTGCATTGCGGTGACTCACAATAACCAGCTCCCTAGTCTTCTTTTTTTTTTAAGATTATTTTTGGGGCATTTTGCCTTTATTGATTTTTATATAGGACAGTAGGCAGGGAGAGAGAGAGAGGGGATGACATGTGGCAAGGGACCGCAGGTTCGAACCCGGGTCGGCCGCGTGAAGGGTATGCGTGCTACCAGGTGAGCTATGAAATATGTAGATTGATTAGCTGTGTCCCCTGTCTTCATAAGGCCAGCTAGCATCATCATCATCAGCATATTTATACAATTGGCAGATTGCATTCATATACTGTAATGTACATTGCATTATTGTACAAAGAAAATGAAACAGAAGAAAGGACGCAACCTTTTTATTCAGGATAACTGTCTCAGAAGTGATACCACTGAAGCTCACTCTCTGTGGGCGATCTGAGAGGAACTGGTATGATATGGCAATGTTGATGTCACAAAGCCTTTTCATCAAAGTGTGTTTCTGCATACAATTGAAAGCAGAACTAAAATCTATAAATAAAAGTCTGGCAGAACTGTTAGGCTAGATGTTTACTGATGCTATTCATTACGTCTCCAGCACCTCGGCCTCTTCTTATATGCAAACTGAAATGGGTCGAACCATTCACTAAGGCCATGTTCAGACTAGGAGACCAAATCTGATTTGTGAACTTTAGTGACCTATTAATGATTCTATCCAGATTGGTTTTATGAGTCTGGACGCTCCAAATCTGATTTGTGTCACTTGTCCCAAACCACATATGGAGGTAGTTTCCAGTCTGCTTTCGACTGATGTGACTTTAGAGCCCAGCCGTCACAGCGCTGGTCGAAAGCTCTGTAAAAAATAATGTCACCAGCACAGACTTTGGATGAAAAGAGGCATTTATGAGCAGCGTCAACAAGCTTTCTAACCCCAAAGTCGAGAAGCTATGAACCCTTCTGCTCAAGTAGGTGGCTTTCAAATGTTTCTGTGACACTTGCAAATACGTGCGTATCGCTGATCTAGACAGCTTCGGAGTGTATTGACGTGACTCGGACACCGCTTAGACAACAACTGACGTTTATTCACCAACCCGGATGTATATACATTCTTATACGTCATCATGACGTCATACACACTGTCGACGCTACGCATATTCACACAATATGTTGCATCCCCCTTCTTAAGATTATTTTTTTCACAACAGTAATTTACCAAATAATGTCTCTAGTTATGCCCTTATTACAGTGCAATAACAATGCAATAAACAACAAAATCTTAACTTCTTGCACTGTATTCTACTTCATCTTCCATATTAACAGATTTTTTTTGTTCTCGCGTTCAAACTTTTTTTTTCTTTTTCTTTTATTATTGAACAATAAATTATTTTATTTCACCTTTGAACCTGTAACATGTGACCTTATGATAGACTATATGAGATTGTACACCTAGGGCCCTATTCTCCCACAGGCCTTCGGTGCTAAAATGGGCCTTAACCGCAAAAAAACGTGCCTTGCGCCTGTTTTGGGACGATATCAATATGGCTTTACGCTGCCAAATGCGCTTTAGGCCGAATGGGCGTGGCGCAGTCCCAGAATGGGCCAAAGTTGGCGTGTCGGCCTTAAATATCGGCGTACTGATATCTTCGCACCTGCCGTAAATTTAGCGCTTTGCGCCTTTGAAAACCAGGCCTATTCAGTGTGCCAGTGCTCTTCTGCCTCTCCCCTGTCACCCTTCTCTGTCTCTCTCTGAAACCAGGCCTATTAGTCTAGTAGGAACGGGGGGTCCCCGCGCACCCGAAAGATATATTTTTCTAACATAGATTTTTGTACTCCTCAAGGTGTCTAATAAACAAATTTTGTTGTTACCCCATTGAAATAGTGTCCCATGGGTCCGTTTGGCGGCCATCTTTGCGGGCATATTGCGATGTCTGATGAAAATGGATAAGGGTCATAACTTTTGAACTAGACGTCATACAGAGACAAATGACACCACTTTTCTGTATGATTTCTGCATGAGGAATTGATTGAGAGGGTTGTTTTAATGATTTTAACAGGTTTGGTATAGTAAAACTCAAAAAAATTTACTCTCAAAATCTTGCAAAAAAAATCTATCTACATATTAGTCCATGGGCCAGAAGGGTTGGGAATAATGCTCATATTGATTTTTGGCAAGGTATACATCTCTAGAGTTAGAAAATATGTGAGAGCATTGCACCAATGGTAGCTTGGTGCAAAGCTTAGTGTGTTATCACTCGATTTATAACACCATGCAAAACATAATAGTTGTGGGACTTTTAGGGACATTTGAGGCTAAGTTCATGCAAATCAAGTCTAAAAGCACCAGATTTTGCCCAGAATTAGCCCAGGGCATGCTCTAACAATTGAGCCAGAGTGCCGGAGCCGGTGACCCCCGGGGTCACCATGGTGGCCAGATCCAATATGACCACTGTCCGAAAAAGATTTTGGCTATAACTTTTGAAAGAGATGAGCTAGAAATACAGACTTGGTGTCTGTATATTTTCACGCCAACAGAAGTGAATATAAAGTTATGGAATATTACAGTAATCATGTACAGTAAATATGGACAGAGCTTCATAATCAATTATACAGATACTATGATAAATATAGAACTACTAAATATATAATGATGACATGGGAGACTTTTCCCAAGGATCTTTCATGTGATGCTGACACAACACAAACAAACATAAGGAGAGTCTCAGCTACAATAACAAAGTGATAGAGTGCTTCCCAAAGATTTATTGTAGGAAAAGACATCTCACTCCAGTAGATATATGAGAATCTAACACTCAGAAAACCTTAAAGCAGATAACATCTTGAAGCAGTTGATGTGATTTCACAGATGAAGTTAAAGGACAGAAGTCTTTCATCTGACTCAGTTTGAGGAAGTTAGTCGCTGGGAAAGAATCATGTCACACAGGAAGGCGAAGCCTCAAGTCACAAATACATTCGACTCGAGTGACACTCAGATACACGTCATGTGACATACATGTGCTGTATGTCATGCTACATATGTGTGCTGTATGTCATGCTATATGTCTCAGTACATACACTATGTGCCTACATCACATTATGTCACACACATTTTCACTGCCAACTCCATCAGGACTTTTCCCCCAAATTTGTTCGACGTCTACTTTTTGAGGCTTATAATTAGTCACATAAGACCCTAAATTACATAGTTGGAAGGTTTTGGTGCATTTTGCTCACCAGGGTCTTTAAGTTCCTCCACCAATTTGAAAATGTTGCTGCATTTGGTTATGATTAGGCAACTAAAACAAGTTGGTTAAGGTTAGGGTTATACTTTGGGTTAAGTATGTGCCATGATGTATATCACATTAGCATAGTACATAGACAACAGTATATGTATATCACCAAACATGTATGTGCTGTAGATCATATGTGTCACAGCACATGTGCAGTGTTTCACAGAAGGCTTGAAGCAGAAACAGCGGCTCTTCCTCTCCAGCAGGTGGCAGCACTGAAAACAAAAGAAAGCAGGTTGAGTTCCCCGCTGACTTTTTCTTCCAGGAGACAAACAACAGGACTCCTACTATCAATGATTCCTACCTCAGTTAGTGGGAACCAGAACCCGACCTGAATTAACACAAGAGAAGAAGAGACTGCTGTTATTTAGTCATTATTACGTTATTGTTCTGTAAAGTCTGAAGTGGTCTGAACTGGTCTCAAGTGATCTGAACTGGTCTGAAGTGGTCTGAAGTGGTCTAGTGCAGTGGTTCTCAAAGTTTCTCACATGAAGGACACCTAAACTAACAAAGATTAGACCACGGACCCCCATTTGATAGGATTTTGTCCCACCGTCCCCCATATGATAATAAGATTGATTGATGTTTTATTACAGAAAGTGTATAAAACCCATGACCAAAATAATTAATTGTGTTACTTATGAATGGAATTATAGTGCAAACAAATTACCCCCCTTTTGGCTGGGGACCCCCTGGAACCCTCCCAAGGACCTTTGGGGGTCCCCGAACCCCATTTGAGAACCACTGGTATAGTGGACTGACCTTGGGCTTAATACATCTTGAATCTCTCTTGGGCCTTCCACCTGTAGAAGATGAATCCAGCCAGAGCAAAGATGAGACCCAGAGCCAGTCCCGAGGCTCCGATGGCCATCTCGTTTCTCTCAGACTCAGGCATGGAGGGATCTGTGGAGACATTGAGATGGTTGATTTCAGACAGTCCAGTGTAACTCAATCTGACTGGCTTGTTCAAGGAGGAGTGTTTTAGCTGGTGACTGTGTGGACACGGCTCAGTCACATGATTCACTTTTATTACTGTGATGACTTCACACCTCAGCCCCACTGAGTGCTTTGATTTTGTAAAATAACTCACACATTCCACTAGAGGGACAAGAGGTGGACTGATAACTTTACCTGTAGTCCAATTATATGAAGAGGGCTGTATTTTACAGGGTGATAGTAACGTGGAACAGTCTTCCAGGTGATGTTTCTTACATCAAAGGAAAGGCTGGTTTTAAAAGGAAACTTAGACTCCACATACACTCATACATACATACATACAGTACATACATACATACATACATACATACATACATACACTCATACATACATACATACATACATACATACATACATACATACATACATACATACTGTACATACATATGTGTATATATACACTCATACATAAAATACAATTTTATTTGGCAGGCTAGCTTGAGTACTTGCGGACCTTGCTACATCTGGTTCTAAATTATCTTTTATCTTGTTTTATTCTCTCTTTTTCTCATGTCATACATGTTTTTTGTGATACATGTTTTTTAGTATATTCTTGCAAGGATGAGGTTAGGCGCGCTTCCACCCGAGACAGCCCAACAGGCTGGTCCGGTGCTCTCAGAGAATGGGCAAGTATAAACTTGAAAAAAACACTTTAGGTCCAAAAAAAAAACCAAAGTAGGCCACTGGAGCACACGGATCCTTTTTGAAAAACTTTATTGAAAAACTAACGTTTCGACGCCATGCGTCTTCATCAGAGTTGTGACAACAACAACTCTGATGAAGACGCATGGCGTCGAAACGTTAGTTTTTCAATAAAGTTTTTCAAAAAGGATCCGTGTGCTCCAGTGGCCTACTTTGGGTTTTTTTGGACCTAAAGTGTTTTAGTATATTCTATTTGTGTATTTTTTCTTATGTGATACATGTTTTGTGTATTGTGTATTCTATTGCATTGTCTGTTATGTAATGTAGCCTATATATTTTCTTTGACCCCAGGAAGACTAGCGGTCGTGTAGGCGTCAGCTAATGTGGATCTGTTTTAATAAACAAATAAACAAATACTGATCAGTAATATCTGATCACTGATATGACAGATTAGGATGAATAATAGGATTATTAATTATAAGTGTTATAGTGACACAGTAATGTCACACAGTACAATCCAATGGGAGGCTAAAGAAGGGTGATATGCCAGAATCTGACCTGCATGCACTACATGAGTCTCTGATTAAAGTGTCACAGTTACAAATACAGAGGCATTTAACTTTCAAATTCTTTGTAGTGACGTTAACTTTGATGCCGTTAGACCCCCTAGTGGCGACAGGTGGTAGACCCGGTGTGGCTGGTGTTGATGAGGGAAACAACACTGGTGTCAAAATGGTAGCCTCCTGTGACAACTCTTAGTGAGTGTGCAGCAGTGATACTCAACTTGTGGCCCGGGGGCCAGATGCAGCCCGTGATACGGTGCCAAGTGGCCCCCTGGCCATTTTCTAATTCACAATGAAAACTATAAAGTTCGACTGAGCTCCAGATAAATTCTCAAATATCACCACCTGCTCACCACCCAGGTACTTCAATGTACTATTCTAACTTAACTTAACCTATCCTGTGGCTGTGTGCACCAAATTGTCAGACTAAACTCCGGCTGACACCCCAAATACCTACAATCCGCTAGTTAGTTAGTTGAGTATCCCTGGTGTACAGTATGAAGAACCAAGATGACAAGACACACAGGCAGACAGGCAGACAGACAGGCAGGCATGCAGACAGACAGACAGACAGACAGACAGACAGGCAGACAAACAGGCAGACAGACATACAGGCTGGCAGGCAGGCAGGCAGGCAGGCATGCAGACAGACAGACAGACAGACAGGAAGGCAGACAGACAGGCAGGCAGACAGACAGACAGACAGGAAGGCAGACAAACAGGTAGGCAGGCATGCAGACAGACAGACAGACAGACAGACAGACGGACGGACGGACAGACAGACAGACAGACAGACAGACAGACAGGCAGACAGACAGACAGAGAGACAGACAGACAGACAGACAGAGAGGCAGACAGACAGACAGACAGACAGACAGACAGACAGACAGACAGACAGACAGACAGACAGACAGACAGACAGACAGGTAGTTACCCCAGTCCTTGATCACAGGCTCGAACAGGCTGGGGTGCTTCACGATGCAGGAGATCTTCTCTCCAGACCTGTTCAACACACACACACACACACACACACACACACACACACACACACACACACACACACACACACACACACACACACACACACACACACACACACACACACACACACACACACACACACACACACACACATTCTGCTGGAAGTATAAACATATATTGTTGCCACCGATGGAATATGATCATGGTCGGTCGCAGCAACCACCATAAATCTCTGTATTATAAACTGCCCTTAATAACTAACAAACTAAATCATCACAGATTAATAAAATAAATTGCACATTTCTCTCTAGAAATGTATCAAAACACATTTTAATTCCGAAACTCTCTTCGGACATTGCATTTCCACTGGTACTCGATGGAATGTCCTGAAACACCTGAGTGTGTACTCCAGCGGATCTGGACTCACCTGGGGGTGTACTCCAGATGGATCTAGACCAGTGGTGACCAATTTGGGGCGCTCTGTTTGTTTTGGCCCGCCACGGATTTGGGAGGTTTTTTTTTCTTTCTTTTTTTTAACTCCCCCCCCCCCCCCCCCGATTTTTTTTTATCCCATATTTTATCCCCCATTAGTGCTAACTTCATTTATTTATCCTGGTTGCTACTCCATTCTCTGCCGATCTGGGGAGAGCCGAAACTGGCTCCATGCTTCCTCCAAGACATGGGCAGTTAGCCAGCCGCTTCTTTTCACCTGCCAGGGGAAGCTTAACCGGTAGGACATAGCACGTGGGAGGTTCACGCTATTCCAACCAGTTCCCCTCCCTCTGAACAGGCGCCTTCAACGACCAGAGGAGGAACCACATTAGCAACCAGGATATTGCATGTTTTTGTCAAATTGTCATGGCAAATTGTTTACAAAAGATGGACAATAAAGCTGATTTTCAAAGTACCTTGAGGATTTTTCAAGTTGTGAATTAAGTCAAATTTCTCTCTTGATTACAAAGGTGAAAAATACAACTGTTTTTAACGGGGTGTTTACTGATTAAATGTTTAAGTTGTTGATGTTTTTTTAAATATATATAACCACCAATTGCAAACTATTACAATTACCAAACAGATAAAAAGTAGATTATTATATTGAAATGTTATTTTAGATTTAGAATGTTAGAATTTTCTATAAAACACAATACATTTTAATGTAATTCCACAACGTTTATTTTTGGCCCTCGGCCCTCCACCCAGATTGAGTTTTGGCCCTTCATGAGAAAGAATTTGGGCACCCCTGATCTAGACTCACCTGGATGTCTACCCTACAGTGATTTATAAACACCTGGGTGTCTAGCCTACATGTGGATCTGGACTCACCTGGGTGTGTACTCCAGGTGGATCTGGACTCACAAAGGTGGATCTGCACTCACCTGGGTGTGTACTCCAGGTAGGAGTGGAACTGGGAGTACCAATCGCCGTCGACCATCTCTTCAGTGGAAGAGACATCAGAGGTGACTTCCTCGTCGTCTCTCAGCCAAGTCACATCGATTTGTTTTGGGTAGAAGTCGTAGGCGCTGCACATCAGCATGGCTGTGTGTCTCCCACCATCGGGCGTCACTGACCTCAGCGTGACAGAGGGTTTCACTGCAGGACACAGTGTTAGTGTTATCATCTTCATCATCATCTTCATCATCATCATCATCATCATCATCATCATCATCATCATTATTATTATTATTCTTGTTGTTCTTATTATTATTAATGTTGTTGTTGGTGGTAGTAATAGTAGTAACTGCAGTAGTATTACACAGAAACAGTACACTAATATCATAATAATACTCCTAGTTGCAGCATCAGTGCTTTGCCCCCAGATGGCGTCACTGAGCTCCGTCTGGTTCAGAGTTTATCCGAACCAGAATCAGAATCACTTTTATTGCCACACTATGCAAAATTACATAGGGAATTTGTCTTTAATGACAAAATGAATTTAAATTGTGAAGACATTTGATATAGGCTATAGACATTTAATTTTCCTGTAATCATATTTACATTTTTCTTTCAAGTGAATATTTCCATAGATGCATACTGTCAAAAATATTTCAATGTGGTGAATTGTAGACACAATTTTACATTTTATGATGACTGATCAATAGATAAGCTATAAACCAATACAGATGTTTAATCGAAGCTTGACAGCAGATACACGCATAGAACGATTTCATATAGACTGCATCTACATGTGAAAAAAACTCAAAATGAAACAGTAAAAACATTTAAATCTGACGGAAAGGTTTGTAAGTGTGGAAATGTAGAATGAAAGTAGTTGTTTATGTGTTAATGTGTTTATTATTATGACTGAGATTAATTTGATGTGTTTATTGTAGAGAGCAGCAGCTCACCTGTCTTAGACAGAACAACTCGGTAGTCAATGTCAGCGTTGGGTTTGCAGAAGCTGTACTTGGCCTGCGTCCTCATCCTGATCTCTGCAGGATCGTTGTTAAAGGCCTCTGCGGTCTTCAGCCCATGCTCAGTGTAGCCGACAAACTTCCCCACACTGCTGCTGAACCTGACGTCCTCAACCTTGTTGTAATAGTGAGAGTAAATGTACTCTATGTCCTTCAGCTCAGTGGAGTTGAACACACAACGGCTCACCGTATATTCCTCAAATCCATCTGGAGATCAAAGACAAAGTCTGTTTAGTCTCACAGATGTAAATATAATTTATATTCCAACTGAAGAGTATTATCTCTGAGCTAGTTATTGATCAGTTCAGGTATTGATGTATTGATCCTACCTGCTCCATACAGACTGATGAAGAAGAGGGAGAAGAGCAGAACAGATGAAGCCATGTCCCTCTTTTGAGTTCACTAACTGACAGACTCAACCTGAGTCCTGCTATAAAAACCAATGTAGGAGCCACACACTGGTCACATGACCAGCATCACCTGTTGCCAGGCAGACAGTCCGGCCTAAAGGCTGCTGGTGGCAGAGAGTAGCCTGGTATCTAGACCCATATGAATCACAGTTGTCACTCTTCATACATCTGGACCTATGCCCATGCACAATGTTTTGGGGCTTTTTGGTGGTCCAGGGGGGTCCACTCAGTCCGGTCTCAGTGCACTTGGGTCAGGAGAAATCCAGGTTCAGGCAGATCCATACAGGGTACTTACAGGGTACAAGGTGTTGTTCCCTGTAGTGGACCAATTATGTACTTACAGGGTACTTACGGGGTACAAGTTGTTGTACCCCGTACTTACAGGTCAAGGTGTTGTTCCCTGTAGTCACTACAGTGTAGTGGACCAATTATGTACTTACAGTTTACTTATGGGGTACAAGGTGTTGTACCCTGTATTTACAGGGTACTTATAGGGTACAGGGTGTTTTTCCCTGTACTGGACCAAATATGTACTTACAGGGTACTTAAGGGGTACAATGTGTTGTACCCCATACTTACAGGGTACAAGGTGTTTTTCCCTGTACTGGACCAAATATGTACTTACAGGGTACTGTTGGGGATTACATTCTCTTATGGAACTATACATTAGATAAGAATATGACTTAACAGTTCTCTCCAGGTTGAAACACATTTTGACCTGTCCTGATCAAAGGCAGTCTACTCAGGAACCAGGCTGATCTAATCAGGAGCCCCCTCCTCACATCCTGAGATCAGTCAGAGGGCCAGACTAAATCTAATCAGCACCAAGATGCTGATTAAGTCATCCCTCAGGTGACTTCACACCTCTGAATGGTTCAAAGCACAGCTCACCACAGGTGGGGTCGCTCCCTCCCAGTCCTCAGACTGAAAGGAGCCGGGCCACCCCTCCCCTCGAGGGATCGGGGGGGGCCCTAAGGACACTCCCTCCCTCTTAGCAAAAGAGGGTTCGGTCGAACCTTCTAACCAGACGCCATTGGCCAATCAGGTGTACGCCCACGTCCACCGATTGGTCAAACTACCACAACAAAACCGCTGCACACAGCAGAGTTCAACGAGCTACCAGAAGTTTCCAGGAGCCTCGAGAGGTCTTCAAGTCTCCATCCAGCTTCACCCGTCTTCACGGGGAGGGGGGGGGGGAAAGGGGGGGGGAGGCAGACCGTGATGGAACCCTCCACGGCTCGCTCCCTCCTTTCCTTCCCCTCCAGAGGAGAGAGTTTGGGGTTTGGGTAAGCGCTGGGACCCGCCGCCGCCCAACCTCTCTCTCTCCTGAAGATCCGGGCATGAACCAACCAAGCTGAACGACCAAACACACCGGCATTCTGACTCAGTCTAAACCCAGCTCGTTTTATTTTGTTTAGTTAATAGTAAGTCGCAGGGAGACAAGCTCGTTTGTGCCGTTAACCAGCCTAAGTGGCTTGCGTAAATACTGGAATAGTTCTACTTAATTCCAGTATAGATATTACCCGCTAGTTTTAGTAAGTCGCAAGGAGAGAAACTCGTTTGCGCGTTTTAACCAGTGTCAGAGGTTTGTCAACGCCGCCCCACAGGGCAACCAGGAGAAAAGCCGAAAGCCCACACGAAGCGCACCGCGGCCTGAATCGAATCGGCCGCTGGGGTCCTCGAGGATCCACGCTGTTACCTTGGTTCCACGACGGAGCCCGGAGGACATTCCACTCCTCCGAGTGGAATGACGTGAGACCTTCTGGTTAAATTACCTGGGCAGAGTTGTGGTTAGATACAATTGAAATGCATTATCATGTATGTTGATTACAGTATCATGTATGTTGATGTACAATGTTTCGCACACTGTTGAATGATCTAGACGCCTAAAGGTGTTGTAGGCAGCGCTGATGAGCGCCAAGTTCGGACGAACTTGGCAGCCATCTGCGGCCACTTCCCTCTCTCTCTCTCCCTCTCACTCCCCCACTCTCTCGTCTTCCCAGCTGAGCCCGTTCTAGCCGGTCAACCGGAAGGGCTAAGCTCGGAACGGTCTGGAGGTCTCAGGACTCCCACCCGCTAGAATACAGTTAAGCTGAATTAGAGAGTTTGATTAGTCACTCACACAGAGTGACTTAGGCTAAACTGTCCCCTTTTTGGCTGACCCAGTCAGTCTAACCCGGTCTGACCAGGTCAACCCTTTCCTAAATTTGGCAGAACCGCCATTTTGAAAAAGAGGCGGTCTACACACGATCAGCCCTCATAACTCATATAATGTTTATTCATATTAGTTGTTAGCTATAGATGTGGTAGATTATTAGTTGTAGAATAAATGTGATGAACTGATATTTTAATCATTGTGTTATTGGCCATTGATACTGTGATTGATTAAATCTTTTTATTACATAATTCTATGAATCTTGGTTATTATTCATGAGGTATTTTATCTGTGGAAATCTGTGACAGAAGCTTACGGACTTTGACCCTTCAATTAACTGTACAATGTACATTATATCATTATGAGACTGATATGACAATTTGTTTTGGTGTCTGAAATAGTCATAACTTGACTTTTAGACAGGTCTGTAGCCTTAACTACAGTGGTGCCCCGAATCTTACAGAGAATACAATATTTTCTGTCAAATCTAATACATTTATGAATATTAATAATTCATAATTATTAATAATCATATTTCACAACCAAACCAGCTCCTACGAGCACAACAGTACTTATAGGGTACAAGGTGTTTTTCCCTGTACTGGACCAAATATGTACTTACAGGGTACTTAAGCGGTACAATGTGTTGTACCCCATACTTACAGGGTCCAAGGTGTTGTTCCCTGTACTGGACCAATTATGTACTTACAGGGTACTTACGGGGTACAAGGTGTTGTACCCTATATTTACAGGGTACTTATGGGGTACAAGGTGTTTTTCCCTGTACTGGACCAAATATGTACTTACAGGGTAGGCCTACTCAAGGGGTACAAGGTGTTGTACCCCGTACTTACAGGGTACTTACAAGGTGTTGTTCCCTGTACCACCCTTTAGGATGCATTCAGGTCCACTGCAAAAATTGCACTGATTGAAAACTCACGGTTACATGCTGACTGTTGCTGCTTCCCACTGTCCACTTCATGACAAAGGTAATAGCTTCAGTTCTTATCAATCTAAGTTCTTTGGTGCAGAATTGTCGAAGTAGTTCGAGGATTGACACAGACAGAAAGCAATCAGTTGGGACTGAAAAATATGTCACCGAATCAGCTAGGCAATCTAATAGTAGGGCGCTTTGGAGGGGTCCACGCGCACCCCCCTTAATTTTTTTTCTAGTCTGGATTTTTGGCATCCATAGGACCTCTAAAATAAAGATTTTCATGATACCAAGAAAAAAAACAGTCCAAAATGTGTTTTTTTTCATTGTTTTATTTACTCCTATGCGGGATTGCCGGCAGGAACGCCGGTGAGACTGTCTTTCAGAGGCTGTGGCATGCTTAAGGTTATCTATTCATATTATAGGGACAGACAGACAGACACACAGACAGACAGACAGACAGACAGCCAGACAGACAGACAGCCAGACAGACAGACAGCCAGACAGACACACACAGACAGACAGACACACAGACGGTCAGACAGACAGACAGACAGCCAGACAGACATACAGACAGACAAACAGACAGACGGTCAGACAGACAGCCAGACAGACAGACAGACAGACAGGCAGACAGAGATACAGACAGACAGACAGACAGATAGACAGACAGACAGACAGACAGACAGACAGACAGACAGACAGACAGACAGACAGACAGACAGACAGACAGACAGACAGACGGTCAGTCAGACAGACAGACATACAGAGTCTGTAGACAGACAGACAGACAGACAGCCAGACAGCCAGACAGCCAGACAGACAGCCAGACAGACGGTCAGACAGACAGACAGACAGACAGACAGGAAGACAGACAGACAGGCGGGCAGGCTGACAGAGACAGACAGGAACGCAGGTAGACAGACAGTCAGACAGCCAGACAGGAAGGCAGGTAGACAGACAGGCAGGCAGACAGGTAGACAGACAAGACAAGCAGGTAGACAGACAGGCAGGCAGACACAGTGGCGTGTCCAGACTTTTTTTACCAGGGTGGCACAAGTGGGGCACAGACTTACGAAGGGGTGGCCACGGCGCCACCCGCAAGGGCGGTGCAGAAGAAAATTTTACGTTTTTTGGACTTTTAGCAAAAAAACCACGCACTCGCTCGCACTGTGCACGCACACGGCACACGTCAGAATAGCGTTAATTTACCATGTTCGTCCCAACTAGACTACCGGTACATATATCTACTTTAATTAGTAACATTACAGTGTCTTACGTTCCTGTGTTTAAAGCATAATTTAAGAGAAATAGACCCATCAATCACACAGAGTAGCACCATACAAATGTAATATAAAGCTTCCCAGTTCTACACACATAATTGACAAGTTTCAACTTTAGTTGCAATGTCTGGCAATTAACCACAATTCCATTGACATCAAGGCAATATCAAGATAACTGTTTAGGTTACTAAAGATAAATCTATTAGGATTTGACAGTATATACATACAGTACGCACACATACAGCTGGGGGCTCCTGCTGTCAAGCTGCTGTCTTGACTCATCTGACTGACAAGGAGGAGAGCTTGTTGCTGCTCTCTCCTGCAGCTCTGACTGTAACTGACTGGTAGCAGTGCTGCTGGCTGCTCTGTCCTGCTGTGCAGTTTTTAATTTCTTTGTTTTGATGGAGAAGAAATCCTCTATGTTCTGATTTCTTTTCATACTGTAATAGTCACATGAATACATACTGTATGTCACTTTTATATATCTCTTGCACAATAGATGTCCTTGTGCATGCATGGATACATTTGACATGCTCACATCAGGCCTACAAAGTTACACAAGACAGATTTACCTAGCTAGCATTAGCATTGACAACCAAACAATGACTGACGACAGGTTTGCTCATGTTAGCAACTAGCAAGCTGAGATGAAAACACACCTGCTGCACCACATTATCACGTAGCCTAGCACACAGGTGTATTGTCCATTTACCCTGTTAGTAGCAGGCTTAGTTTTAAAGACAGGGTGAAGTTTCAAGTCTACCGTAACATGTCATGATATTTTTTTTAGCGAGGGTGCTTAATTTCAAAGTGAAAATCTCTGTGTTTGTTGGCAGGTAATGTATGTTGTCTTTCTTTAAACCACTGGCACAGTAGCTATGTCATGTGTATCAAAAAGTCTACTCACACATGCCACAATAAATAAATAGCATATAGAACACTGATGCGGAAATATACCATGGAGGGACAGCGCTTGTGCCATATCCTAATGTTATGATACCCAGTATTGATATGTAGGATAATGTTGCCCGGCCCTGTGTGTGCATGCGTGTGTCTGTGTGTGTCCGTGCGTGTGTGTGTGTACGGGGCTCTGGTGGGTATGCTGTCTAAAAATGAAACTATGATTTCTGTTCCCTGTTTATTCCAATCTCCAGACGAAAACATCCGTTTCTATAGTAAAGTTGAGTCAAATGTATATCTGAAACCCTCCTGTCTGTGTCGTCAAACTTCCTCTTTCCTTGCAGTGTTCCATCGAAAATCCCCAGATTCTCTGAAATGTATCTGATCAATTCTCTAAAATTAGGGTCACCAAAATCACATGATTCTCGTGTTAAGGTAAACATGTTGACATGTTTCCTTTGTACTGACAAATTAAGTAAAATGTTAACATTATGTGTGTCTCTGATAGAAGTAAGGGTTATAGTAAATGTTAACAAAAGGCTAATCTGCTTGCTGGCTTATAGACTGTACAGTCCATGTTTTTATCGAGAAGGCCGGAATTGGGTGGCATTCGCCATGTTGAGGTTTACCAGAAACTTATAGCAAAAGCCTGGGGTTTTCCATCAAGTCTTATAAGATATGAAAGTTTTGCATGAAATGTGGGAGCATGCATGTTTGTGGAGAAGCAATGTCACATCTGAAAGTGTAAAAGTCTCCAGTTCCTGATTTAAGAGGCAGTGTCACATCTGGAAGTGAAAGCTTCCAGTTCCGGAGAACATCAGCCCTCCCCAACTGGAAAAATAGGAAAGGAGAAGTTGACTGACGGGAAATCATCGTCAGAAGACAGAGGACCACCCACTTTTGTAATTGCTTATTAACACGTTCACTGCCGTGGACGAGTTAACTCGTCAAAAAAAAAAACCTTTTACATATCCTATAAAAATATGGGAGCCACCGAACGTGTATAACCCATTCCACCGGCCCACTAAGTGGCGACAGTGCTCTCCAGACTAGAGAAAGCTGAGCAAAAACAGCAGGAAAAAGCGTGAGGAATCCATTCTCATGAGAATGGATTGGCGAAAACGCTTTCGCGCTGGGAGCTGGCGCACAACGGTGGGGGATTCCAAAAATAGACTCTGGGTGCAACACACTTTGAAACACGCAGCAGAAAGCCCAGAATCGCACGCAGCTTCATCCCAGCTCACAACCAAAACCCCAGAAACGAACGAGCCCGATCCAGACTCGCCCGACGAGCGGCCGCCAGGCAGCACAGACAGGCAGCAGAGACTCACATGTGACACACGCTGCAGAGCCACCAGAGACACACCCACGGAGGGAGGAGTTTGCGGGGTGCTGTGGGGGTGCTGTTATATTGGAGGAAATTACTGTTCAGAACTATTGTTTAGATGTCTGATGTCTCACTGATGCCAAAAATAAATGGTTAAAGTGACTGTTCTGCCTGTTCTATCGAATTTCACAAAAAGGCATTTATCTCAGCTTTCCTTTTCAGATGCTGAAACCATGCTGTATTCAACTGCTAATGCCTACATAACTACTAACTCTACAAACTAACTATTTTAGACAGAGAAAGCACACATTCTATTAGTTCTTTTGAGATATTTTGTGTTCACAAAGTCCTAGCAGAAAATAATCCTCGGCTCTTGAAAGATGAGCCAGAATCCTCAAAAAAACCCTTGGCAGAAGCAACCTACTGTATTGGAAAAACTGTTGGCAGTGAATGTGTTAAGAGGGTCTGTGGCTATGGAAAAGGGTCAATCTCTGATGGCCGATTGATACCAGGAGAGGAGTTGACCCAGACAGGGCCGTAGCCAGAGTTCTGAAATAGGGGAGGTCCAGCAAGGGGGGGTGGATTCGGCGGCGCCCTAGCGGGCGCCGCCGAAAAAAAATTGAGTTTTTTTTTTTTCCTTTTTAAGCCATATTTAGAGTAATATATCATTTTAAATCAACATTAGGATTATACTGTTGTGATGTCATTATTCAGTATATTCTCTTTCATGTCACCACCTGCTCAGCTCTCCTGTCAACATAATTGTAACTAACAAACACAAACTGTTTTAGCCAAATTCATATCAAAATGACACCTACAAACACAGGTACACAACCCAAGCCGTACACAACACACAAAGTCATCATCGATAATAAAAAAAACATACAGAGGGACATTTATTTATTCCTGATAGGAACGATTGAAAAATAAAATAAAATATATTATGTTGTTTTTACCTTTACACCACCTCTTTTTGTTACTTATTGGGTCATGAAACTGAAACCATGCATATAGCCACCTGCATACCTGACTTCGGGAGCTTGGCAATTGGCATCATGCATGATTAGCCAGTAGCATCCCAACGTGTCACACAGGTAACATTACTTAAGAGACAGACTAGACACTTACTTTCTTGGTTGTTGCTAAAAAATCTGTCAGTGTCACTCACTGTCTGTCGTTCACTCGCTCACTGTCTCGCAGCTCGCTCACCTTCAATTATCTCGCCAGGCAGACAGACAGTCATCACTCACCACCAGGGGCGGACTGGGATCATAATTCAGGCCGGGCATTAGATACCAAGCAGGCCAGGCCGATACGGGCCGACGCGCGTGAAAAAATTTGGGGCGTTTGAAGCTCAATTTGGGCCGTTTGAAGCCCAATTTGGGCCGTTTGAAGCCAGATTTGAGCCGTTTGAAGCCCTATTTGGGTCGTTTAATGCCAGATTTGGGCCGTTTGAAGCCCAATTTGGGCCAAGTCCAATTTTACAATGAGATGCACCCACTTTAAACCTGAATAAAGTAATAAAACCACTAGTAAACCAGTAGGCGGCGCCTGGCCTGCTGTTCAGTGAGTGGCCTGGCCTGGCCTGCAAAAAAAAAAAAAAAAAAAAAAAAAAAAAAAAAAAAAAAAATTTTGGCAGGCTGAAATATTAGGGGAGGTCCGGACCTCCCCGTCCTCATAGCTAGCTACGGCCCTGGACCCAGATCTGTGTATTGTATTGAGCTTTTATATTCAATGTCTGTTGTCAATTAATTCTCAGAAATAAATGTCAGATATACTGTAACAAATTGTCTCACTCTATTTTACTTCATCATTCCATGGGACGCACCGGGAAGGCAGAGTAGAGATTGGCTAAACTAACCTTCTGATAACTTATGCCTTGTACCAGAAAAAAACCTTCCTGAATCAACACACCTGGTCCATGTAGCCGCCAGGAATCAGACAGAGGACGCTTCACTTCGTCACACACACACACACACACACACACACACACACACACACACACGACATTGGTTTAGCGTTAAGTTGTTTGCTGCTCAGCTGCGCCAAATCCTCAAATCAAGATCTTCTTCTCTGGGCTTTCGGCAGGCTAGACACTACTATGGCTCATTACGCCTCTCAGGTTTAAGACTGGATTGCGCCTATACACGGAAGCTTGGTTTACTGACTGTGCAGAGAGCCAATCATATGGGGTGGCACCTGGGGTGGCCAATCAGATTCGAGGGGTGGCCCATGCCACCCCAGGCCACTCCCTAGACACGCCACTGGAGACAGACAAAGAGACAGGCAGGCAGGCAGGCAAACAGGCAGGGAGATGGAGACAGACATGTTAATATCACAATATAAATGAGAGTTTTATGCTGATGATAAATCATTGATTTGTTCTGATTGATCAATCAAAGTATCAATACACACTGGATACCACTCCAAAAAAAAAGGACAACATTGACTCAACTCCCGTCTGAGAGACAGTTTATTTTTTTCATAATAGGATGATCTCTTCACCACACTGCTCAGTCACATGAACTCCATGGACTGACTGTTGTGTTGATGTGTGTGTGTGTGAGCGTGCAACCAATCATGTGTGATGACAGACAACAGCATGAGTGACAGTCACAAACGAAGCAGCATTTTCATGCATTTTAATAACAGACAACCTAAAGGCAGAATGTAAGGTAAATATATCATATCTTATTAAGCAGGGTTTACTATGTTGTTGCATGTTATGTTTTTACATTATTTCAAGTACCAAACAGGCGAATGTAAAATTATGGTATTCTGGAAATTATAAGCTTTAGTAGGCTATAATTAATTGAATAATGTATGATACTATGCACACATACCAATCATAAGTCAAAACATTACTAATTTACTGAATGATAAAGCCAGAAAGGGCCAGTATAGGATATTAACTGAAGAGCCATTTGAGAGTCCAAAGAGCCGGCTCTCATTACTGAGCTGAGCTAAATGATCTGAATCACTAAAAAGAGACAGAATTCTCATCATGAGTGAAAACACAACTGGAGGTATAATAAAGTTTACAGAGTATGCTAATGAGCCTCTTCACTCTGATTGGGTAGGCTGGTGTAAACAAACAAAGTCATAAATTGTAGGTATAAATATTTGAGAGAAAATCATTGATTCAACTGTATAGTAAAACTCTGTGGTGGGGACAAGGCGGAAATGGTGAAATTTCAACATAAAACAGTGTAAGGAGTAAAATCTTCTGCACACCTAAATGACAGGTGCGTCAGAGGAGGGAAAACCGGACTGGATCAAAAGAGAATAACTCCCACACACTGTCTCCAAATGCAAAAAGTTTATTTAATTTAAGTTAATAACGTTTTTGGTCCTAAGAGCTTAAGAATTCTTCAGAATCTAAAGAAGGTCTTAGGACCGAAACGTTATTCTGTCTAATAAACTTTTTGCATTTGGAGACAGTGTGCGGGAGTTATTCTCTTTTGAACATAAAACAGTGTAAAAGTAGATTAAAAAAATATTCAGAGAGAATAATAAAGTCTAGGTGAGTAATAAAGCATACTAAGCAATGATAACAAAAACAACATGAAAAAAAGTATTAAAAATGCATCCCAGGGACATGAAAGTGCCTGAAATAAAATAATCACCCACATGTGCGAGGCAGAAATGAGCACACAATATTTCTAGCATTATGTAATTTAATGAAAGTATGTAGGCTAAAATAGGCTACTCAGAGTGCGTTCATAAATTCAATCTGATGTTCTAAACATCTGTCTAGACCTATGGTCTAGACTAAAATGAGAGGGCGGCTGTTCAAAGAAATTCAATGCTTTATGAACGGTCCATTTTGAGTGCACTCTGGTGCTCAGAGTGACTGTTTACGAATGCACCCATAATAAAAGCAGTGATTGACTATTCAGTCCAAATGCCACAATAACTTTGCTATTTCAAAGTTAAACAGTGGAAATGTAAATATTTATTACTAAAAAGAACAAACAGATAAAAAAGTTTAATTGATTTGTTTGTGTGAAAGTTAAGTGAGGTGAATCAGTACAGATCCACACAGCAGAGAGAAGCAGTATAAAACCAGTATGACAGAAAGCAGTCTGTTAACTCCTGCAGCTCCTTCGGTCTGCCTCACATCATCAATAACTGATCAATAACTAATCAGTTGCATTCGATTCCTTTGATGAAGAAGAAGGTTCCTGTGGCCACGCCCAGTAGAGCCACGGTCAGACCCAGTACACAAAACACCTCAGGTCCGATCCCCGGCTGCTCCTGCTCCACATCTGAGGAGGAACCAAACACATGAACACACAGGAAGACAGCATCACTTGATAGTTTTGGTTGTTGTTAGCTAGGCTAACTGCAGTTTTGGCTAGCTAACAGATAAAGGTGCCTCACCCCAGATCTGGGTCAGCGGCTGGCTCAAGGCTTGGTGCTCCACAGAACAGCTGTAGATGTCTCCAAGCTGTGGGATGAAGCTCAGCCTGGCGACCTGGCTGAAGGTGCCATCTTTGTTGGGGTAGGGGACGTTGAGGCTGGTTCCTTCAGTCACGTTCACATCGTTCCTGGTCCAGTAGACCTTGACAGGAGCAGGGTAGAACCCAGTCACATGGGAGATGAGGTGGTTCTCCACTCCCAGCTCCACATCATCTCTGGTGTAGATGAAGCTGTGAGGAGCATCTGTAGGGTACAACAATACGAGGGATCAGCCGAGCAGCATTTTGGTAAACAAACCGCGTCACTGGGGGAAAATGGCCCCAGTGCTCACTCTAGCCCCGGCTGTGCGGTTTACATTGTAAAAACTGTGACAGTTCACACAACTTTAACACGACATGCATATATTATACACCAAACTCTTGAGCTACTTCTGCTCTCACTCAGAATGTCAAAATAGAAGCGATGTCATGTATCTTTTTTGAGGCATTAACGTTTGTTTGGCACAACTTTACCAGTTAACTGCTGCGGGCTTCTGCATTTCTGGGGGATTTGTTGTTGTTGTGACGTCACGCTGATTTGTCCTATACAACATCATATCATCATATATCATCATATAACATCATATATATATATATATATATATATATATATATATATATATATATAGTCTATATATAGACTTCTTTTATTTAAGTTGCATAGATATGGCGTTCGCCATATCTATGCAACTTAAAGGGGGACTAACCCCCCAGATATGTATCAGAACAGTGATTTAAAGATTAAAAGAAGTCTATTCTGACAACCTGGTGTGCGCTGGACTCTACTGCTATATATATATATATATATATATATATATATATATATATATATATATATATATATATATATATATATATATATATATATATATATATATATTATATTATTGTTGTATGGCCTGGCTGAGGTTAAACCCTTTAATTTAAGGGGAAACGGACGTTTTATCCAGGTGAATGTGTGTGTGTGTGTGTGTGTGTGTGTGTGTGTGTGTGTGTGTGTGTGTGTGTGTGTGTGTGTGTGTGTGTCCGGTGCAAAACTCGGCATAACACCTGGACAAATGCTCAAGGCACGCGCAAACAGGTGCGCAAGCGTAAATAGGGGATGTCGCCCGAAGATTTACAAAGTGCTTCACACACAATCAAAAGTAGCCTAAACAGCCTAATAATATAATACAGTAGCTACAATGAGAAATAAGAACAATCATCAGACAAAAACAATCAACATAGATCTGTAAAAAGGCTTTCCAGATGGGTTTTTAGAGATCACTTAAAGTGATTGTATATTTCTGACAGTAATGTAAAACACCTGCAGTCCAAGGCTGGATTAACCATAGGGCAACCGGGGCAGGTGCCCCGGGGCCCTCGGGGTGAAGGGGCCCTCCAAAAAAAAAAAAAAAAAAAAAAAATTCCGGAGGGCTCATGTTGGGCTCCACAGAACTATGACACAAATCTAAGACCAATCAGGACAAAATAAAATGTGTTTCCAAGAAGATTAAGTCTGATGATTTAGTCTCATTGGATGCCTGTGGGCAAGTGGTGACCAGGGGCGCGGGAAGTGGGGGTGCTTGTGGTGCTGCGGCACCCTCTGCTGTTTTGTATTGGAAATGTAATGTCAATTATTTTTTCATCATTGTAAAGCCACAGCACAGTGAAGAGGATATTAATGTGAAGATTAGCCTCTTCCTTTTGCTCTCAGAGTGCATCAGATTCATGCATTTTACTTTAAAATGTACAAAATTTCTTTGTCGGAACGGAATAATAACATAACAGTATAATACTAATGTTAATTTAAAATGAGATATTCCTCTAAATATGGCGAAAAAACATCCAAACATCCGGACGATGGGTAGGGGGCCCCCTGGGAGCTTCAGTGCCCCGGGGCCCCTGGGGGTGTTAATCTGGCTCTGCTGCAGTCCTTCCTTATCTGTAGTTTAAATTGTTGAAGACAGTGGTAAATTAAGCTTTGTCATGTTTCCTTACCGAGTTGCAGAGGAGGGTTCTTGTAGGCACGCCGATCTTCTTGCAGGCTTTGTATGCAGAAGTAGTGATTACCCAGAGCCGTCTCATAAGCTTCTGGGAAGGTCATATCCTCTGCAAACTTGGGCAGAGAGTTAACTCCTTTCCTGTTGATGAAGTCTGCGTACCATTGCTCTTCACCATCCAGTCCATACATCTCCTCTCCATCAGTTTCTGAACAGCCAGTGATCACAATCTCCTCATGTACAGCTGAGATGACACAAGATGAAAAACAAAATGTCAAACTTCTTCACATCCAGAATCACAGAGTGGATTTATTTTTCACATCCTCACGTCACGTTAAAGAGTTTGTCTGTTTATTGTTTTTATATTAAAACAACCGTTTAATAATTAATAAGAGTGAAAAGTGTCTTTCCTCATAGGTGCAGAAAACGTTAAATATCTCCACTGAATCTAAATGTCTCTCTGGTTCAGAAGGAGCTCAGTTCAAATGATTTTCACATCAACAGAACATTGGAGTGAGTGTGAGACTAAATGTGAGGAACAGACGTGTGATGTACTTACTGTATGCTGTGACACCAAGGAGACATGAGAGGAAGACGAGGGTCTGTGAGCTCTTCATCTTCACAACACAACTTAGCACCGTGTCGACTTCACACTGACTGCTGCAAACTGAAGTAAACACAAGGAACAGCGTTGTCTTACACGCAGCTCCACCAATCACATGAAAGCTTTGACTTGCATCATCAGTCTCCAGGTAGACACAGTTGAGAAATGCTGAGAAATGAAGTGATGATGGAGAATAACACTCACATA